>NC_041389.1:263616140-263719003 GCF_002162155.2 Triticum dicoccoides
AGGCTTGCTGGGTGACCGCCAAAGTCCTCCGTGGTTCCCTTGGAGCCATTCAAGAACAAAGTATTCAAGCCAAGGAGACAAGGCCCCGGCAAGAGGAGCTTGCCGGGAAGGCCAACCAAGGCATCTCAAGGAACTTGTCGCGACGCGCCACGCGACCCGGCAAGGCCCGGTGAGCGACAAGCTTCCGGACGCGACAAGACAACAACCGCGACAAGGCGCTTGCCGCAGCAAGCGACCACTCTGTACCCGCGCTCCAGCACATCCACCAACGTGTCGCCCTGGGGCCTTTCCAGGCGCGCGTGGCAGGAGGCTGTGCAGCCAGCGGTGCGCGGTGGCAAGGGACGCTGACAAGATAGCCATCGTGGCAAGCGGTGGCGTCCCTGACGGTCCCTTTCTGCACTGTTTGGGCGACGCAGACGGGCATTTAATGCCTTTGTCCCCTGCCGTCAGGGTTAGGTATGATACACTGTACAGGTAGCTGTACCAACCACAATTCCTTTTCCATTTTTACCCTTGTCTACGTTGCCACCTGTCGGTGACCCCTTGAGCATATAAAAGGAGGCCCATGCGTAACGTAGAGGGGGGTTCGAAGGCAGAGAGCACTCACGCTCGGTCTCGTTAGCAACTAGTGTGTACTGTAGCATTCAGCGCTCCCGAGCAAGAACTCAATACACTCAGACATGCAGCAGTAGGAGTGTTATCTCTCCGGAGAGCTCCGAAGCTGGGTAAAACTGCTCGTGTGCTTCGCCTCGATCCGCTCTTCATGCGATCTCCGCCCCCCGCAGAATCGAAAGGGGCTCGGTCCGCCGGTCCCATAGGTGTTCGTGGATCAGCTTCCCCGACACAAGTTGACGCCCCTTGAGATGCCAACGTTGAGGGGCACTCGGATTTCCTCCGATGAGCAGGTAACATGAGTTTGATCACGTAATAAATGCATTCTAAAGACTACTTCCGTGTCCATTTCCTAATGTTCCCCCTGCCCACTGTTTCACAGGCTAGGCTCGGTGCGAGTGGAGATTGGCTTGCATATGTACGGGAGGGTACCAACATCAATTTGCACACCATTTACAACGGTGACACCGTTCCCGTAGAACCTTTGTACAACATTGGGATCAGCCATGCAACATGCCACCGCATGAATTGGTACGATGGAACCACGGTCAGATTGAATAAGATAGCACGAACCTTGCACATGGCGGTCAAAGGCGGACCATGCTGTCTGCGGCCGATTTTTTGCCGTACGAGTAGGAAGACGATGTGCTCCTTTCTAACCGCATCTTCGCAGTGACAAACCAGGGGACTTATTTTGTATGGGACACATCCTACGATATACTCCCTCTCTCCCAGTTTATTCGTTTTATAAATTTCAAATTCAAATTTAGAGCTCCCCATCACATGTTGAGATTACAATGTCCATTAAATCGTTGCGTGCATGTATAGTAAAGAAACAAATCTCGAGTTTGGCACGAGTTTGTTCTGCGGGAGCACCACAAGCCCTAGCGCAGGAGTTGCATTTCCCTCTCAGGGCCGTCGGGACTGAGCTTCAACGCCTTACTACACCTACCTTTGAGTCAATAACATGTCGACCCGATAGGTGACTGGTCCACATGTAATGCTCCCGAAGGCAGAGGGGCAGTGGGGCCAAGAGGGGTGAGCCGCAGGTCAAGGGGCGTGTGGTTTCATGGGTTCGAGCGGCGTCGTGGGAATCGCGGGTGGCTGTGGTAGAAACTTGATGCTCGCCGCATTTTAGGTGGCCCACATGTTATGCACACAAAGGCAGAGGGGTGGTGCGGCCGAGAGGGGTGAGGCACACGTCGGGGGGCGTGGTGCCATGGGTTGGAGAGGCGTCGTGGGAATCGTGAGAAGAAACGTGATGGTCACCGTACTTGAACTTCCATGGACAAGTTGTCATGTCTATGGACACATGCACTGCATACCGATCACTGGAAGGAGTAGCACAGAAAGCTATATATGCAGATAAATAGTTCCTTATAGTCAAGCGTACCCATGCTACTACTCTGTTCCAAAGACATGCACACCATCAAAATAGTCCATCTATATCAATATACACCAAGAGGGAATAATTTTTTTACAAGAGAGGAAATAGTTCATCCATCCATAATGCCCTCCTGCTGGTGCAGCGTTTTCTTCTTCTTCTTCTTCTTGTTCTCATTCTCTGTGGGAGACGGCTTCGCAACAAGTTCTTTGGACCTTGCAGCTATCTTGAAACTCACACGGGCATCGAGGGCAGCATATTTTGTCCGCTCGTACGTCAAGGGACAATTCTCACATCCAGACGACCTTAATGTCACCGTCTCATCACCCTTCTGAAGATTTGTACCGAGCACAAAATTTGCTACGTCGAATAGGGATGGTGTCTGTTTAGCACAATCTTCTACGGGAATTTTGATTCTGGTTTGTAGTTCAGCGATGCTTTTCAAATCAAGGTTGTACGGCTCCAGCTTTTGTTTGTCCCCTTTGATGGCTGCCCCACAGAAGTATACGTCCTCCCGAGACAAGAAATCGTGAAGCTCACCTGGTATGGAGGGCGAGTGTATGATGTGGTACACCAAAACATCATCTTCGAGGCACAGCTGAAGGATGGCGGCGCGCTGGATCTTCCCAGGGGCACGCTCTGTGTACTCTGTGTCGAGACCGATGACCCTCGTCTCTACCTTTTTGAGGGAGTTGGATACATTGTTGATCCACTGCCGAACAACCCTTGGGTGGACGGTGACGGTGGCAACTATGCGCATCGAGCCTTCGACGAGGACATGTTGGACGCCAAAAACTTGCATCTCGATCTCTTTCGCCATTTGAAACCGCTGGAACAGAGGGCTATGGTTTGGAGAATTAGGATTAGATGGCTAGTCTAACTGAAGTAGTAGATGATTATTTAAAGAGGTTAAAACAATGTGAACGCAGTGGGGTTTGGATGCAAATGAAGACGAAGGGGAGGTGAAGAAGCCGAGGCGAATCGGTTCCCGATGGAGAAGTAAATGGGAGAAGTGGCGTGCAGGCAGTTGATTAGACGGATAGGTAGACTAAACGAAAAGGCTATGCGGGTAGACTGAGGAGTCATACCTGTTCATGTACGTGCCCATCCTTCCTGATAGGTGGGACCTATGCAAACAGATAAAAAATGTGTCATAGCTTTTTTTTTTTGAGCGCGTGAGTGGGAGACACAACATTCTTTGGTTAAGGAATACTCCCTCCGTTTAGGTGAGTATAAGTCACCTTATGAAAATCAGGTTTTCCCAAAACCTTTAGGCGTGGAGCATTAACTTCCTGCTCGATCCCCTCCCAGCCTCGTTAGCTAGCGTTCTCTTCCTCTGTTGCTGTGTTCTACCTTTCCATTTTTCCTCTTCTCAAGTGTGGAACGATCTGCATGCCGTCTTTGATGCACCAGAACGACCACTGCATGCATCGTGGCAGGGCGTTGATTGGGCATGCACGAGAATTTGGTTCTGCTCGCAATATGGATGATACCTGAATGATGAAGTGAATAGGCATGCTAGCATGGGAGACCTATTTCCGCTATACAATACTGGAGCACACATGGTCCTACTAGTAGTAGTAGTAGTAGTAGTACAACTGTGGTACACTT
The DNA here is from genome assembly GCF_002162155.2 of Triticum dicoccoides. NCBI lineage: Eukaryota > Viridiplantae > Streptophyta > Magnoliopsida > Poales > Poaceae > Triticum > Triticum dicoccoides. The sequence continues at coordinate 263,619,748 of NC_041389.1, forward strand.
GATGGTCAAAATACTATTCATCCGGTCCTCACAGTGAAGTGACAACACCCTGTGCCTGACACTAGTCCAGGCGAGGCGGCGTGTTCGGTTAGCAAAGTCAGCCTCACCCTGTGCACTGTGCAGTCTGTCACCGCCGCTGTACAGCACATTGGTGCCTCGCCTCATCTCACTCTCCGCTCCCATAGCACCACTCCATCTCCATCTCCTTCTCCGTCTCCGTCTCCATCTCACTGTGCCCCCGTGTACCGTCGCCTCACTCGCCTCCCCCAGTACCACTATTCCCTCGCTAGCCGCTCCAGCACCGACATCCTTCTCCCCCGTAAATCAAGCCCCCTTCCAAACTCCACCATGGCCGAATGCGAACCACACAGCATCCATATGAGCTGCGATTGGAGCAATCTCCCCAGTGACATCCTCGACCTCTGTTGTTCGTGTATGGATATGTTAACCGCCCTGCGGCTGGCTGCATGCTTGAGGGACATGCACAAGGCCATCGTCGAAGCGAGGCCTAAGCTTTTCAAGACACCCTGCTTGCTGCTATCTGGTCTTGCGAGATTGGCTCACCATGATACGGAGGCGTGCATGATGCCCCTCGACTTCAATCTGATCTCCATTAGCCGAAACTTCTTTGCAGGTATGTAGTGTGTCGTCGTACATCATTTCCCTCGACATCGATCTGATCACCATTGCCCGAAACTTCTTAGCAGGTATGTACTGGGTCGGCATGAACTTCCACTGGATGGCTGCCTTCAGAGAAGACGGTAAAAAGTTGGTGCTCGTGAACTTCCAGACCTCCCATGAGATTATCCTTCCTCCGTTGGATTATATAGAGTATTACCATCGCGGTCCAAGTCATCTAGATTACTACGTCAGTTGGACAGACCTTGTTTTGCAGAAGATTGTAATCTGCCAAGTGCCCACATGATATGCGAATTACGCAGACTTCAAGCTAATTGCCTTGTTCGACCGCGGACTCGCCTATCTTTACGTCGGTGCCTTCTTTAGCTGGAGACAACTCGGCTCGTAGTGGATCATCGTCAAAGCTGATACACACTTCTATGATGCTATTGAACACAATGGCATCATCTACGCGATCGACAAAGCAGATGGCACCATGTATTGCTGGGATGGCGCGTGTAAGTTGTTTCCGTCTCATGTTAATGATGATGCCATGACACTGTTTGAACTTTTTGTGATGATTGGCATATCCCTGTTTGAGCAGAATTTGAGTAGAACTATGGCAATGTATTAGAGACGCCATAAATCAGATATATTTGGAATGAGTTAATTCATGCGATTGTGACCATGTATTACATCCAATTTGTACCCTGAATAATCAAACGGTTAGGAATATATGGATATTATCCTTATTTTACAGTGATCTATATACTACTACTAAATATGAGTGTGTATCAATGGCCATGTTAGTTTCCTCATTTTCATGATGTAGAAACATGCACCACACTGTTGGTTTCATCTAACCATACATTAGGGAAGTAAATGTGCATATGGAGAACTCTATATTTGGAAGTAGTGAAATCCTGCAATGCTTACCATGTGTACATACCTATATTCGCCCTTCAGCAATCAATGGCTAGAATAATATCCTCACAATTTTTTTGCCCACAGAACACGAGTATATAACAATGCATGGTCTGTTAGTTACCTTGAAGAATTTGTTTGTGAGGACAGAACATGATTACATAACATGCATGACATGGTAGTTTCCTGTGAAGAATCGATTGCGAGATAACATGAGTATAACCATGCATGGCACTTCTACATTTCCCTGTATTTTCCTCCCAGTTCCAACAGGGACATATCAATGTTGTTTCTTGCATTATCCTACTCATACTCTAAACAATGATGATCTTACATTAACAATGCCTGTCCTTTTTGATATGATGCAGTGTCCCTACAGTTACTGCCCTTTGTAATCACACCACCTTTGCCAAAAACAAGGAAGCACAACTGGTTCCTCGCTCGATCAGACGACGGCAAAAGACTGATGATCATTCGGACACATGAGCTGGAAAAGTTATATTGCAAAAACCCCACTGTATACAAGCACCGTGTAATACGTGAGTATCCGGAGAGCGGTTGTTACATCTATGAGCAGGATACCAGCTTGTTGGGGCCTTTAGGATTTTTTAGTTGGAGGCGGGTAAACAGCCTTGGTTCACACTCTCTGTTTCTCGGACTCAATTATCCGATTAACCAGGAGATCACTGTTGACAAGGACCTTGATGGCAGAGAGGCTCTGTTTGCTATGGAAAATTGTGTCTACACGGCGAGCCCTAGGAGTTCGGGAGCAAACTCCCCTGATTGTCAACTATACAGCCTGCAGCCAAAAGAAGGTGAGAATGACAAAGGCATCCGGATTAACTTTGATCCTTGGATGTCTCAATTACGACAGGCAGTGATGTGGTTCAAGCCTTGAGGTTGATAGATAATTGGGCTGTTGCATCGAAAGGGTGGAGTACTAGTGTCTCTGGATCACTGGTCGCTGAAGCAGGGCTGCAAATTATGATGGTGTTGGATCATCTCTTCGAATGACTTTGTTGTCTTTGCTGCTGGTTCTAGATGGGTAGTTCTTTCTTTTGTTATGCATATTCCTTGTCATTTGGTCATCCTCCTCTATGTCACTCTTTCTATGTAATAGTTGCTTCTGTTTAGAATGTCATTCTCGTTTGGATCACGAGAGTCTGAGTGCTGCAGATGGGTGTGTTTTGGTGGTGTAGCAAGACTTCTTATGAACTATCATGTCTTGCCGTTTATGTCAGTAGTAGTCACTAGTCAGTGTTTGAATGTTGTATATATCGTTGTTTCGAACTGTTTATCGTGTCGAACTACGGGTGGGCTAAATGAGGGCATCACCATTCTCTAGTGTTCAGAGTATATCTCCTTTTTTCAAGTTATATAATTTGAGCTCACTGTCTTCTCGATGATGTACACTTGTTTGGGCCAGTGAGGTGTCGTTGAATATGGGCCGAGTAGTAACGCAATGCCAAACAGGTCAATTATGACTCTCATGCCGGGCTCTCAAAAGATCCTAAAAAAGGCCGGGCTCTCCAAAAAAGAAAGAATAAGGACTCTTAGGCCGACATGTGGGCGCCACCGGTGTTTTCGTGTGCTTGCGTGCCGAGAGCATATTGGCGCGTGCTTGAAATTCATGCTACCTTTTCATCCCCAGTCTCCCGCCCCTCCCCCGCCTCTGGAATCTCGATTCCTACTCCAGTTCCCCCAAATCCCCCTCCTGTACTCCCTGTACTCAAGCGCACTATCATGTCGCCGGTCAATGCGGATCTCCGAGCCGAAGAACCTGAGGTCCGTCCTACCTTCGGTCGCTGCGTGTTGTCGCTCAATAGTGGCATGGCGGCGCTTGACGACCAGTTTGCCGGCAAAGTGCTGATGGTAACCATCAACGGCGACCGACCTCCAGTCTCGCCAGACGACCTTGTCAAAGCTCTTGGCATTGCGCACGGCATCCAAATAAGTGACTTGCTCATCGAAGTCTGTCCGCCACCGGCTGATTTCTTCGTCAGGTTCCGGACAACTTTCGACTGCAGTCGTGTGTTCGAATCTTCCCGGCGTTTGTTCTGCGATGGCGCGCTGGTGATCTTTGATCGGTGGCACCCAGGACGGGGCTCGGTGCCCTCTGAGCTTGAGTTTTTAACAAAGCTTACCTTCCACGGCATGCCTCGACGTGCTTGGAAAAGTGAGTCCATGAACGAGCTTATCAATGACCTTGGAGGTGAGCTCGTAAGTATGTTTGTTCCTCCAGACGGCTGGGCTCTGACGGTTTTGGCATGGATGAAGAAGTCGTCCACCATACCGAAGGTGATTGGTTTTGAGATACCGGTGCAGGAACCGGGGTTGTACTATTCATCGCCACCAAGGCCGCCGCGGACCATGTTAGGGATGTACCTATATCGAGTGTTCGTGCATGTTGAAGAAGTGGTCAATCCATCAATCGAAGTCATGCCGCCGTCGTTGGTGCCAGGGTCCATCGACGACGTCCATTACATGAGTGAACATCAGACTTCCCCCGTGTTGCTCAGAACGATGGATGGCACAGGGCCTACTCCATCGCGCGGCGGAGGCCACTGCTTCTTTGGGAGAAGAGGCAGGGCTGGCTGCCTGGATGTGCTCTAATTTGAGGTAACAACTGAATCTTGTCAGATAGTACTAGTTAAATCCGAGCTATGGGTCTGAAGCACTGATAAGCCAGTACATTTGATTATGACCTATTCTAATTTTGTACCTGAACTTTTTTTAGAAAGGGTTGTACATCAACTTAATGTGCTAGCAGAACTTATTGTGTTGTCTGTCTGTTTTCTTTGCACAACATTCAAGATATTTCCCCGTCATTTATAAAGACGATGAACCATTATGTACGACTTTGTTGGTTTCAACATAGCCCTTCCCGTAGCGATCCACTGCTTCCATCCTGATTGTGCCGCCTGCGTGAAATTTTTGTATACAAGTTCAGTGTGCTATGATGTTCTATATGATTGTGTCAACTATATAAGTTTTTACTGAGCATCAGCAATGCATATGGCTGAAAGATGTATTTACGAGCATCGACCGATGGGTCTCTCTCTCTCTCTATCTCTCTCTCTCTCACACACACACACACGCGCGCGCGCGTGCACACGCACAAGTGGGACCCGTTGAATTATTTATTTGCTCGTGATAGCTTTTAATTAGGTTCCACTGCAATCTAATTTTTTTCTTAAGTTATTAATTGAGCTCAGTGACTTCAAAAAGTTGTACATAAGCCTTGTTTGGGCCTTTCTGGCGTCGCTGAATGTGGGCTGAGTAACCATGTTAGGTTGTACTGTACTACACAGGCCTTTTTTCAACATCAGCAATGCAACTGGGCTGACAGGTGTACACAATATCCGGGTCAACTTGTTATCCGCCCCGCTGGGCTGCAAAGTTTCCTAGGAGGTATGCATTAGGCTTAACAAGAAAATGAACTTTAAGAAATAATAAATAGGATGTAATTATAATAACTGGGCAATTACTATGCACCAAACACGTACTTAGTTTGAAAAATATATTATTTTTGGAATTTGGAAATTTTAATTTCATTACTTGTTGCGCGCGCAATATTTCGTTGGATTTTAACGTAATACAACTTTATTTTGAAATTATATTTAACCTGACTAGAAATTTCGGATAAAAATATTTCGGATCCCATCAAAATGTGGGAATTTGTTTTGAATTCCGTTTTGAGTGATTGTTTGAAATTATTAATCATTGTCCTAGCTAGAAGTTGGGTTGTACTTTTAACAAACTGTAAATGGGTTGTAGTAAATTCCATTAGAATTAAAAAATGGGATGTACATTCTTACAAATCGCAAATGGGCTATATGTTCTCTGCCAAATCTGAGTTGTGGGCCTACTAAGTTAACGCATACCAAGGGCTTTGTCAACTTAGTCAATATAAACGATTCTAGCTGCAGTGATCGTACGATGTCTATCCAACGGCCGTAGTGCTTCTTCAACCTCTGGTCTTCTTGCTCCAGCCGCCCAAAGCAGCGCCGGTTGTGTCGCGTGCTCCTGCCTCCCGTGGCCGGCTGTGATGCCGCGGAGGCCTCAACGCCCCGTACTACTCCCACCGTTGGCCAGGCCATTCCTCTACTCACCCACACCCCCTGTTATTCTGCAGCGACGGCAGCCTCACACCGCAGCCAAACCAGTGAACCCTCGTACTCCTCTCCGCGCGGGCTTCCACTGCTGCGTCTTCCCCGGCTCCGTGTCGTCCCCTTCCTAGGCCTCACCGTCGTCTAGACCACCGCCCTGGTGCTCTCGGCGCGGAGTGGTCAACATGGTCAACGACCGACTTCCATCGGAAGAGTACTGTACATGGAGAGGCTGACAGCTGGGTCCAGGCGGCCGCAAGGAAGTGCCTCCTTATTACGCGCAAAATAATTATTCCTGCACCTGACAGCAGGGACCCACCGGACAAGCCACCTTATTTCGCGAAAAAACGTTTCCCCCCTGACTGCTGGGACCCACCGGACGGGCTAGCGTATTTCATGAAAAAAACGTTCCCCCCGCTGTCAGCTCGGACCCACCGGAAGTGCCTCCTTATTATGCATAAAAAATGAATACTCCCCCTGCTAGCTGGGACCCACCATGGTGGGAGGCTGACTAGTGGGCCTACTAAGTAGACTGGGACGGGGGCCTTTGTCAACATTAGTCAATATGAACAATTCTAGCTCCAGTGACCGTACGATGTCCATCCAACGGTCGTAGTGCTTCTTCAACCTGTGGTCTTCTTGCTCCAGCCGCCCAAAGCAGCGCCGGTCGTGTCGCATGCTCCTGCCTCCCGTGGCCGGCTGTGCTGCCGCGGAGGCCTCACCGCCCCCTACTATTCCCACCGCTGGCCAGGCCCTGCGGCGACGGCAGCCTCACACCGCAGCCGAACCAGTGAACCCACGTACTCCTCTCCGCGTGGGATTCCACTGCCGCGTCTTCCCAGGCTCCCCGTCGTCCCCTTCCTAGGCCTCGCCGTCGTCCACTGCCCTGGTGCTCTTGACGCGGCATGGTCAACGTTGTCAAGGAACGACTTCCATCGGATGTGGACTATACGTGGAGAGGCTGACAATTGGGTCCACGGCCGTAGCAAGGAAGTGCCTCCTTATTACACGGAAAATAATGATTCCTCCACCTGACAGCTGGGACCTACCGGACGGGCCACTGTATTTCGCAGAAAAAACGTTTCCCCCTGACTGGTGGGACCCACCAGCTTCATCTTCGCACACAAGGAAGTGCGTCCGGGCAAAAAAACGATTCGCCCCCCTGACTGCTGGGACCCACCAGCTACACCTTCGCATGCAAGGAAGTGCGTCCGGGCAAAAAAAACCAAAAACAAAACGATTCGCCCCCTGACTCCTGGGACCCACCAGCTACATCTTCGCAGGCAAGGAAGTGCCTGACAGTCGGGACCCACCTGGTCGAAGCGTAGATAGCGTTGTCATCCTGGTCGTGAACGTGTACGTACATACTGGTCGATGTAGAGGCGCGCATGTGTCGTAGTAGAGGCGCGCATGTAGCATGTACACGTACGTACAGCGGCCAGGGTGCAAGAAAGAAAATACGGCCATGTATGTGTACATACGGGCGGGGTCCCGAACGCCTACTCGCGCATACGTACATGGCTGGGTCGGAACGGAGAAACAGCGTCGTCGTCGTGTTCATGGGGAGCTAACCAGCTGGGTCGGAACGGAATGCATGGTCATGTTCATCGGGAGGGCTTGGACGGAACAGGTGATGGAAACGAGGCATGGCGTACCGCACAACGGAGGAAACGGCCTTGTGTTCGCCCGGCCACGTTCGAAACGGGATCCTGTTCATCGGGACGGGTCTGGCGTACCGCAAAACGGAGGAAACGGACCTCCTATGGTCGAAATAGGGGTCCTGTTGATCGGGAGGTGTGTGGCGTACCGCAAAATGGAGGAAACGGACCTCCTACGGTCAAAACGGGGGTCCTGTTGATCGGGAGGGGTGTGGCGTACCGCAAAACGGACGAAACGGACTTGTGTTGGAGCGCTACGGTCGAAACGGGGGTCCTGTTCATCGGGAGGGGTGTGATGTACCGCAAAATGGGACTCCATGGGATACTGTTCATCTCCACCGTCAACCTCCTCCAGCCTCCAAGGGCTCCTGTTCATCCAGCCTCCACCCGCGCGCTACTCCGCCGGCTACTATTCAACCACCCCTCCACGGGCACCCCTCCACCGTCTACTGTTCATCCAGCCCTCCACACCACGGGGTCATGTTCAACTACCCCTCCACGACCACCCCTCCACCATCTACTGTTCATCCAGCCCTCCACACCACGGGGTCCTGTTCATCCAGAGGCAGCCACCGCTCACTGTTCATCCAACCCCCCCTCCCACAACAATCACTGTTCATCCAATCGATCGGCTTCAGTTAGCAGCAGTAGCGAAGGAATTGCTCCATCGGGTTCAGTTAACAGCCATTGATCGATCGCTCGGGTTCAGTAACGCATAGCCTGCAATGCAATCGCTCGGGTTCAGTTAGAGCCCAACGCCTCGCTCGGGTTCAGTTAGAGCCAACGCCTCGCACATGTACGAGAGAAACGCGCATCGCTCGGCCCCCGACCTCCCACCGTAACCGGCAACTCCCCGAAATTTTCCTCCCCCTCGCTTCTACCACGGTTTTTTCCATCATGGACGGCCCAAAGAATGTCATGCAGTTGCGTCTCCGGCCCGCCCAAGACGAAAAGCCCATTTTCTGTCATGACTTTTTGTCATAGAAGTAGGAGCCCACCACATCTATGATGATACTGGGTTTTGTCACAATTATCGTCATAGAAGTGTCATATGTATGACAGGAAAAAAATTTGTTCAGCCCAAAATGTCACGGATGTGTCTTTTTTTTGTAGTGAATATTTGAATCTTCTCTGAATTCTTTTACGTGTGATTGAGTTATCTTTGCAAGTCTCTTCGAATTATCAGTTTGGTTTGGCCTACTAGATTGATCTTTCTTGCCATGGGAGAAGTGCTTAGCTTTGGGTTCAATCTTGCGGTGTCCTTACCCAGTGACAGAAAGGGTTGCACGGCACGTATTGTATTGTTGCCATCGAGGATAACAAGATGGGGTTTATATTATATTGCGTGAGTTTATCCCTCTACATCATGTCATCTTGCTTAATGCGTTACTCTGTTCTTATGAACTTAATACTCTAGATGCAGGCAGGAGTCGGTCGATGTGTGGAGTAGTAGTAGTAGTAGATGCAGGTAGGAGTCGGTCCACTTGTCACGGACGTGATGCCTATATACATGAGCATGCCTAGATAATCTCATAATTATTCGCTTTTCTATCAATTGCTCGTCAGTAATTTGTTCACCCACCGTAATACTTATGCTATCTTGAGAGAAGCCACTAGTGAAACCTATGGCCCCCGGGTCTATCTCTTATCATATTTGCTTCCAATCTACTTTTATTTGCATCTTTACTTTTTGCATCTATATTATAAAATACCAAAAATATATTTATCTTATCATACTATCTTTATTAGATCTCACTTTCGCAAGTGGCCGTGAAGGGATTGACAACCCCTTTATTGTGTTGGTTGTGAGTTCTTTGTTTGTTTGTGTAGGTGCGTGGGACTTTTGAGGAGCCTCCTACTGGATTGATACCTTGGTTCTCAAAAACTCAGGGAAATACTTACGCTACTATTGCTGCATCACCCTCTCCTCTTTTAGGAAAACCAATGCAAGCTCAAGACATAGCAAGAAGGATTTCTGGCGCCGTTGCCGGGGAGGTCTTCGCTCAAGTCAAGACATACCAAGTACCGATCACAAACCCATCTCCCTCGCATTTACATTATTTGCCATTTGCCTCTCGTTTTCCTCTCCCCCACTTCACCCTTGCCGTTTTATTCGCCCTCTCTTCCCCAATACCCTCCTCTCTTTTCACTTGCCTTTTTATGTTTGCTTGTGTGCTTGTTTGACCTTATGGCTTCGCCTAAGGGTTCTGACCACCTTCTCAGAAGGATGGAAGAGATTGAATCAAATATTAGAAGCTTTATGAATTTGCAATTTGAGCAAAATAATTTCTTTAGAAAAGAGCTGAAGGAACAAAAAGGTTTTTTGGGGTTTATGAACAAAGAGCTTGATGATATGAATAAAGAATTTTATGGTGTTAATGCTCAAATTACCCGGCTTGAAAATGCTATAGCCAAAATTTCTGATAAGCAAGCCGCCTTAGTCAATAAGATGGTCGCTAAACCAGAAAAGTTAGATGAAAATAATGATGAGGATCTTAAAGTTATTGATGTGTCTCCTATTAGATCTATGTTTTGCAATATGAATCTTGATAATTATGGGACTGATGATGAGTCAACTTTACCTAGAAGGCATCCCAAGAATTCGGAGTTTTTAGATCTTGATGCTAAATTTGGTAAAAGTGGGATTGGAGAGGTCACAACTTTAAATAGCATTGAACCCACTATCTCGGATTTCAAGGATTTTGATTATGATAATTGTTCTTTAGAAGGTTGTATTTCCTTTGCAATCCGTTGTTAATTCTCCTCATGCTTATAGTCAAAATAAAGCTTTTACCAAACATATTGTTGATGCCTTGATGCAATCTTATGATGAAAAACTTAATTTGGAAGTTTCTATACCTAGAAAACTTAATGATGAGTGGGAACCTACTATAAAGATTAGAATTAAAGATCATGAGTGTTTTGCTTTATGTGATTTGGGTGCTAGTGTTTCCACGATTCCGAAAACTTTATGTGATATTCTAGGTTTCCATGATCTTGATGATTGCTCTTTAAATTTGCACCTTGCGGATTCCACCATTAAAAAGCCAATGGGAAGGATCAATGATGTTCTCATTGTTGCAAATAGAAATTTGGTGCCCATGGATTTTATCGTTCTTGATATAGATTGCAATCTTTCTTGCCCTATTATTCTTGGTAGACCTTTCTTAGAACGATTGGTGCGATTATTGATATGAAGGAAAGGAATATTAGATTCCAATTTCCATTAAATAAAGGCATGGAGCACTTTCCAAGAAAGAAAGTAAAATTACCTTATGAATCTATCATGCGGGCTACTTATGAATTTAGTGCCAAAGATGGCACTCGTTAGATCTATCTTTGCTTTTATGCCTAGCTAGGGGCGTTAAACGATAGCGCTAGTTGGGAGGCAACCCAATTTTCTTTGTGTTTTTTGTTTTTTATCCTATTTAGTAATAAATCTTGCTTCTACCTTCTGTTTAGATGTGTTTTTACCTTTTAATTAGTTTTTGTGCCAAGTAGAACCTATAGGATAACCTATGATGATAGTTGATTTGATTCTGCTGAAAAACAGAAACTTTGCAGGCACGAATTTAGTTTTGTTAAACCACAGAAACGTGCTTTTGCGCTGATTATTTTTGCTACTGATCAATATACAAATTTTCCAGGACTTCCTATTTTGGTAGGATTTTTAGAGTTCCAGAAGTTTGCGTTAGTTACAGATTGCTACAGACTATTCTGTTTTTTGAAAGATTCTGTTTTCCATGTGTTGTTTGCTTATTTTGATGCATCTATGGCTAGTAAAATAACTTATAAAACATAGAGAAGTTGGAATAAAGTAGGTTTAACACCAAAATAAATATAGAATGAGTTCATTACAGTACCTTAGGTGGTGGTTTTGTTTTCTTTCACTAACGTAGCTTACAAGATTTCCTGTTGAGTTTTGTGTTGTGAAGTTTTCAAGTTTTGGGTAAAGCTTTTATGGACTATGGAATAAGGAGTGGCAAGATCCTAAGCTTGGGGATTCCCAAGGCAACCCAAGATATTCAAGAATAACCAAAAGCCTAAGCTTGGGGATGCCCCGGGAAGGCATCCCCTCTTTCGACTTCGTTCATTGGTAACTTTACTTGGAGCTATATTTTTATTCGCCACATGATATGTGTTTTGCTTGGAGCGTCGTGTATTATATTAGTCTTTGCTTTTTAGTTTACCACAATCATCCTTTCTGTACATAACTTTTGGGAGAATCCTATTTGATTAGAATTTGCTAGAATACTCTATGTGCTTCACTTATATCTTTTGAGCTTGATAGTTTTTGCTCTAGTGCTTCACTTATATCTTTTAGAGCACGGTGGTGACTTATTTTTGTAGAAATTACTAGTCTCTCATGATTCACTTATATTATTTTGAGAGTCTTTTAGAACAGCATGGTATTTGCTATGGTTATAAAATTGGTCCTAGAATGGTAGGCATCCAAGTTGGGTATAATAAAAACTATCATAGGAAGTGAATTGGATGCTATGACCAATTTGATACTTGATAATTGTTTTGAGATATGGAGGTAGTGATATTAAAGTCATGCTAGTTGGGTGATTATGAATTTAATGAATGCTTGTGTTGAAGTTAGCAAGTCCCGTAGCAAGCACGTATGGTTAAAGTTGTGTAACAAATTTGAAACATGAAGTGTACCTGGCTTGTGCATCCTTGTGAGTGGCGGTCAGGGACGAGCGATGGTCTTTTCCTACCAATCTATCCCCCTAGGAGCATGCGCGTAGTGCTTGATTTTTGATGACTTCTAAATTTTTGTAATAAGTATATGAGTTCTTTTGACTAATGTTGATTCCATGGATTATATGCACTTTTACCTTTCCGCCATTGCTAGCCTCTTCGGTACCGTGCATTGCCCTTTCTCACCTTGAGAGTTGGTGCAAACTTCGCCGGTGCATCCAAACCCCGTGATACTATATGCTCTGTCACACATAAACCTCCTTATATCTTCCTCAAAAGAGCACCATACCTACCTATTATGGCATTTCCATAGCCATTCCGAGATATATTGCCATGCAACTTTCCACCGTTCCGTTCATCATCATCATGACATGCTTTACTTTTGTCATATTGCCATTGCATGATCATGTAGTTGACATCGTATTTGTGGCAAAGCCACCATGCATTATTTTTCATACATGTCACTCTTGATTCATTGCACCATACCGGTACACCACCGGAGGCATTCATATAGAGTCATATCTTGTTCTAGTTTCGAGTTGTAACTCATATGTTGTAATCAATAGAAGTGTGATGGTCATCATTATTAGAGCATTGCCCAAAAAAAGAAGAAAAAGAAGAAAGGCCAAAAGAAAAAAAAGAAAGGCCCAAAAAAAAGAAAAAAAAAGAAAAAAGAAAGAAAAAAGAAAAAAAGAGAAAAAAACAAATAAAAAGGGCAATGTTAGTATCTCTTTTTCCACACTTGTGCTTCAAAGTAGCACTTTGTTCTTCATGTAGTGAGTCTCATATTTTTGTGCTTCAAAGTAGCACCATGTTTTAAATATAGTGAGTCTCGTAAGTTGTCTTTTTCATACTAGTGGGAATTTTTCATTATAGAACTTGGCTTGTATATTCCTACGATGGGCTTCCTCAAATGCCCTAGGTCTTCGTGAGCAAGCAAGTTGGATGCACACCCACTAGTTTTCTTTTGTTGATTATTCATTTATAGCTCTAGTGCATCTGTTGCATGGAAATCCCTACTCCTCATGTTGACATCAATTGATGGGCATCTCCATAGCCCGTTGATTATCCTCGTCAATGTGAGACTTTCCCCTTTTTTGTCTTCTCCACACAATCCCCGTCATCATATTCTATTTCACCCATAGTGCTATATCCATGGCTCACGCTCATGTATTGCGTGAAGGTTGGATTTTTTTGAGATTATTTAAGTATGAAACAATTTCTTGGCTTGTCATCGGGGGTATAGAAGTTGGGAACATCTTTGTGTGACGAAAATGAAGCATAGCCTAACTATATGATTTTGTAGGGATGAACTTTCTTTTGCCATGCTATTTTGAGAAGACATGATTACTTTGATTAGTATGCTTGAAGTGTTACTATTTCTTTTATCAATATGAAATTTTATTTTGAATCATTTGGATCTGAACATTCATGCCACAAGAAAGAAAATTACATTGAGAATTATGCTAGGTAGCATTCCACATCAAAAATTCTTTTTTTATCATTTACCTACTCGAGGACGAGCAGGAATTATGCTTGGGGATGCTTGATACGTCTCCAATGTATCTATAACTTTTGATTGTTCCATGCTATTATATTACCCCTTTTGGATGTTTATGGGCTTTATTTTACACATTTATATCATTTTTGGGACTAACCTACTAACCGGAGTCCCAGCCCATATTGTTGTTTTTTGCCTATTTCAGTATTTTGAAGAAAAGGAATATCAAACAGAGTCCAAAAGGGATGAAACCTTTGGGAGCGTGATTTTTGGAACGAACGTGATCCAGAGGACTTGGAGTGCAAGTCAAGAAGCAGCCGAAGCTTCCATGAGAGAGGAGGGCGCCTCCACCCCCCTATAGGGCGTGCCCCCTATCTCGTGGGCCCCTCGGGCATCCACCGACGTACTTCTTCCTCCTATATAATCCTACGTACCCCGAAAACATCCAGGGGCAGACGAAACACAATTTCCACCACCGTAACCTTCTGTATCTGCGAGATCTCATCTTGGAGCCTTCGCCGGCACTCTGCCGGAGGGGGAATCAACCATGGAGGGCTTCTACATGAACATCCTTGCCCCTCTGATGAGTTGTGAGTAGTTTACCACAGACCTACGGGTCCATAGTTATTAGCTAGGTGGCTTCTTCTCTCTTTTTGGATTTCAATACAATGTTCTCCCCCTCTCTTGTGGAGATCTATTTGATGTAAACTCTTTTTGCGGTGTGTTTGTCGAGATCCGATGAATTGTGGGTTTATGATCAAGTTTATCTATGAATAATATTTGAATCTTCTCTGAATTCTTTTATGTGTGATTGAGTTATCTTTGCAAGTCTCTTCGAATTATCAGTTTGGTTTGGCCTACTAGATTGATCTTTCTTGCCATGGGAGAAGTGCTTAGCTTTGGGTTCAATCTTGCGGTGTCCTTACCCAGTGACAGAAAGGGTTGCAAGGCACGTATTGTATTGTTGCCATCGAGGATAACAAGATGGGGTTTATATCATATTGCTTGAGTTTATCCCTCTACATCATGTCATCTTGCTTAATGTGTTACTCTGTTCTTATGAACTTAATACTCTAGATGCAGGCAGGAGTCGGTCGATGTGTGGAGTAATAGTAGTAGATGCAGGCAGGAGTCGGTCTACTTGTCACGGACGTGATGCCTATATACATGATCTTGCCTAGATAATGTCATAATTATTCGCTTTTCTATCAATTGCTCGACAGTAATTTGTTCACCCACCATAATACTTATGCTATCTTGAGAGAAGCCACTAGTGAAACCTATGGCCCCCGGGTCTATCTCTTTTGCTTCCAATCTACTTTTATTTGCATCTTTACTTTTTGCATCTATATTATAAAATACAAAAAATATATTTATCTTATCATACTATCTTTATTAGATCTCACTTTCGCAAGTGGCCGTGAAGGGATTGACAACCCCTTTATTGCGTTGGTTGCGAGTTCTTTGTTTGTTTGTGTAGGTGCGTGGGACTTTTGAGGAGCCTCCTACTGGATTGATACCTTGGTTCTCAAAAACTCAGGGAAATACTTACGCTACTATTGCTGCATCACCCTCTCCTCTTCGAGGAAAACCAACGCAAGCTCAAGACGTTGCAGTGGCGGCAGCGATGAGGTGGCCATGAAGCACCTCCATTTGATGCTTGAAGGTTCTGCCAGAGCTTGGCTGAATCAGTTGGCCCCTGGAAGCATTTATAGTTGGGATGAGTTGGCCCGAGTGTTTACCAAAACATTTGAGGGCACCTGCAAGAGACCTACTGGTTTGTCGGAATTGCAGTAATGCATGCAAAAACAGAATGAGACCCTGAGAGATTATATCCAGAGATGGATCACTCTACACCACACAGTGGAGAATGTATTGGATCACCAAGCAGTTTGTGCCTTTAAAGAAGGCGTTCGCCACAGAGAGCTCAATCTGAAGTTCGGTCGGACCGGAGACATGAATCTGGCTCGGATGATGGAGATTGCCACTAAGTATGCTAACAGCGAAGAAGAGGACCGACTCCGGAGTGGCAAGAACAGACCAGTCGCCGAGGACATCGAAGGAGGAAACTCCAGTCGGAAGTAGAAGCGAAAAGCTCAGGCTGCAGGCCCTGCCGAGGCAGCAGTTTTAAACCAAGGAAAGTTCAAGGGGAAGCCTAAAGGGCCTTGGACCCCTAAAAAAGTGAAGGATCAAGCAGGAAATGATGTGCTTGATTTGCCTTGTCATATACACACCAAGAAGGATGAAGAGGGGAACCTGATTCTCCCCAAACATACCACTCGACAATGTCGACTCCTGATTCAGAGCTTCCGAGAAAGCCAACCTAGTGAAAAGGACAAAGAGTCTGATAAGGAGGAAGATAAAGAGGAAGATGGTGGGTACCCCAATGTTAATGTCGCCTTGGTGATTTTTGCTGACCTCAAGAGCAAAAGTCGACTGAAAGTTATTAACAGAGAGGTGAACATGGTTGCTCCGACAATGCCAAGATAGTTGAAGTGGTCAAAAAACCCTATTAAATCTGACCAGTCCGACCACCCGTTGCACGTTGCTACCCCTGGGCGACAAGCGTTGGTGGTTGACCCATTCGTTGGGGGCACCCAACTGACCAAGGTTTTGATGATTGGTGGAAGTGGACCGAATATATTGTACGCTGAGGCCCTCCGGGGGATGGGCATTCCGATGTCCAAGCTCTGGGAGATCAACATGAGATTCCATGGTATCATCCCAGGAAAGAAAGCCGATTCACTCGGTCAGATCACTCTTGATGTGGTTTGATTCCATGAATTACCGCAAGGAAAAGTTGACGTTTGAGGTGGTGGATTTCGACAGTGCCTATCATGCCATTCTAGGCAGACCCGCTTATGCTAGTTTCATGGCTCGACCGTGCTATGTGTACCTCAAATTGAAAATGCCTGGCCCTAAAGGCGTGATCATGGTCACTGGAAACCGGCAGAGAGCAGAGGATTGTCTTTAGAATGGTTCGAAGATCGCGATGAGCAGATGGCGGTAGTAGAGTTTCAAGAATACAAGAAGAATGCAAATCCGAGTGATTTGCTGCATGCCAAGAGGCCTGCCTCAGAGTCCGCATTTCAGTTGGCCGGCGAGACAAAGTCGGTCAACATTCACCCGACCGACCCTGATCCGACCCATATCTCAACGGCACTCGGCAGTAAATAGGAAGAAGCACTCATCCAGTTCCTCCGTGAGAACTGGGACATCTTTGCATGGAAGCCATTTGATATGCCGGGTGTACCCAGGGGACTGGCTGAGCACTGTTTGCGAGTCGACTCCAAAGCAAAACCCGTTAAAGAGCATCTCCGTCAGACTGCCGCGGAGAAGAGAAAGGCCATTGGCGAGGAGGTGGCTCGGCTTCTGGCTGCTGAGTTCATCTGCGAGATATACCACTCCGAGTGGCTCGCTAATGTCATTATGGTCCCCAAGAAAGATAAGTCACTTCGATGTGTATTGATTTCAAGCACATCAATCGGGCATGCCCGAAATATCATTTTCCTCTTCCCCGCATCGACCAGATAGTTGACTCAATTGCGAGATGTGAGCGATTGTCCTTTCTGGACACTTATTCCGGGTACCATCAGATCCGACTGTATGGACCCGAAGAAATAAAGATAGCTTTCATCACCCCATTCAGATGTTTTTGCTATGTTACTATGCCCTTTGGCCTCAAGAATGCTGGTGCCACATTCATGCGCATGATTCAGAAGTGTCTTCTCACTCAAATCAGTCGGAATGTGGAAGCATACATGGATGACATAGTGGTTAAGTTACGCAAAGGTTTCGACCTACTGACTGACCTTGTTGAAACCTTTGTCAACTTAAGAAGATATGGTATCAAGCTCAATCCATCAAAATGCACATTCGGAGTCCCAGGTGGGAAGTTGCTCAGTTTCCTTGTTTTCAAATGGGGGATCGATGCGAACCCAGAAAAGATTGGCAAAATCCTCCGAATGAAACGCCCTGTGCGCATGCACAATGTTCAGAAGCTTACTTGTTGTTTGGATGCATTGAGTCGATTCATCTCACGCCTCGGTGAAAAGGCATTACCTCTTTACCGACTGATGAAGAAGTCTAACAAGTTTGAGTGGAATGATGAAGCTGAAGCGGAGTTTGAAGAGCTCAAAGCCTTGCTTTCCACCCAGTCGGTGCTTGCCGCTCCAATCACCAAGGAGCCTTTACTGCTTTACATCGCAACCACTGAACAGGTCGTCAGCACAGTGCTCACAGTAGAGCAGGAAGAAGAAGGCAAAGCCTTCAAAGTCCAGCGCCCTGTGTATTACATTTCATAAGTCTTGACCCCGTCCAAGCAGAGATATCCTCATTATCAGAAGCTTGTTTATGGAATTTACCTGACCACAAAGAAAGTTGCACACTACTTCTCAGACCACTTGGTTTAAGTCATCAGCGACGCTCCATTGTCAGAAATTCTGAATAATAGAGATGCAACTGGTCGAGTGGCAAAATGGGCAATTGAACTCCTTCCTTTAGATATCAAGTTTGAGGCAAAGAGAGCCATCAAGTCCCAAGCAATAGCAGATTTCCTCGCAGAGTGGATTGAATAGCAGCAACTGACTCAGATTCAGTCGGAGCATTGGACTATGTTCTTTGATGGGTCCAAGATGTTGAATGACTCTGGCGCAGGGGTGGTTTTGGTGTCACCAAGAGGAGACAAGCTCAGTTATGTCCTCCAGGTTCACTATGATTCTTCAAACAATGAAGCTGAGTATGAGGCACTGTTGTATGGGTTGCGTATGGCCATTTCACTCGGCGTCCGGCGCTTGATGGTCTATGGCGACTCAGAATTAGTTGTTAATCAAGTAATGAAGCAATGGGACATCAGGAGTCTAGCAATAACCGGTTATTGCAACACAGTAAGAAAGTTAGAGAAGAAGTTTAAGGGGTTAGAGCTCCACCACATACCCCGAATCAAGAATCAAGCTGCTGACAATCTGGCGAAGATAGGTTCCACTCGGAAGCCTATTGATGACCCACAAGTGTAAGGTATCTATTTAGTCCTTTTGATAAGTAAGAGTGTCGAACCCAACGAGGAGCACAAGGAAATGACAAGCAGTTTTCAGTGAGGTATTCTCTGCAAGCACTGAAATTGTCGGTAATAGATAGTTTTGTGATAAAGTAATTTGTAACGGGTAACTTGCAATGGAAGTAAATAAGGTGCAGCAAGGTGGCCCAATCCTTTTTGTAGCAAAGGACAAGCCTGGACACGTTCTTATATAGAGAAAAGCGCTCCCGAGGACACATGGGAATTATCATCAAGCTAGTTTTCATCACGCTCATATGATTCACGTTCGTTACTTTGATAATTTGATATGTGGGTGGACCCGTGCTTGGGTACTGCCCTTTCTTGGACAAGAATCCCACTTATGATTAACCCCTATTGCAAGCATCCGCAACTACAAAAGAAGTATTAAGGTAAACCTAAACATAGCATGAAACCTATGGATCCAAATAGGCCCCTTACGAAGCAACACATAAACTAGGGTTTAAGCTTCTGTCACTCTAGCGACCCATCATCTACTTATTACTTCCCAATGCCTTCCTCTAGGCCCAAACAATGCCGAAGTGTCATGTAGTCGACGTTCACATAACACCACTAGAGGAGAGACAACATACATCTCATCAAAATATCAAACGAATACCAAATTCACATGACTACTTACAGCAAGATTTCTCCCATGTCCTCAGGAACAAACGGAACTACTCACAAATCATATTCATGTTCATAATCAGAGGGGTATTAATATGCATAAAGGATCTGAACATATGATATTCCACCGAATAAACCAACTAGCATCAACTACAAGGAGTAATCAACACTACTAGCAACCCACAGGTACCAATTTGAGGTTTTGGGACAAAGATTGGATACAAGAGATGAACTAGGGTTTGAGAGGAGATGGTGCTGGTGAAGATGTTGATGGAGGTTGACCCCCTCCCGATGAGAGGATCGATGGTGATGATTTCCCCCTCCCGGAGGGAAGTTTCCCCGGCAGAACAGCTCCGCCGGAGCCCTAGATTGGTTCCGCCAAGGTTCCGCCTCGTGGCGGCGGAGTTTCGTCCCGAAAGCTTGCTTATGATTTTTTTCTAGGGTAAAAGACTTCATATAGCAGAAGATGGCCATCGGAGGGCTGCTAGGGGGCCCACGAGGCAGGGGGGCGCGCCCAGGGGGGTAGGGTGCGCCCCCCCACCCTCATGGATGGTGGGTGTCCCCCCTCTGGTATTTCTTCCGCTCAGTATTTTTTATTAAATCCAAAAATGACTTTCGTGGAGTTTCAGGACTTTTGGAGTTGTGCAGAATAGGTCTCTAATATTTGCTCCTTTTCCAGCCCAGAATCCAAGCTGTCGGCATTCTCCTTCTTCATGTAAACCTTATAAAATAAGAGAGAATAGCCATAAGTATTGTGACATAACATGTAATAACAGCCCATAATGCAATAAATATCCATATAAAAGCATGGCAATGCTATCACAAACAATTTAACAGGGAAAATTGTGTGTGATGTACCTGCGAAAGGAAATGTTTTCCTTCGAGCGACTGTGTGGGATGTATATACGAACGGAAACGTTTAGCGGGGACTGACTGTGTGGGATGTACATACGACCGGAAATGATTTCGCCTGTATAATTGTATTTTTTAGCACTATTGTACGTATAACCATATTTGCTCGCTTGTCGGTCGCACATGACCTCATTTTGCCGAGCGTGTGTGCCAGGAGGGCATATCCCCGACAGTTTTTGGGTCGTGTGGGAAGGACCCACCTATCGCCCACACTCACTTGGCGACGGTTCCAAATGTCATCACCGAAAGGGGTTAGAAACCGTTTGTATAGCACCTTGTTGTACCAGCAAAAGAAGTTATATTGTCATGGATCCTCTGGCATGTGATGCTTGCTCATGATCTTTTGCTAGCCGCAAGTTCGTACTAAGTAGAAATAATACTTGTGCATCCAAAAACCCGCGTGAACCCAATTTCTTGCCATGAGAGTCCACCATATCTACCTAAAGACTGAATAATACCCTTCAAGTAACTCGTCATCGGTGCAAAAAGCGATAAAAATTGCTCCTAAATATGTATGATCTTTTATTGCAAGGGAAATAAGCTTTTACGAACTGGAACTTGTGATGGTAAAGAAAGACAAACTGCATAATAGACATTGCTATCACAAGGGGGAATCTAAAGTGATGTTCCTTTACATTAAGAGCTTGCACATCCAAATGAAAAAGCGCATGACAACCTCCTCTTCCCTCTGCTAAGGGCCTAATCTTTTACTTTTCAGTATTTACTTTCTATGCAAGAGTCAATAATGTTCATCCTTATTCCAACCTTATTATTCTTCACCTGGCAAGCATCATGTGGTACGGAAAGATCCAGGCACATATATCCAGTCGGATATAGGTAATTGTGAATTATTATTGTTGACATTATCCCTGAGATAAGCGAGTTAGGGAGGTGAAATATGAAACCCACATCTTCCTTTATGTCCAATGGAAATATTTGCTCTAAAGATATCCTTTGAGTGTCAGCAATCATAGATAACTATATGATGGTGTAGCATGTGAAATTTGCTAAACCAAAAGCTATTACATAGACTCTTCCTGAAATATGATGAATTGTAGTTGCTTTGATGACTGAGAACATAGTTTGCTAGTTATCAAGAAAGTTTATCTCTCATACTTTAAATGTTGTGGATGAATTGTTACTTAATCATGAGAAGTTTTATAATAATTCTGTTATTATAATAATGATCATGATTCTATCATGTCTGTATTTTGTTTTTATTGACACCTCTCCCCATAAACATGTGGTCATGATTATCGACTTCGCTATTCGCTTGAGGACAAGCAAGCTCTAAGCTTGGGGGAGTTGATACATCCATTTTGCATCATGGTTTCCTACTGTTATTTATAATGTTTTTAGTCATTATTTCACTTTATGAAGAAATTATAATGCATTTTATATCTTATTTTGCAACTTTCACATGAAAAGGGAGATTGCCGATAGATGGAATTCTGGACCCGAAAAGGCTACAACAGAGATAGATATTCTTCAAATCTCCAAATGACTTGAAACTTTTCGGAGAATAATTTGGGAATTAATAAAAATATTGGAAGAAGAATCATCGGGAGGGCCCTGATGATGCCATGAACCTAGGGTAGGGTCATAGGCCTGACCTATACGCCCTACCCAAGGTCACTACCCTAGAAGCAAGGACATTCAAAGTATAGTAAGGAATTTCGACTGAAGTAATCATGGAGTGCAATCCACTCGACCAGTCACCTCACTCGGATACCCCCAATTTCACTCGACCTGGATGAAGTCATTCGACCATACAAGAAACCACTCGGAGTACAGAAGACCTAGAGTCACTCAGGATGGCAACAGTCAGGCGTTCACTCCGTAGTCTTAAAGACCATTAATAGCACTTTATAGCCGGCGTTACCAGTAATGACCTACCTTAATGTACATTGAACCCCTATAACGGAGGATGGCTGGGGTCCTGGCGCACTCTATATAAGCCACCCCCTCCTCTGGGACAAGGGTTCGCACCCCTTGTAACACACATCCATATTCCAGTTGACCGCCTCAGGGCACCGAGACGTAGGGCTTTTACCTCCTTCGAGAGGGGCATGAACTCGTAAACTCGTGTGTACAACCTCGCCGTAGCTAGGGCCTTGCCTCCTAATATGTACCCCCTACTCTTACTGTCAGACTTAGTACCACGAGAGTTCGCTCCCACCTTGGGGCAAAGCGTCTTGGCAACTTCCGATGAGGTTGCATTTTCTCCGATCTTCATCAACATGGTTTCCGGCGGCGGCTTGGTCATGGGCCGCGAGTTCCGACTCGGCGCGCTCACTTTCATCACTGATGACTTCACCTGGCTCCAAGAAGCCCACCTCAATGTCGAGGCACTTCCGATCCGCAGGGCATCGCACTTCCGCGGGAGTGCCTGTGGCCTTCTCCTGCGACAGCCGTCGACTCTGTACTGGTCGGCCCTCACATCGTCTGCTCACTCCGCTCGTCGCTGCCGCAAGCGATCCGGTCGGTCGCGGCTCCAGCGTTGGGTCAAGCATGCAGTGGCCCATTAGTCGGCCACCCCACAAGTCGTGGCGATCGAGTTCCATGAATTCCTCTACGGTCCAGTCGACTGGTTCTGCAGATACTTTTTCCGAGCACGGGAGTTGTGACCCCGCGGCAGAAGTTCTCGTGGTCGACTCCCGTCGCAGCCTACCTGGGTTTTGCCACAATGGCGGCGACGGCGATGGCCCGTCATTCGGCCATGAGGAGTACGAGCCCCAACTCTCAATTCGCAGCAGAGGGAAGAGCTGCACCGCCACAACATGGAGGCCCCCCAGACCCCCATCATAGGGGAAACTGCCGAGGCTCGGCCCTTGGAGGCTGCACGCCTGGCCATGTTGGTTAAGCACACGCGTTTGGAGAATCTCCAACATTCTCTCGATGAACGCGCTCACTGACTAATCCCCGAATCTAGTCAACGACAGTTGTTTCCGCCTAAACCTCAGGTATATCGCACTCCGATCCAGAATCTTACAGCTATTGCACGCATAGCAGAGTCTATTCAGCCATCCCATTCAAAAGCTGGGAGAGGCTTGGAACAGATTCGAGCGCTGCTCCGGGAGGCAGGAGAACTGAACTCCGCCATTTCCCAGTCACGGAATTGGATCCACAACAGGTCAGTAAGGGCAGATACAGTTCAGTCGGCACACAGTCCTGGATTGCCTTTGCAACGTGAAGATCGTGATCACCGTAGAGATCGGCACCTGGGAAGAGCTCATGGAGAGTTTGATCGTGAGTACGCCCGTGACAACCACCATCAAGTGCCTTCGCCCCCTCCGAGGGACGGGTTGTACGCGCCCCAGCGATATGACGACAGGCGCCCGTATGGTAATGACCGTAGAGTTCCAGTCGATCCAAGAGAGCCTGGGTTCGATGCAAGGTCAATCCTTGTACAAGGTTTGGTCGACCGGAATAGAGCATACAGAGAAGGGTTGGATAGAGATAGACCTGGTGGAAGCAGGGTGCATGTTTCCGGCCTTGAGTGTTTCAGAAGAGCCATCCGAGCTGCTGAGACCCTCACAACTTCAGATTGGCGACTGGCGTCAGTAAGTTCGCTGGGGAGTCGAAGCCTGACACTTGGTTGGAGGATTACCGAGTGGCTGTGCATATTGGTAGCGGCAACGATGTGGTGGCCATTAAGCACCTCCCTTTGATGCTTGAAGGTTCTGCCAGAGCTTGGCTGACTCAGTTGGCCCCTGGAAGCATTTTCAATTGGGATGAGTTGGCCCGGGTGTTTACCAAAACATTTGAAGGCACCTGCAAGAGACCTGTTGGTTTGATAGAATTGCAGCATTGCATGCAGAAACAGAATGAGACCTTGAGAGACTATATCCAGAGATGGACCACTCTTCACCACATAGTGGAGATTGTGTCGGGTGACCAAGCAATTTGTGCCTTTAAAGAAGGCGTTCGCTACATAGAGCTCAATCTGAAGTTCGGTCGGACCGGATACATGACTCTGACTCGGATGATGGAGATTGACACTCGGTACACTAATGCCCAAGAAGAGGACCTACTCCAAAGCGGCAAGAACAGACTGGTAGCCCAGGAAACCGGATGAGGAAACAACAGTCAAAAACAAAAACGACAAGCTGAGGCTGCAGGCCCTGCTGAGGCAGTAGTTTTGAATCAAGGGAAGTTCAAGGGGAAACCTAAAGGGCCTTGGACTCCTAAAAAGAGAAAAATCAAGCGGGAAACGATGTGCTTGATTTACCGTGTCATATTCACACCAAAAAGGATGAAGAGGGGAATCTGATTCTTCCCAAGCATACCACTCGACAGTGTCGACTCCTGATTCAGAGCTTCCGAGAGAGCCAGCCTAGTGAAAAGGACAAAGAGTCTGATAAGGAGGAAGACAAAGAGGAAGATGGTGGTTAGCCCAATGTTAATGCCACCTTGGTGATTTTTGCTGACCTCGAGAGCAAAAGTCGACTGAAAGTTATTAACAGGGAGGTAAACATGGTTGCTCCGGCAACGCCAAGATATTTGAAGTGGTCAAAAACCCCTATTACATTCGACCATTCCGACCACCCGCCACACATTGCTACCCCTGGGCGACAAGCGTTGGTGGTCGACCCAGTCATTGGTTGCACCCGACTGACCAAGGTTTTGATGGACGGTGGCAGTGGATTGAATATATTGTATGTTGAGGCCCTCCGGGGGATGGGCATTCCGATGTCCAAGCTCAGTGAGAGCAACATGATATTCCACGGTATCATCCCAGGAAAGAAAGCCGATTCACTCGGTCAGATCACTCTTGATGTGGTTTTTGATGATTCCAAGAATTGCCGCAAGGAAAAGTTTGACGTTTGAGGTAGTGGATTTTGACACTGCCTATCATGCCATTCTAGGCAGACCTGCTTACGCTAGTTTCATGGCTCGACCATGCAATGTGTACCTTAAGTTGAAGATGCCTGGTCCCAGAGGCGTGATCACAGTCACTGGAAATTGGCACAGAGCAGAAGATTGTCTCCAGAACGGTTCAAAGATCGCCGATGAGCAAATGATAGCAGTAGAGTTTCAGGAATACCAGAAGAACGCAGATCCGAGTGATTGGTTGCGTGCAAAGAGGCCTACCTCGGAGTCTGCATTTCAGTCGGCCAATGAAACAAAGCCAGTTCACATTCATCCGACCGATCCCAATGCTGCTCCGACTCATATCTCAACAACACTCGACAGCAAATAGGAAGAAGCGCTCATCCAGTTCCTCCATGAGAATTGGGACATCTTCGCATGGAAGCCATCTGGCATGCCAGGTGTACCCAGGGGACTGGGTGAGCACTGTTTGTGACTCGACTCAAAAGCGAAACCCGTTAAAGAGTATCTTTTTCGGTCCGCCTCGAAGAAGAGAAAGGCAATTGGCGAGGGGGTGGCTCAGCTTCTGGCTGCCAAGTTCATCCGCAAGATATACCACTCTGAGTGGCTCGCCAATGTCGTTATGGTCCCCAAGAAAGATAAGTCACTTCAAATGTGTATTGACTTCAAGCATATCAATCGGGCCTGCCCGAAAGATCATTTTCCTCTGCCCCGCATCGACCAGATAGTCGACTCAACTGAGGGATGTGAACGATTGTCCTTTTTGGACGCCCTTCTGGGTACCATCAGATTTGACTATATGGACCCTATGATATAAAGACAGCTTTCATCACCCCATTCGGGTGTTTTTGTTATGTTACTATGCCCTTTGGCCTCAAGAATGCTGGTGACACATTCATGCGCATGATTCAAAAGTGACTGCTCACTCAAATCAGTCGGAATGTGGAAGCATACATGGATAACATAGTGGTTAAGTCACACAAAGGTTCTGACCTGCTAACTGACCTCGCTGAAACCTTTGCCAACTTAAGAAGATATGATATCAAGCTCAATCCATCAAAGTGCACATTCGGAGTCCCAGGTGGAAAGTTGCTCGGTTTCCTCATTTCCAAACGGGGGATCGATGCAAACCCAGAGAAGATTGGCACGATCCTCCAAATGAAATGCCCTGTGCGTGTGCACGGTGTTCAGAAGATTACTAGTTGTTTGGCTGCATTGAGTTGATTCATCTCACGCCTCGGTGAAAAGGCATTACCTCTTTACCGACTGATGAATAAGTCTGACAAGTTTGAGTGGAATGACGAAGCTGAAGCAGCATTTGAAGAGCTCAAAGCCCTGCTTTCCACCCAGCCAGTGCTTGCCGCTCCAGTTAGCAAGGAGCCTTTACTGCTTTACATCGCAGCCACTGGACAGGTTGTCAGCACAGTGCTCATGGTCGAGCGGGAAGAAGAAGGCAAAGCCTACAAAGTTCAGCGCCCTGTGTACTAAATTTCTGAAGTCTTGACTCCGTCCAAGCAGAGATACCCTCATTATCAGAAGCTTGTTTATGGAATTTGTTTTTGAGGGTATCTTGTTTATGGAATTTACTTGACCATGAAGAAGGTTGTACACTATTTCTCAGACCACTTGGTTTCAGTCATCAGCGACGCCCCATTGTCAGAAATTTTGAATAATAGAGATGCAACTGGTCGAGTGGCAAAGTGGGTGATTTAACTCCTTCCTTTAGATATTAAGTTTGAGGCAAAGAAAGCCATCAAGTCTCAAGCAATAGCATATTTCCTCGCAGAGTGGATTGAACAGCAGCAACCGACTCAGATTCAATCGGAACATTGGACTATGTTCTTTGATGGATCCAAGATGTTGAATGGCTCTGGTGCAGGAGTGGTTTTAGTATCCCCAAGAGGAGACAAGCTCAGCTATGTCCTCCAGATTCACTTTGATTCTTCAAACAATGAAGTTGAGTATGAGGCACTATTGTATGGGTTGGGTATGGCCATTTCACTCGGCGACCGACGGTTGATGGTCTACGGCGACTCAGACTTAGTGGTTAATCAAGTAATGAAGGAATGGGACATTACGAGTCCAGCAATGACCGGTTATTGCAATGCAGTAAGAAAGCTAGAGAAGAAGTTTGAGGGGTTAGAGCTCCACCACATACCCTGAATCAAGAATCAAGCTGTTGATGATCTGGCGAAGATAGGTTCCACTCGGAAGCCTATCCCCAGTAATGTGTTCTTGGAACATCTCCACACCCCGTCAATACAATAAGATCCCTTCAAGGAAGAGCCCCCGCAACTGATAAGTTCAACCAATCCGACTGAGATTGAAGTCCCAGCTGTGGTCGACTTGATCATGGAAGTCTTGGTGATCATGCCCGACTGGACGGTGTCGTACATCGCGTACCTGCTCAGGCAGGAACTCCCAGAAGATGAGGATGAGGCCTGCCAGATAGTACGTCGATCAAAGGCTTTCATCGTGATAAAAGGGAAACTTTATAGAGAGAGTATTATAGGAGTGGCACAAAGCTACATCACCCCAGAAGAACGTCGAATGATTTTAAACGAGATCCACTCGGGGACCTGTGGTCACCATGTGTCTTCTCGGACCATCGTGTACAAAGCATACCGAGCGGGATTCTATTGGCCGCGTGCGAATGAGATGGCAAAGGATATAGTCGACAAGTGCGCAGGTTGTCAGTTCTACTCCAACATGTCTCGCAAGCCTGCATCTGCCTTGAAGACTATTCCACTCGTCTGGCCGTTCGCAGTCGTGGAGTTAGATATTGTCAGACCCTTCAAGACCGGCAGAAGTGGTTTCACTCATTTGCTCGTAGCAGTCGACAAGTTCACCAAATGGATCGAAGCCAAGCCTATCAAAAAACTTTGACTCAAGCACTGCCATCAGTTTCATCAGGGAGTTGATATTCAGATATGGAGTCCCTCACAGCATTATCACAGATAACGGCTCCAACTTTGATTCTGATGAGTTCAAGGCATTATGTGCTTCCCAAGGTACTCAGGTTGACTACGCATCTGTTGCGCACCCACAGTCGAATGGGCAAGCAGAAAGGGCGAATTGTTTGATCCTTTAAGGGTTGAAACCCTGACTGATGCGCGACCTCAAGCACGATGTTGGAGCTTGGGTGACTGAGTTGCCATCTGTCTTATGGGGGCTAAGAACGACTCCGAATCGGTCGACTGACCGAACCCCTTTCTTCATGGTGTATGGTGCTGAAGTTGTGCTTCCAAGTGACTTGCTGCACAATGCTCCACGAGTGGAACTCTTCTCAGAAGCTGAAGCAGAACAGGCACGCCAAGACGTAGTTGATCTCCTGGAGGAGGAACGTGAGATGGCTCTGATCCGATCGACCATCTATCAACAAGATCTGTGTCGATTCCATGCCCGTAATGTCAGAGGTCGAGCGTTCCAGGAGGGAGACCTTGTGCTCCAAGTGGATCAAAAACAGCCTCACAAGCTCACTCGGCCTGGGAAGGTCCCTTCATCATCACCAAGGTGCTTACAATGGGGCGTACCACCTCTACAATGCAGCCAAGAAAGTGGACGAGCCACGTGCGTGGAATGCAGAGCTACTTCGCCATTTCTATACGTAAACCACTCGGATTGATGAGTTGTAATAAGGGTCCTTTAGTTTGCTTACCAAAGACAAGATTTTTTGTAGTATCTTAATGATTGATTTCCCATAATCATTTGTATTCAAATCCCCCAGTGGGTGGCTTGGCCACAAACCTGATTTGCCTAAGTTTCAAAACCTTTCCAAGTGGAGAGCAATCCTCCCACTCGGGGGCTTAGCAGCGACCCCGCACTCGCCTAAGTCCCAAAGAACCTTTGAGCTGTGTCACAAGTACAACGTACGCTCCATCCTGATCTGCAAGGGTGACGAGGTGCCAATCGAGCACATCGTTTGAGCTGCATCACAAGTACAACGTACGCTCCATCCCGATCCGCAAGGACGATGAGGCGCCAATCGAGCACGTCGTCTGAGCTGCGTCACAAGTACAACCTCAGTTCCGAGTGAGAAGTTAAGTTCCACATGGAATAGGAAAAGATCCAAAAGTGGTAAAGACGAAGTCGCCATATTCAAAGAAAAACTAAGTCCAGATAAACCCAGGAAAGTTCGAAACCACAGGCAGAAGTACTCAGGCATCAGGCCTGAAAGAGTTTAACGGTTACAAAACCACTCGACATTCCGAGGCAAATAAAGGTGGGGCATAATGTTTATTCACTCGACATGAGGAGGACTTGCTGGCTCGACGAAGCTGTCAAGGTCAATGTTGTCTGCGATACGAGTAGCAGCATCGATGAAGGTATCCATGAAGGACTGGAAGTTGAGCTTCTTGGTGTTGGCAACCTTGAGAGCCGCCAGCTTGTCTTCTCTGACCTCCTTGAAGTGGACCCAGACCAAAGACAGAGCCACATCGGCGCCACAGCGAGCAGACGACTTCTTCCACTCTTGCACTCGGCTAGGGATTTCATTCGGTCGAGTCATCAGGGACTCGAGATCATTCTGGAATTCCACTCAGGGCCAGAGCTCCTTGTCAATCCCAACATCGCCACCTTCAAACGGGCAAGATAATTCATAGCACTGTCCAGACGAGACTCCAATCACAGCACGTTCATCGCGACGTCATCCTTGATGGGAGAGTTTACGGGGTCAAGATCTGTCTCGATCTACCCAGTCTCTTCTTTGAAGTCTGGGCAGAATTCTGCACGGTCGGAAAAGTGGTGAGTCGATAGTTATATAATGAGTCGGCAATCGCAAATCAGTCGGATGAGAGGAAATACCTTCAAGCTTCAAGACCAGCTTCTCAGCAAGCCTTCCCAGATAAGCCTCCAGTTCGCCCTTCTTCATAGTGAGATCCCCAACCTTGTCGGTCAGAGTCTCCTTGTCCTTATTCAGCTTCGCAACCTCCTTGTTGGCTTCAGTAATAGTAGTCTTTAGCTTGGCGTTCTCCTCTTCTAACTTGCTGACTGAAGCCAGCTTCTTGTCAGCAAGCTCTATTTTCTCTCGCCCTCTTTTTGTGCCGCGGCAAGGTCATTGTCCTTCTACTCCAGAGCCTGCTTCATTTTGACTAAAGAAATAACATTCTTTAGTCGACCTTGGAGTTGACGGTTTTCACTATGCACATCTGTTCAAGTGGAGTCACTCGGTTCAAAAGACTAAAAAGGAAGAGCTATAAGGAGGACAGTCAGCGAGTTAGTACCTCCCATAGCAGCAGCATCATCCTTAGCCTTCTGAAGATTCTTCTTGGCCAGCTCCAGGTCAAGGTTGAGCTGATCTGTTTCTTATCCAACTCAACAAACCGGGCCCCGAACTCACAAGATTTCTGTGGACAACAAATAAGACACATCAGTCGACACAAACAAAAGTTAGTCAAAGCAAAAAGTGTTCTAAGACTACTGCAGAATCAAAACATTCAATAGTAGTCTTGGGGACTACACACAGTGGGTGCACTTGGCGTGCCCCCACTGGCCCACTCAGCATGGTCCGCCCAGTGTGAGTATGCAAAAAAAGGTGAAATTTTTAGACCCCAGTCGACTGCCCGCAGTCGACTGTGGTCTCGGGGACTACACCCAGTGGGTGCACTCTGCATGCCCCCACTGGTCTAGAAACCACTCGGATCAAACTATTCCACCGTGTGAAAGAACAATGAAGAGACATTTGACAAAGACCCCCGCCGAATCAAACATCTGATGGCGGTATTAGGGACTATACCCAGTGGGTGCACTGTGTGTTCCCCCACTGGTTCAGAGATACACTCGACTCAACTTGGTCGACTCAAGTGGAATAATTATTCAACAATAAGTTAAAACACCCAATGGGTGATTGGATGCAAAATGCAGACTCATGATAGATGCACATAAAAGGTTCCAAAACACACATCCAGGGACATCTTACGGACAATGAATCAGCAGCTTACAACTACTACATTGTAGCAAGGCAAAAATCAAATTGGAGGATCAGTCAGAAATCAACTGACATTGACATTAATGTGCAGAGCAGAGCTAGCGTTATAGGCAGCCTGGTTGGCTTCGTGCACCACCTTCATCTGCTCCATCATAAGGTTTGCTTGGAGTATGGCTTCCTTGGCGGCACCCGTTGGGTCATCTGGAGTATGATGAGCAGCAAAGAGCGACGACGGCAGTACAGTCGGAGCAACCACAGGATCTGAAGCATGGAGCTGCACAGACGAAGCAGGGACTTGAGCAGTCGACGCCGAAGGACGATCAATCGGCACAGGATCGGCAAAAGAAACAAAGGCCCGAGTTGTATCTCTGAACCGCTGAACCACCGTTTCCGGTGCCAACTGAGGCTCCTGGCCGACTGGCATTCTCCTGCTTGAAGCCCTGCCCCTCCGTCCTGTATTCTTCTGAGGCGCTTCTTCATTGTCGTGTGGGAGTTCAATGACGTCTCGTGGGGCTACACAAAAAGCAACCATAAGAGCTCAGTCGACTGAGAATTCAACCAACAAAATAAGCACAAGATTGCGGAATCATACCCGCCCTGGAAGTAGCTGCATCTTCAGTATCTTCATCATCCTGAGCCTTGTCAATGTCCATGGAGGTACCAGAAGTTGCGGTACTAAAAAATTCATAACCCACTCGGTCAGAGCAGAAGAATGAGTCGACAATATAATACAGAAACACAAAACACTCACGCAAAAGCGATGGGAACGTCCATCTTGATCTTGGGCAAGGTCTTCCGAGGCTTTGAGGGGACAACCTTGGGCTGCTTGGCGACCTTTTCTGACG
The DNA here is from genome assembly GCF_002162155.2 of Triticum dicoccoides. Lineage (NCBI taxonomy): Eukaryota > Viridiplantae > Streptophyta > Magnoliopsida > Poales > Poaceae > Triticum > Triticum dicoccoides. The sequence goes on from NC_041389.1 coordinate 263,651,461, forward strand.
GCTCTGGAGTCGAAGTCCGAGTGAGCTTATGCACTTGCGTGCTTGGAGCCACAGCCTTGTTGCACCCGCCTGCTGGATCATGAGACTGCTTGGATCGGCGCTCGGTGCAGGGTGGTGAGTCGACTTCTTCCTCGTTGTCCGACTCATCACTCTCTTCCTCATCATCATCATCATCATCATCATCAAGAGATTGCCAGTCGGCGCTCTCGTCCGCACTCTCCACTCCCTCCTGGGCTTGCTCTCCGTTTGGCATCTAATACATCTCAGTATAAATATGCAAGACAAGAAGTTAAACATGCATCAGTCAGATTCAAGATGGTCACAAGTCAGAATGAAATACGTTCGGAAATAAGGGTCAGACCTTGTCTGGCTGGTTTTCGGCATCGAATGGATTGGCTCTCCTGGCCCCCGTGGGGTTGTCTTTGTTTCCAGTAATACCCTTCAGCCACTGGGCCACCGTCTCATTAGTGACCTCCTCTGGGTGGACCCGAGCGGTGTCATTGGAGTCCGAATACATCCACATCGAGTGGTCACGGGCTTGGAGTGGCTGGATGCATTGACTGAGGAACACTTCCAATAAATCCATACGAGTCACGCCCTGACGGACCAACTGGACTACCCGCTCGACTAGCATGTTCGTCTCTACTTTCTCCATTGCAGTCACGGTCAGTGAAGAAGGTTGGTGGACTCGATCTAGAGTAAAGGGAGGAAGACCGATCGACTGACCAGGGGTTGGAATGTCTTGGCAGTAGAACCAGGTCGACTGCCACCCTCTAACCGACTCAGGAAGTGTCATAGGGGGAAAAGTGCTCCTCTTACTCATCTGAATCCCTAACCCCCGCACATCTGAATCACGCACGTCCTCTCGTTAGTCGGATTTGCCTTCTTCACCGACTGGGAACAACAAGTGAAGATATGTTTGAAGAGACCCAAGTGCGATCTACAGCCTAAGAAGTTTTCACACAGAGAAACGAATGCAATGAGATATGTGATGGTATTGGGAGAGAAGTGGTGAAGCTGAGCACCAAAAAAGTTCAAAAACCCCCAGAAGAAAGGATGTGGGGGCAGGGAGAAACCACGATCGACGTGAGTTGCGAGCAGGATGCACTCACCCACCCACGGCTGAGGCTCGATCTTGTCCCCCGGCAGTCTCCAAGTCCCGTCGGCGATCAAACCCGCGGCGGACAGATCCTCCAGATCCACTTGCCGGAGCATGGATCGAATCCAGTCCCCTTGAATCCAGTCAGGCGGCAACCCGGACCTCGACTACAATCCCCGACTCATTTTCTTGCCCTTCGCCATTGTCGTCGCTTTCTTCGCGCGCTCCAAGGCCGCCATTTTTTCCTTCACCGTTGTGGCGGACTGCGCACGGGTGGGGTGGCAGCGTCGAGAGTGGAGGAAGACGCGATGGAGAAGCAGAGGAAGAAGAAGGGGAATGGGGGCGCACTATGCAAATGCGTCGGCCTCGACGCCTTTTATGGGCCTGCTTCTGAGTGGCTGACGCGTGGGCCCGACCAATCCTGTCAAATCCTGCAACAGTCGCGCACCGGATACGTGGCAAAAAAGGTGGTGCAGAAATCGAGGCGCCCCAGTCTATCTATCCCTTTACTGTGGCGTGCTCCGCCTTGTGTGCTTCCCCAAATTTCGAATCCCGTGAGATCCGGGAACCACAGTAACCAATCGCATCGAAGATTTCACACTATATCAACACTCGAAGATTGCCAGCATAAGTTCACTCGACGACCTCTGAATCAATCAAGGTGACTAAAATGAAGTCAAAGTTTCAGCATGAACCTCGAGCTCAGTCAGAATGCTTACGAAGCACAAGAGTCAAGGCAGAGTCAACTTCAACCCTCTTTTCACTCGTACCTCAATCCATTCAGGGGCTAATGACGATGCCATGAACCTAGGGTAGGGTCATAGGCCTGACCTATATGCCCTACCCAATGTCACTACCCTAGAAGCAAGGACATTCAAACTATAGAAAGGAATTCCGACTAAAGTAACCATGGAGTGCAATCCAGTTGACCGTCACCTCACTAGGGTACCCTCAATTTCCCTCGACCTGGATGAAGTCATTCGACCATACAGGAAACCACTCGGAGTATAGAATACCTAGAGTCACTCAGGATGGTGACGGTCAGGCATTCACTCTGTAGTCTTAAAGATCATTAGTAGCACTTTATAGCTGTCGTTACCAGTAACGCCCTACCTTAATGTACATTGAACCCCTATAACGGAGGACGGCTGGGGTCCTGGCGCACTCTATATAAGACAGCCCCCTCCTCTGGGACAAGGGTTCGCACCCGTTGTAACACACATCCATATTCTAGTCGACCGCCTCAGGGCACCGAGACGTAGGGCTTTTACCTCCTCCGAAAGGGGCCTGAACTCGTAAACTCGTGTGTACAACCTCGCCGTAGCTAGGGCCTTGCCTCCTCATACGTACCCCCTACTCTTACTGTCAGACTTAGTACCACGACAGGCCCCCACCAGCGAGTCACAAGCTCAGGTGGCGCCCCCCGAGGCACGCCATGTGAGCTCGTGGCTCCACCAGCAGGCCTCTGTGGCTCCCCTTCTCCTACAAGATGATATTTGCCCTAGAAAAAAATTTAGAAGAAGACTTTAGGGATGAAGTGCCGCAGTCTTGAGGCAGAACCTGGGCAGGAGCACATTTGCTCTCTGGTGGAGCGATTCCGCCGAGGATACTTCCCTCCCAAAGGGGAAATCAAAGCCATCGACATCACCAATGTTCCTCTCATCATGGGAGGACCAATCTTCATCAACATATTCACCAGCACCATCTTCTATCAAACCCTACTTCATGTCTTGTATTCAATCTTTGTCTCAAAACCTCTACTGGTACCTGTGGGTTACTAGTAGTGTTGATTACACCTTGTAGTTGATGCTAGTTGGTTTATTTGGTGGAAGATTATATGTTCAGATCCTTAAGCTTATTCACACATATCTGATCTTGAACATGAGTATGATTTGTGAGTAGTTACTTTTGTTCTTGAGGACATGGGTGTGTCTTGTTATAAGTAATCATGTGAAGTTGGTATTCGTTCAATATTTCAATGATATGTATGTTGTTCTTCCTTTAGTGGTGTCATGTGAAAGTCAACTACAAGACACTTCACCATACTTGGTCCTAAGGGAAGGCATTGGGGAGTAATTAGTAGACGATGGGTTACAAGAGTGACAAAAGCTTAAACCCTAGTTTATGCATTATTCCGTAAGGGGCTGATTTGGATCCATATGTTTTATGCTATGGTTAGATTTACCTTAATTCTTCTTTCGTAGTTGAGGATGCTTGTCAGAGGGGTTAAACATAAGAGGGTTGCTTGTTCAAGTATAGCACCCTAGCACCGGTCCACCCACATATCATATTATCAAAGTAGTGAACATGAATCGACTAACCATGATGAATGTGACTAGACAAGAATTCACATGTGTCCTCGAGAACGCTTTGCTTACTATAAGAGAACTTTCTGGCTCGCCCTTTGATATAAAAAGGATTGGGACACCTTGTTGTACCTTTGGTAATACTTTTAGTTGTTACTTGTTATGGATTACCTTGCTACAAAACTATATGTCACCGCTACTTTCTATACTTGCAGAGAATGCCTTGCTAAAAACCACTTGTCATTTCCTTCTGCTCCTCATTGAGTTCGATGCTCTTACTTATTGAATGGAATACAATTGATCCCCTATACTTGTGGGTCATCAGCGGTGCATGCTGGCGGCGGCGAGGGGAGAAGGAGTTGGAGGAGGGGTCCCTGGCCGGCGGTGGTGAGAGATTTCCTGGGTTTCCCGCGGGGGAAGCGACATGGCAGCGGAAGGGGATTTGGTTCCTCACCTTCAAATATCACAAGTCTGTACTGTGTTCTGTGTAAACTCGATGACCAGAGCAATGGAACGCCATCACCACCACCACCAAACTACCCTCCCGCTACACCACCACCACTAAGCTCTCCTCTACCAACATCACCACACCCCTCCCCACGTCATGTGCCCCCATTCACAGTCAACCCCGGCGGGATCCGTTCATGGCGACTGGCGATGAATTTCCAGTCTACTTCGCTGAGGTCAGGGATTGAGATTGTGCTGGCATTGGGTTGGAGGCGGGAGTTGGGAGTCGAGATTCATCGATAGTGTTGTTCTGCTTTTCTGATGGCAAGTGGCGGAGGCGCAGCAACATCGGTTGCAGAGATTCAGGCGCTTCTCTACACAAGGGAGCAAGCATACCAGGGGGCTATGTGAGGCCAAGTGGACTCTGACACTAAGGGTTGTGTCGAGGACCAACTCGGAGGAGAGAAGACGGTTGTTCGTGATGGGGCAGCTGCTGACTGCATATCTGATTCTCACGTGGGCGTAGATTGAGGCTTCATCGACTTCACACATGCAGAGAATGAGATGGAGATTGTTCAGGAGGGAGACATACTAGATTCAATTTTGATTGATCCCTCGGTGAGCGGGTCTACGGCAGAGGTTCATGGAGGATTGAGGTTGTGTGTAGTGATTCACCTTTGCTGGTGCGAGGAGCAGGGTGGCTTCAGAGTGAAATTGGGGAGGAAGGCGCGGGGTGTCGACTAGGTGAGGGGCACCACATGTGTTTGTCAAGTGGGGTCGACTGTCAGCGAGGTTGGAGAAGTGGATGCCACCCACTTTGGTCAGCTATGGGAGGAGAACTCACTTTGTCCTTCTCACCAACCCGCTATTGCTACCACCCGTGGCCTAACCCTAGGGGGGGAGAAGGTTGTAGTCTGGATCATGCGTGATCTGTGGAAGGAGAAGATGTTTGGGTTGGCCGATTGTTTTCCTGCAGCCGCTAGTGATCTAAGATTGTAGGTGCCTTCCAACTTTAGCTGTTCTAAGTCGATTTGGGCAGGACGTACTAGGACAGAGTTCCGAGAGTTTGTGGAGAAGTGCGAGACGGCTGACAAAAGTAGAGGAAGAGGATTGGGGCCGCGGTGCTAGCCGCCCACCGTCGCCGCAATAACATCAACCGTCGCTGCCGGATCAGAGTGGTGGACCTAAATTTGGCTACTCGCCACCCCTCTTTGGCTTCCTGGGGTACTGCCACCATGGTTGTTTGTAAGAGGATACCCTCCATATCCTCCCCAAGTGATGATTCCATAGCAACGGCCACCACAGGTGGCTGGTGGTTCCTAGCAGGCTGTTGTGCCCGAAGATCAAGAACAATAGAAGAATCGCCAGGGGAAAGGGAAATAAGTGAATCGGGGTTAGTTTAAAGAGAAAGAAAAAAGGGGGCAAGCTAAAGGGACTAGAGGTGTAACTAATTTAGGTGTTGGTGACCAGGGAGTAAGGCTAGTGACTTTAGTGATTATGCTAAAACTATGGGGATCCAGGGAACCATAGAGCTATTTGTGAGAAACCCAAGAGGTGTTTTATTTGTAAAGGTACTACTCATCAAGTGGATTCTTGTCCTACTAAAAAAGGACCTCATCAAGGAGCTAAATACATATGTGGTGCAGCTCGAGGGCTTCGATATTACTTTTACCACTTTGAAACTACCGATCTAGGTGCGAAATCAATTCGAATCATGAAATTGTATATGTAGAAACTAGAGTGATCAACAAAGAAGTACTGACTCAAGAGTTTTCTATCATCTACAAGACCAACTGGACAAGACAGATTAGGGTACTAGATGAATGGTCATTTTTAGTTTAATTTTCATCTACATTTCAGTTGAGCAGGTTGCTGGGTATCCATGCTTTGGATGGACCAAAACATATGTAAATGTGACTATTGAATGTGTAAGGAGGAATGATATAGATAAATGTGTTGATTGAGGTGTGGGTCCAAGTGAGAGGTCTGCTACCCAAGTGGTATGACTGGTCAGTTTTGAACCAATGCATTTCCTCGTTTGGTTGTTGTTAAATATGGACTAGCAAGGCATGTTTCAGGGCCTGTTTTTTATTGTGTTAGCATGAAGATCCAGTGCATGGATCCATCTAAAATAACCACTAAGAGGATGATTGAGATTGGAGGCAACAATTTCAAACTTAAGCTAGTTGTGGAAGTTACTTTGACTAACAAAAACAACAATGGGGTGGTAGATGCCAGTACTGGAGGTGGCAAAGAAGATGATGGAAGTATAGAAGGAAGTATGTAGACTCACAAAAAAGCAATGAGAATGACAATTCTACAAGCAACAACCTAGTGGGGGTCAAAGCAAGAGAAAAATCTGAAGAAGAGAACTGATAGTGGCTCTGGTACTCATAGGATGATACTAGAGAAAGTAGTTGATAGAGTTGAGGACATTGTTGCAGACGTTTGTGGTATAGAGGTGAAGGAAGGTCATGAGCAAATGAACATGTTGCTTGTGATTCCGGACTACAAGTTAACATTGTAATGCCAATTGATGATCTTGCAAAAGAGGCAACTACATTCATATTCACTAAACTATAGCAGATAGGTGAGGTGGCTGGGGAGATGGAAGAGTTTGTGTCAAAAAGTAATGATGTTTTGGATATTAGAGGGATGGAATGTGTGGATGTTTCCTGATGACACCATGCCTGACATCACAGATTTGGAAGTGGCCAAGGATGGGAACACTAGTCAAAACACTTATGAAGCAGCAGAGATGAAGGGAAAAGGCAAAAGTCACGGGGTCCTATTCAGGCTTCCAGGAAGAGTTCTAGGGTGGAGGGAGCTAGCCTATGCTAGAGAGGGACAAACTACTGAAGATGAAGAAGAATTTGAAGATTCCAAAAACCATGAAATGTATTGCTTCATCTAGTCCTTTTAATGTGCTCCCTATGGAAGAAATTGTACATATGACACACACTATTGTTGTCGTGATTACGGAACCTTTGGTTGACAATGGAGAGAGTGTGTGTACAATGGTGGTAGTACTTTATGTAAAGGTTGTAGTGATGTTGTAGTTAATGCTAGAGTTGGGGTGAAAGTGTGCTGATAGGGGATTGGATCTATGTCAGGAAGAGTAGATGGGGTAACCACCCTAGGAATCAAATACAATAAGTGCATCTTTTGGAATGCTAGGGAAATTTTGGCCCCTGGAAGAAATAAGTGTATTTGAGGACCTACTCTCGCCTCTGAAACCTATGTTGCTTGGGTTTCAGGAAACCAAATAGATTAGCTTTTCTAAAAACTTTATTAAGAATTTAATGGGTAATAAGAAGTTTAAGTGGAATTATTTGCCTTATGTAGATTTTGCTGGAGGCATTTTGGTAGGGGTATATGTAGATCAATTTGAGATTTTGAGATGGGTTTTAAAGTTTTTTTTTCTTCTGTTAGTGTAGATTTTACTGATAGAAGTAGTGAGTTGGTGTCTAGAATTTGTACTGTTTATGGTTCTACTTATGAAGAAGGCAAACATGAGTTTATTTCTGAATTGCATTCTTTGGTTTTGAATTGATCGACCCTGCTATTATTGGTGAGGATTCTAATTTAGTTATGACACAGGAAGATAAGAGTAATGGGAATGTAGATTTTAGGTGGGCAGGAAGTTTTAATGTGTGTTTGGACAAGTGGTGTCTGCTGGAGATTGACATGTCTAGTAGAAAATATACTTCATCTAATGATCAAGAGAATAGAGTTATATTTAAAATTGGGAGCATTTTTTGCATTACTGGGTTTGATGTTGCCTTTCCAGTAGCTAGCTCTAGGGTGCTTCCTAGAGTAGGAAGTGATCATACTCCAGTAGTTTGGGACTCTGGTGTTGATCAAATTCCTAGGACAGCTAGTTTCAACTTTGAAAAGTGATGGATAACTAGGCCTGACTTTAAAGATTTGGTAACTAAAGCTTGGACTAGTAAATATATTTCTAGTAATCCTGTAGATGCCTGGCAACATAAAGTTAGCATCTATAGGAAGCTAGCTAGGGGGTGGAGTAGGAATACTAAGGCTTTTCTTAGGAAGAGTAAAAAAGAACTTGTGGTGGAGTAGGGTGCTCTTGATATTGAAGTAGAGATTGATAGTTTGTCTCATATAGAGAGGGATAGGATGGGTAGCATATTTAAAGAGCTACAAGAGATGTGGCGAATAGAAGAGATTGAGGCAAGACAGAGATCCAGGGATAGAGATATCCTAGAGCGGGATAGGAACACTGCTTACTTCCAAGCAATGTCTAACTAGAGGAGGAGAAAAGAGTTTATTCATGTTTTAGAAGGGACAGATGGTCCTGTTACTGATAATATAGAAATGAAGAAAATAGCTATAGATTATTATAGAGAGTTGTTTAAATGGTAACCTAGGTCTGACATTAATCTTAGGGTTGATTTCTATAGTGAGACTAAGAAGGTCTATGCTGAGGAAAATGCCAAGCTAGAAGCTAATTTTTCCGAAGAACAAATTAAGGATGTTGTATTTAGCTCTTATTCAGATGGCCCCCTTGGCCCTGATGGTTTGCCTTTTATATTTTTCCAAGAGTTTTTGGATATAGTTAAGGGAGATCTGATCAAGATGTTTGATTTTTGGTTCGATGAAGACCTAGATTTATTTAGATTAAATTTTGTTATGATTACTTTGATACCCAAATAGAATGTGGCTAGGACCATGAATGTGAACTAGACATTTTTCTAGAGATTTTTTCAATGTATCACTTGTGATTTTATAACGTCTCATCCACAGTCGCCCGTTCTTAACCATTATGTCTAGCTGGATCTAGACTGACCCCAGAAACCAACACTAGTTTTTGCCGCGCACTTTGTCCTCACTCGTGCGCATCCGGGATCAGCTTCCCAGTCGGTCACCCATCCTCAAGTCACTCCAAGCCAAACACGCTTAACTTTAAGGTTCCTTTTGGATGGGCTCCCGGGAAATAAGGAATTACTTATCGATTCCTATTAATCCAGGCTCTCACATACACACCCACTCAGAGGAATTGACGTCCTCACGGCCCACATGAACTTTCCCTCCTGGCACACCTTTGTCCGTCCATATACTTTTTTTTGTTTCTTCAAACTTCCAACAAGGGTGTGTGTGAGATTTGATCTCTAGAACTCATGTTTTAGAACGATAACCACCACGGTGTTTCTTTCTTTTCGACCGGTTTATGTTTGTTTTTCTCTTTCTTTTTCTTTTTCTTTTTCTATTTCTTTTTCTTTCATTTTTTCTTTATTATTTTATTTTATTTTTATTTTCCAAATTGCGCGAACTTTTTTCAAATTCAATGATCTTTTTGTCAAAGTCTATGAATATTTTTTTAAAGGATGAGCTTCTTTCTCAAAATTGATAAAAATAATCAAATTTATAAAAAAATTCAAAATTTGATGATTTTTTTGAAATCGATGATCTTTTTTTTGCAAAATCATTGAAATATTTCCAAATTTGATGAACTTTTTTCATTTTTTTGGTTTTTTTTCAAAATCCATGAAGTTCTTTTTAAAATTCATGATTTCTTTCAAAATGGATTAATTCTTTTTCAAAAAATTCGTGAGTTTTTTTCAAAATTTATGAACTTTTTTCAAATTTTTGAACTTTTTTTGAAAATCGATGAACTTTTTTTTAAATCAATGAAATTTTTTCAAATTCATGAACCTTTTCTATTCATGAACTTTTTTTAAATTCACAAACCTTTTTTTCCTGATTTGTGAGGTTTTTCACACCCACGAGCATTTTTTGTTTCATACAATTTTAAATACCAGCAAAATTGTTCTTGTTTTTCCTCCCTTGGCCAATAGATTTCTATAGAATGAGCGAAAAAGGGCGAACTGTGCCGCTGTGCGAACGAACAAATGAACGAATGACAAGTGCGAGTCTTGGCGATTCATGGGCCGGCCCATGCCGCGTGCCCCTGTGCGCTGTAACAAATAAATGCCGCTTAGCGCATGGTATAGGAGATCTCCTCTGTAATGCGTGGTAACTCACACATTACTGGGGAGACCTCCTATACCACACATTTTTAAATACATGATGGAGGATCTGTAAGTACATCACGACATAATATGATGTGGATGTTTTAAATACACTATTAGCATTTGTTTACATATATGATGTATTTTTCTTAGTAACATGATAATCATTTTTAAGATACACGAGGGATAGCTTTTTAAGTATGTGGAAAACATTTTTTAATATATAAAGAACACATTTTGGATACACGATGAACATTTTAGAAATACACAATTATTTTTTTAACCTGACATTTTTTTAAGATTCATGATGCACATCTTTAACGGACAACAAACATTTCAAAGCATGCAATGAGCATTATTTTAGTGCACAAGGAACCTATTTTTCTAAGTATATATTTTGGAACATTTTCAAAATATATATCATGAGAAAACAAAAAAACAAGCGAAGCGTAGAAAGCTGCAGCTAATAGAGATCACCAAGAAAAAACTAGCAATTAGACTGTTGGAAATATGCCCTAGAAACAATAATAAAATGGTTATTATCATATTTCCCGTTCATGATACATGTTTATTATTCATGCTAGAATTGTATTCACGGGAAACTTAAATACATGTGTGAATACATAAACTACATCATGTCCCTTGTAAGCCTCTACTAGACTAGCTCGTTGATAAAAATGGTTAAGGTTTCCTAGCCATAGACATGAGTTGTCATTTGATAACGGGATCACATAATTAGGAGAATGATGTGATGGACAAGACCCAACCGTAAGCTTAGCATCAAATCGTTTAAGTTATTTGCTATAGCTTTCTACATGTCAAGTATCTAGTCCTTCGACCATGAGATCATGCAACTTCTGAATACCGGAGGAATACCGTGTGTGCTATCAAACGTCACTTCATAATTGGGTGATCATAAAGATGCTCTACAGGTATCTCTAAAGGTGTCTGTTAGGTTGGCATGGATCGAGACTAGGATTTATCACTCCGTGTGATGGAAAGATATCTCTGGGCCCTCTCGGTAATACTACATCACAAGAAGCTTGCAAGCATGTGGCTAATGAGTTTAGTCACGGGATCTTGTATTACGGAAGGAGTAAAGAGACTTGCCGGTGACGAGATTGAACTAGGTATAGAGATACCGACAATAGAATCTCGGGCAAGTAACATATTGCCGAACAAAGGGAATTGCATACGGGATTGACAGAATCCTTGACATTGTGGTTAAACCGATAAAGATCTTCGTGAAGCCCTGCCGGGATTGCACCACCACCATCTCCACCACGTCGTCATGCTGGTTGAGATCCCATCCACTTCTCCTCTCTTGCTTGCTGGATCAAGAAGGAGGAGACACCATCGAGCCGCACATGTGCTGAACGCGGAGGTGTCATTGGTTTGGCGCTGGATCGGGTTGGATCATGATTGCATGTCGAAGAGTACGACTACATCAACCACGTTATATACGCTTATGCTTTCGGTCTACAAGGGCATGTAGACACACTACCCTCTTGTTGTTATGCATCGCCTAGATTAGATCTTGGGTGTTCTGTAGGAATTTTTTTGATTTTCATGCAACGTTCGCCATCAGTGGCATCATGAGCTTGGTCTATGCGTAGATGCATATGGATGAGTAGAACATAAAGTTGTTGTGGGCGTTGATGTTCAGTTTGCTTACTTCCCTTGACTTATTTGGATTTGGCGGTATTATGAGATTAAGCGGCTCGGACCAACCTTACATGTCCACGCGCATGAGACCGGTTCTACTGTTTGACATGCAATTTGTATTGCATAAAAGTGGCTTTGCGGGTGTCTGTCTCTCCCACTTTAGTTGAATCTGATTTGTCGAGGGTGGTCCTTGTAGAAGGTCGAAAGGTAACTTGTATATGACCGTTGTGGTTTTGCGTAGATAAGAACGGTTCTTATAGTTTTCCCTAGCAGCCACATAAAAATTACAACAACAAAGTAGAGGGCGTCTAACTTGTTTTTGCAGGGCATGTTGTGATGTGGTATGGCCAAAACGTGATGTGATATATGTTGATGCATGAGATGATCATGTTTTTTAATAGGTTCACGACTTGCATGTCGATGAGTATGGCAACCGACAGGAGCCATAGGGTTGTCTTTAATTTATTGTATGACATGCGTGTCAACAAATAACGCCATGTAATTGCTTTACTTTATCGCTATGTGTTAGCAATAGTTGTAGAAGCAATAGTTGGCGAGACAATCATGTGATGACACGATGATGGAGATCATGGTGTCATGCTAGTGACGATGGAGATCATGCTGGTGCTTTGGAGATGGAGATAAGAAGTACAAGATGATGATGGTCATATCATGTCACATATTTTGATTGCATGCGATGTTCATCTTTTATGCATCTTATTTTGCTTAGGACGACGGTAGCATTATAAATGATCCCTTCACTTAATTTCAAGATAAATGTGTTCTCCCTAAGTACGCACCATTGCGAAAGTTCATCGTTTTGAAGCACCTCGTGATGATCGGGTGCGATAGACTCTACGTTCATATACAACGGGTGTGAGCCAGTTTTACACATGCGGAATACTTTAGTTAAACTTGACTAGCCTAGCATGTACAGACATGGCCTCGGAACATAGAAGACCGAAAGGTCGAACATGAGTCATATAGTAGATATGATCAACATGGAGATGTTCACCATTGATGACTACCATATCTCACGTGATGATCGGACATGGATTAGTTGATTTGGATCATGTATCACTTGGACAACTTGAGGGATGTTGATTTAAGTGGGAGTTCATTAGTAATTTGATTAACTGAACTAATTATCATCAACATACTCTAAATTTTCTTTGCAAATTATGTTGTAGATTAGTAGCGCACGACTGTAGCTCCCTGTTTTTAATGCGTTCCTAGAGAAAGACTAAGTTGAAAGATATTGTAAGAAATTATGTGGACTAGGTCCTTAGTATGAGGATTGTCCTCACTGCTGCACAAAAGGCTTATGTTCTTGATGCACCGCTCAGTGTGCCAATCTCTCTGGCATCGTTTGTGGATGTTGTGAACGTCTGGCAGGCACGTTCTGATGACTACTAGATAGTTCTGTGCGCTATGCTTTACAGCTTAGAACTGGGGCCCCAAAGACGTTTTGAATGTCACGGAGCATATGAGATGTTCCAAGAGCTGAAATTGGTATTTCAGGCTCATGCCCGTGTTGAGAGGTATAAGACCCTTGACAAGTTAGTTTGCCTGCAAGATGGAGGAGAATAGCTCAGTTAGTGAGCATGTGCTCAGAGTGTCTGGGTGCTACAATCGCTTGAATCAAGTGGGAGTTAATCTTCCAGATAAGAAAACGATTGACAAAGTTTTCCAGTCACTCCACCAAGCCATAAGGGTTTCGTGATGAACTATAATATGCAAGGGATGGAGAAAATGATCCCTGAGCTCTTCGTGATGCTTAAGGCTGCGGAGGTATAAATCAAGAAAGAGCATCAAGTGCTGATGGTTGATAAGACCACCATTTTCAAGAAGGGCAAGGGAAATAAAGGGAACTTCAAGAAGAATGGCAAGGCAGTTGCCGCTTCCATGAAGAAACCCAAGGCTAGACCCAAACTTGAGACTAAGTGCTTCTATTACAAGGGGAATGGTCACCAGTAGTGGAACTACCCTAAGTGCTTGGCAGATAAGAAGCCTGGCAACGTCTACAAAGGTATATTTGATATACATGTTATGGTTGTGTACCTCACTAGTGCTCGTAGTAGCGTCTGGGTATTTGATACTGATTCAGTTCCTAATATTAGTAACTCGAAGCAGGAGCTGCGGAGTAACGAAGACTAGCTGAGGGCGAGGTGACAATGAGTGTTGGAAGTTTCTCCAAGGTTGATATGATCACCATTGGCATGCTCTTAATACCTTCGGGATTAGTATTAAACCTAAATAATGGTTATTTGGTGCATGCGTTGAGCATAGAACATTATATATGGATATTGTTTATTGCAAGAATGTTATTCATTTAAGTGAGAGAATAATGGTTATTCTATTTATATGAGTAATATCTTTTATGGCCATGCACCCCTTGTGAATGGTTTATTCTTGTTGAATATCGATTGTAGTGACACACATATTCATAATATTGATGCCAAAAGATGCAAACTTAATGATGATAGTACCACATATTTATGGCACTGCCATTTAGGTCATATTGGTGTAAAGCGCATGAAGAAACTTCATATTGATGGACTTTTGGAATCATTTGAATATGAATCATTTGATACATGTGAACCATGCCTTATGGGCAAGATAACTAAAACCCTGTTTTCTAGAACATTGAAGTGGGCTAGTGACTTATTGGAAAATAATACATATCGATGTATGCGGTCGGATGAGTGTTAAAGCATGCGGTGGATATCATTATTTTCTTACCTTCACAGATGATGTGAGTAGATATGGGTATATTTACTTAATCAATCATAAGTCTGAAATATTTGAAAAGTTCAAGGAATTTCAAAGTGAAGTGGAGAATCATCGTAACAAGAAAATAAAGTTTCTATGATCTGATCGTGGAGGTGAATATTTGAGTTACGAGTTTCGTATGCATTTAAGACAATGGGGAATTGTTTCACAGCTCGCGCCACCTGGAACACCACAGTGTAATGGTGTATCTGAACATCGTAATCGTATGCTACTGGATATGGTGCGTTCTATGATGTCTCTTACCGATTTGCCACTATCGTTTTGGGGTTATGCATTAGAGACAACCACATTCACTCTAAATAGGGCACCGTATAAATCCGTTGAGACGACACAGTATGAATAATGGTTAGGCAAGAAACCTAAGTTGTCATTTCTTAAAGTTTGGGGATGCGACGCTTATCAAGAGGCTTCAGCCTGATAAGCTTGAACCCAAAGCGGAGAAGTGCATCTTCATAGGATACCCTAAAGAGGCCATTGGGTATACCTTCTACCACATATTCGAAGGCAAGATCTTTATTGCCAACAATGGGTCCTTTCTAGAGGAGTTTCTCTCGAAAGAAGTGAGTGAGAGGAAAGTAGAACTTGATGAGGTAATTGTACCTTCTCTCAAATTGGAAGGTAGCACATCATAGAAAGCAGTCCCCTGATGCCTACACCAACCGAAGAGGAAGCTAATGATGATGATCATGAAACTTCGGATCAAGTTACTACTGAACTTCATAGGTCCACCAGGGTACGTTCCGCACCAGAGTGGTACGGTAATCCAGTCCTGGAAGTCATGATGTTGGACAACGGTGAACCTACGAACTATGAAGAAGCAATTATGAGCCCGAATACCGACAAATGGCTTGAGGCCATGAAATCCGAGATAGGATCCATGCATGAGAACAAAGTATGGACTTTGGTGGACTTGCTTGTTGACCAGCAAGCCATTGAGAATAAATGGATCTTTAAGAAGAATACAAACGCTGATGGTAATGTCACCTTCTATAAATCTCAACTTGTCGCAAAAGGTTTTCGACAAATTCAAGGAGTTGACTACGTTGGGACTTTCTCACCCGTAGTGATGCTTAAGTATGTCAAAATTATGTTAGCAATTGCTGCATTTTTTGATTATGAAATCTGGTAGATGGATATGAAAACCTCTTTCCTTAAGGAAGAGTTTTATATGATGCAACATAAAAGTTTTGTGGATCCTAAGGATGCTAAAAAGTATGCAAGCTCTAGCGACCCATCTATGAACTGGTGCAAGCATCTCAGAGTTGGAATATACGCTTTGATGTGGTGATCAGAGCTTTTGGATTTATACAAAGTTTATGAAGAAACTTGTATTTACAAGAAAGTGAGTGGGAGCTCTATAGCAATTTTTATAGTATATGTGGATGACATGTTGTTGATTGGAAATGATGTAGAATTTCTGGAAAGCATAAAGGGTTGTTTGAAAGGAGTTTTTCAAAGGAAGTCCTGGGTAAAGCTGCTTACATATTGGGCATGAGGATCTATAGAGATAGATCTAGATACCTGATAAGACTTTCATAGAGCATATACCTTGACAAGATTTTGAAGGAGTTCAAAATGGGTCAATCAAAGAAGGAGTTCTTTCCTGTATTGTAAGGTGTGAAGTTGAGTAAGACTCAAGGCTCGACCACGACAGAAGAAAGAGAAAGGATGAAAGTCGCCCTCTATGCTTTAGCCATAGGCTCTATAATGTATGCCATGCTGTGTACCAGATCTGATGTGTGCCTTGCCATGAGTCTGGCAAGGGGGTACAAAGTGATCCAGGAGTGGATCACTGGACAACGGTCAAAATTATCCTTAGGTTCCTAAAGATGACTAAGGAAATGTTTCTCGGTTATGAAGGTGATAAAGAGTTCGTCGTAAAGGGTTACATTGATGTAAGCTTTGACACCGATCCAGATGACTTTGAGTCGCAAATCGGACATGTATAGTGGAGCAGTCATTTGGAATAGCTCCAAGTGGAGCGTGGTAGCAGCATCTATGGTATGACATGTAGATTTGCAAAGTACACACAGATCTGAATGTTGCAGACTCATTGACTAAAAAAATTTCTCACAAGCAAAACATGATCACCCCTCATTTGGGGTTAATCACATAGCGATGTGAACTAGATTATTGACTCTAGTGCAAGTGTGAGCCTGTTGGAAATATGCCCTAGAGGCAATAATAAAATGGTTATTATCACATTTCTCGTTCATGTTTATTATTCATTCTAGAATTGTATTGACCGGAAACTTAAATACATGTGTGAATACATAAACTACATCATGTCCCTAGTAAGCCTCTACTAGACTAGCTCGTTGATCAAAGATGGTTAAGGTTTCCTAACCATGGACATGAGTTGTAATTTGATAACGGGATCACATCATTAGGAGAATGATGTGATGGATAAGACCCAACCGTAAGCTTAGCATCAGATCGTTTAAGTTATTTGCTATAGATTTCTTCATGTCAAGTATCTATTCCTTCGACCATGAGATCATGCAACTCCCGGATACCAGAGGAATACCTTGTGTCCTATCAAACGTCACTTCATAACTGGGCGATCATAAAGATGCTCTACAGGTATCTCTGAAGGTGGTCTGTTGGGTTGGCATGGTTCGAGACTGGGATTTGTCACTCCATGTGATGGAGAGATATCTCTGGGCCCTCTCGGTAATACAACATCACAAGAAGCTTGCAAGCATGTGGCTAATGAGTTTAGTCACGAGATCTTGTATTACGGAACGAGTAAAGAGACTTGCCGGTGACGAGATTGAACTAGGTATGGAGATACCGACGATTGAATCTCGGGCAAGTAACATATCACCGGACAAAGGGAATTACATACGGGATTGATTGAATCCTTGACATCATGGTTCAACTGATAAAGATCTTCGTGGAATATGTAGGAACCAATATGGGTATCCAGGTCCTGCTATTGGTTACTGACTGGATAGGTGTCTCGGTCATGTCTACATGATTCTCGAACCCGTAGGGTCCTCACGCTTAACATTCGATGACGCTAAAGTATTATTGGGATATGTGCATTGGTAACCGAATGTTGTTCGGAGTTCCGGATGATATCCCAGACTTCTCTACGAGCTCCGGAATGGTCCAGAGGTAAAGATATAGGAAGTTTCATTTTGGTCGCCAGAAAACTTTTGGGCATTATCTGTATTGTACGGGAGTGCCGAAAAGTGTTCGAGGCTCCACCCGGGGGGTCCTCCTGCCCCTGGGGCCCACATGGGCTGTAGGGGGGTGCCCTGGCCTACATGGGCTAGGGCCACCATCCCCAAGAGGCCCATACGCCTAGAAGAAGGAAAAGGGGAATAGTCCTAAGGGGGAAGGCACCCCCCTAAGTGCCTTGGGGAGGGAGGATTCCTCCCTAGGCCGGTGTCGCCTCCCTTGGAGGAGGGGCCAAGGCTGTGCTGCAATCCTCCCCCTTGCCTCCTATAAATAGTGGGGGAGAGGGAGGGGCTGGCCACACCAAATCCCCACGCCCCGGCGGCAGCCCTACCTCTCCCAAAACTCCATTTTCTCCTCAGATTGGTTCTGACAGCGTTTGGTGAAGCCCTGCCGGGATGGCACTACCACCATCTCCACCACGTCGTCATGCTGGTTGAGATCCCATCTACTTCTCCTCTCTTACTTGCTGGATCAAGAAGGAGGAGACGTCATCGAGCCGCACGTGCGCTGAATGCGGAGGTGCCGTCCGTTCGGCGCTAGATCTGATTAGATCATGATTGCATGTCGAAGAGTACGACTACATCAACCGCGTTATATACGCTTCCGCTTTCGGTCTACAAGGGTATGTAGACACACTCCCCTCTCATTGCTATGCATCTCCTAGGGTAGACATAGGCGAGCGCTTCATGCACTTTTGCGTCGTTCCCCATCATGCACTTTTGACAAATATTAAAATTTCATCGATTTTTCAATGATTCTTGTTCAAAATTGATGGAAAAAAAATTCAAATTTGTGAACTTTTTTTTCTCAGTTGAAGAACTTTTTTGCAAATCAATGAAGAAAAATTCAAAATCGATGAACATTCTTCATTTCTGTGAAGGTTTTGAAGAATCGATGAAGTTTGTTTCTAAATCGATGAACTTTTTTTCAAGTTTGTGAACTTTTCTTTAGATATAATGTGTTTTCTTCAGTGTTGCAAACCTTTTTTTTTGTCAAATTATCGTTTTTACGAACCTTTTTAAATTCGCAATACTTTCACAATTCGCTGACTTTTGTCTCAATGGGATGAAGTTTTTTTACAAAATCTACTGATTTCAGAATTTTTTTAAAAACTATTTTAAAACAGTTGGTTTTTTCTACCAGACCAATAGCACAAAAAACAAAAGAAACTAGCGAGCAGCCGAGTGAACGAAGCTTGCAGCAGAGCAACTCGAGCGAGTGGGGGGCAGGCAAGCGAATTCGCATGGCTGGTGCGCGGCCCACTTGGGCGGGAGAGTGCCAGCTGCGCGAAATAGTAGGGGAGACATACAGTAAAGCAGGGCTCATCGACGACGTATGGAGCGAACATACATCAGATAATAAAACACTCTACTAGTTTTACTGCTTGTAACATAGTCCATGAATTTAGGAGCTCGAACACCGAGACTTACAATCTCGCTAAGCATGCATTATCACTTGGTTTTGACCGTCATGTTTGGTTTAGGCAACTGGGTGACTTGCTCTTTATACCTATAAACGTTATGATTTGAATAAAGCTTGGTGAGTTTGTCTCGAAAAAAAAAGCTGCACCAAATAGTAGGCGAGATATACAGTTTTTTTTTTGCATCAAAATGCATATAACGCGGGGCTAGGAGACGTGAGCGCCACTTACGTTTTTTGGCCGATTTCTACTATTTTCTATGTTTCTTGTTAGTTATCTTTTCTATTTTATTATTCTTTTTTTCCTTTATAATAGGTTCTAGACGTAAATAGAAGAGAAAAATAAAAGTGTTGATGAAAAAGATAGGGAGGAAAAGTCGCTTATAAACGATGCAATGGAGATGCCCTGATAAGGGATAAAAAGCCCTCAGGCTTACTAGTAAAAAGACAAAAAAAATGTGTTGTGCCATCTAGCCCGGGCAGCCCGGCCAGCACGTTATGTCGCAGCAAACGATTCCACGTGGGACGATAGAGCCATTCTCATATCTGCCAAATATCATGACAAAAGTTAGAGGAAATGCATAGGCTACCCTCCGTTAATGACTTCATCTTTTATTTACGATAATTATCAAAAACATTGTAAGAATAATAGGTATTTACGAAAATGCTCGAAAAATATTGTTTATAATGAGTTTCAATATTAAAAACTATGAATTATGAAAATAAAAATGAAATACTTTCATCGTGTATTTTCAAAATATTTATCATGTTTTAGAAACATGTTCATCACAAATTTAAAATGTATACCATGTACTTCAAAAGATGTTGATGTATACACAATATTATTTATTTCTAGAAGCAAGTCAAATGAAAATGAAAATAAGAAAGTACAAAAACATGTATTTAGAAATAAGTTCATTGCATAGTTTGAAAAAAGTTCATCTATGAACAAAAGAATATAGTCTTGTAATTGGAAAATAAAAGACCATCGTATTTTAAGCAAACTTTCATAGCGTATTTTGAAAATGTTTATATGGACAGAATAGTACTCCCTCCATCCCAAAATAAGTGACTCAACTTTGTACTAACTTTAGTACAAAGTTAGTACAAACGTGAGTCACTTATTTTGGGATGGAGGAAGTATTTGTTAATGAACTAAAAAAATGAAAGAAAGGGTAATACTGATTGGGAAAATACAAGAATTCCAGAAGAAAACTAACCTAAAACCGAAAGGCGAGGACAAAAAGAAATGCAAACATGTTCCAAAAATCAGTGATGGGGCTATCCCATGTCGCAGACCCATATGCGGCGGGGTGACTATTCGACACAGTGAGCATCAAATAAGATTTTCCCTCTTACATGAACCTCTTCCGGGCATTTGCATGTCCACCAACTCTGGTAGGTCGAGCACCACATACCCTTCACGTGCGCATGGGTCAACACATTAACCTTTTTTTGTTATTTGTTATATTTTGAGCATTACATTTTATTTTAATATTTTAAATTAATGCTTTTATTTCTTTTTCTATTTTTGTAATCATTTTATCGTCCACCACATTCTACCTTTTGCATTATACAGGGATACATTTGGAACCACATGAACATTATTAATAGGAAATGTACCTTTTGGATTTATTTTTTATTAACATGAACATTTTTTAAATTCTTGAAACATGTAAATACTTATGCACCCATAAATGTCTTTCTGGATCATGTTCAACATCTACTAAAAAGGCAAGGGGTGCAATGCAAAAGTATGACCAAGTACTACAAGCTTCACGAGGAAAAAAATGTTTTTTTGTGAGTGAAAATTCATGAGCTTTTGTTCGAATGCAATAACACGCCTATTACTTTTAGGTAGATTTCAAGATATGCAAAGGGGATTTAGGTAATCTGTCTACAAAATTCACTGGGGTGCTATCCATCATTTTTAGTGGGAGACAGAAAATGAATCACCCACTATCCGAACAATTGGCTCGGTCCATTTATCCCTGGTGAATAGAGGTGTACCCAGTGCTCCACTCACTTTGTCCCTTTTTCCTTTCCTTTTTCTGTTAACCTTTCAATTTCACTTTGTTTTTGCATGAATATTTAGTTAACTGTGGAATCCACATATTTAAAAACATGTTATGACCTTTCTAAAAGTATTCATGTATGTTGAAAAAAAATCATATTTTTTCAATATTATGAATTCCAAAAAGGTGTTCATGTAATTTAAAAATTGTTGTGTAATTTAATTAGTGTTAATGTCCTTTCTAAATATGTTCATGTAATTTTAAAAATCTTCATATTATTTAGATAGTGTTCAAACCTTTACAAAATTATTGGTGTGATTTAAAAGTGTTCGCGCATTTTAGAAAAGATCAAGTACTTGTGAAAAACGTTCACCTCCTTTAGAAACTATTTATGTAAATTCAATAAGAGTTCTTTAATTTTAAGAAAATTTTGGTGTATAAAAAATGTTAGTGTTTGTGCATCTATAAAAGGCGTTCATGACTTATAGAAAAAACATTCATGTAACGTGAAAAAATAAGAGAGAAATGAATAAAGAAAAACAAAAACAAAAAGGCAGATGGAAAACAAAAATAGGAAATATGAAAAGCAAAAAGAAATGAAAAAAAGAACTGAAAAAAATTAGAATTGAAAAGAAAAACAGAAAATATAAAAAAGGAAGGCTACAACGGAAAATAAAAATACCCTGGAAAACTGCCTGCTACTTCCTCTACTGGGCCTTGGTCCATGTTGGGCGTATGCCGACGACAAGTTTGCTATTTAGAAGAATTCTCATAGCCCCCTTTTGAAGTTTAAGGTGACACCCACTCCTCTCCTATATCGGTCACCTGGGTCCTGGGTTGTCCAACATCTTAATTGTTTATATTTTTGAAAGTATGTTATTTAAAATACTTTTTTTAGTAAAACAGATTTAAGCATTGAAAAACAACGGGTTTACTTATAAAATACATATATTTTAAAATAGTTCACCATCTATTTGAAAATGTTCACCATACCTTAAAGATGATTGTAATGTATTGAAAAATAATCATATTTGAAAAATATTCATAGTGTATTATCCCTGCGTACAAAAATAAAAATATATTTTCAAAATGAGAAGCAGAACAGAAAACAAGAGACAGTCCGAGAAAAACCAGCGAACAAAAACTGTAAAACTCGGCCTAAACACAAAAGCACAGAGAAAAAAATATTTCTCAAAAAACAGGAAAAATCTGGCTGACTATAGGTAAAGCGAGCACCTACGCTTCGGAAGCACTTGCGCGCGCTCGTTCGTTTTCGGCTTTTCGCTGTTTCGTCTCACCACGCTCATTTCGTGTACTAACGTATACTCCGGCCAAAAAACGTATACTCGGGGAGTCTCTCTACATCTTCTCGCTGCCTGAAACCATCTTGGGCAAGAAATCGATTGCACTTCCACTATATGCTACTACTAGCTATAGCTAGCCGTGTTGCTCCTTCATACTCTCCCACGGTACAACTACGGCCGAAATCACTGTTCTGACATTTTCAACAATCTTTGCCACAAAATAAACTCGACATGAAAATATTTCACGATCTGACCCTTTCAGAAATGCCATCTCCATATAGAAACGCCGAGATAGCTTGCGTTTCATCTTCACATTCAAACGCCAACCTAGCTCGCGTTTTCGCTCCACATCGAAACACCAAGCGCGTTGGCGTTGCTGCCTCAGGCTGAAACGCCAAAGCTCACGGCGTTTCTAGCTAATTAATCTCTAGCTCTGGCGATAAAAAATCTCTAGCTTGGCATGCATGCATGCGCTGGCCCGTGAACTGAGCTGATGGAGATTTTTGCTGCTGCTTTGGAGCGTGCGCGCGCGTCGTTTGGGCCAAGTTGCTTGGAACTTTGGATCCTTTCTATGCCCGACGCGGACGGCAGCGTGCACAGCTACGGCACTGCAAGCATGCGCACCGTGAACCAGTGCAACCAGCAAGCGTTGCGCCTACCTAGTCGTACTAAACCGCGGCAACTTGGCCTCCTCGCACGCCTATAAAAGGAGGATCCATGCAGCAGCATAAGCCACCGCACTCAGCACAGCACAACATCCTCAGATCCTCTCACACATACAAGATACAACAACAGAGAGATCGAGCGGATACAAGCCAATGGCAACCAAGAGCCTTCTTCTCGCCGCTCTCCTCGTCCTCGCCGTCAGCATGGCGCTGCACGGTGCGGAGGCGGGCAAGTAGCTTCCGCTGGCACTCATCACCGGCGTAGTGCCATGCAGCGCTGGGAATTCCATCAACGCGGCGTGCAGATGGTGTGCGGCCGTGATGTGATGGATGCGAGGAGTTGTGAGGAATTGTGGTCAGCTAGAAATGCCATGCGCTTTGGCGTTTGGGCCCCGGTCGGCAACGCCAACATACTTGGCGTTTCCATATGGCGCTAAAACGCTAGCTACTTTGGCGTTTGAATGTGGAGCTGAAGCGCGAGACACCTCGGCGTTTCTATATGGAGAAGAAACGCCACGGGCTGTGGCGTTGCTAAAAGGATCAGATCGTGAAATATTTTCATGTCGAGTTCATTTTGTGGCAAAGATTGCTGAAAAGGTCAGAATAGTGATTTCGGCCTACAACTACTACCTCCGTCCAGATTTATTGGGTCCTTCGTATTTTGGATCAGACTTTGGCCATCTATAAAGTACTAAAATATAAAGTATCTGTTATAAAAAATAACACTGATGCATTTGTATTTGAAAGAGTTTTCTAATATAATATATTTTGTTAATTAAATTTTTAGGTTAAATTTTAGCTCAAATAAGAGGGGACCTAATAAAGCCGGAGTGAGGAAGTAGTCCACAACGCAAAGCCTAGAACGGAAAAGGTACTATCTAGTGCTACCAGTGCTCATTGGGTTGGCTGTGGTGGCACACGAGAAAAAGGCAGGAGGAGAGGAGACGAGGAGGCATGATCAAAGCGAGCGGCAGCAGGGGACGCCGGAGGGGAAACGAAAGCAAAAGAAAAAAGAACTGAAAAGTCATGACCCGTCTTGATGTGACACCTCCTACTCCTGGCAGGCCTGCCTCCCAGGCTATCAGCCATCAGGTCAGGAGGCTCTGCTGTTTCCTGCGGCTGCATGCTGCGATCGCTGCCCCGAATTATTGGTTCGTTAAGCTAGCAGCGATGCGACACGGTGCTTCACCAGCTTTCCGGGGAGCATCAGTCTGCTCCCTGAATAAAGACTACTACTTTCTCTTGCGTAGAAATAAAGACCAAGTATTCTACCCCTGCCAAAGAATTTCCTTTTACCCCGTGCGTAAGCAATCCACTAGCCTTTTTGACGTGCAGTTAGAAAAACACCGGACAATGTGCAATCCTGCTTCATGATATAAGGCCAACCCCAGCGCGCCACCCCATCCCGTCCGGTGCATCCGTTTGGAATAGAACGAACGAATAGCGCGGCGCAACACGCGGTCCCAAACGGACAAATTTTTAGATTTCGTCTGTTTTCGATCCATTCCCTGCCTAAACTTGCGCCGAGTTTGGGGTGAAACGGACATCGCGCGGACGGGCTGGATGCACGCCCTTGTCCTCCTCGTGGCTCGCCTGTCGGGGACACTAGCACTCCATTCGTCTCCAATGCCTCCACCCGCTCTTCCCCGCCCCACCTTGTCGCCGGCACCGCTAGTATTCTCCGACCACCTCCTCACTACTCACCCCCTCCCCCGGCCGTTCATATCAAACCACGTCTCAAACATGGCTGCAACCACGTCCGCGCTTTCGTAGGAGTTTTGGCCGTCGCCGTCGTAGCCGGTGCCAGAGGGGATACGACCGCCGATGACGGATATAGACCACGACAGCTTTCCTCGGGTGCTCCAGAGCAGTCAGTAGCCGGCGGTCAACCACCCCTGCTGGATTGAGGTGATCATCACGGCCTCTTTGCCACCACGACCGCAAGGTGTTTGACACTTTGCCCACAAAGGTATGGACAGTGGAGATGATTTTTTCTTCCACCATTTCATTTATTCATCGGACGATTCGTCCTTGGATGACAAATATCTTGTGGTGGCTGCACTAGTCGTTCACGACCACATTGAACGGCAGCTTCCTCGGTACAGGGGTCAGTCCCTGGCCGTGCTCCCAACCTAAACCGCAACTGAGAGAGAGGCCACACCCTGCTCTATGCCGATTACTTTGCGAATGCCCCGCTCTTCAAGCCGGATAAATTCCGTTTCCGTTTTTGTATGGCAAGGCATCTGTTCAATTGTATCCGAGAGGGAGTGGTTGCTCGTGACCCATACTTCGAGTGCAAGACGGATGCCCTTGGCAAGCTTGGATTCTCCTCTTATCAGAAATGCACCGCATCCAACTGCATGCTTGCATATGGAATTCCCGGCGATCTGGTGGATGAGTACGTGCGCATGAGTGAGTCGACATGTCTTCTATCATTGTACAACTTCTGCAAGGCTGTGGTGGCAGTGTTTGGCCCTGAGTACTTGAGGCAGCCAGATGCCGCTGATACAGAAAGGTTGTTGGCGATCAACGCAGCTAGAGACTTTCCAGGCATGCTTGGCAGCATAGATTGTATGCACTGGGAGTGGAAAAACTGTCCACTTGCTTGGCAGGGTCAGTACAAGGGGCACATTAAAGTGCACTGTCATATTAGAAGTGGTGGCTTCGCAAGATCTTTGGATATATGGCATTCTTTCTTCGGCATGGCAGGTTCTCACAATGATATCAACGTGCTGCAGCGTTCTCCAGTTTTCGCAAGGCTTGCAGAAGGCCACTCCCCACCTGTCAACTTTGAGATCAATGGCCACCAGTACAACAAGGGATACTACCTAGCTGATGGTATATATCCTAAGTGGTCAACTTTTGTGAAGCCAATCTCAAACCCGCAAGGTAAGATGAGAAAGAGACAAGAGAGTGCTAGAAAGGATGTGGAACATGCTTTTGGTGTGCTTCAATCCCGAGGGTATCGTTCGAAACCCTGCACTGACATGGGATGAAGGGAAGCTTTTGGAGGTGATGACTGCTTGTGTGATCATGCACAACATGATCGTCAAGGACGAGCGTGATAACAACATCTTCGACCAAGAATTTGATTTTCAAGGTGAAAATGTTGAGCCCCTACTCCAAGAACCGACCACGTTTGAACAGTTTGCCCGATTTCATCGTGAACAGCGTGATTGGCACACTCATTTGGATCTTCAAAATGACTTGGTTGAGCACATGTGGAATCACATTGGCAACCAATAGATGTATTGGTTCATTATATTCATTCAAGACAATTTCGATTTGGTTGTAAAACTATTTTATTAGAGACAATTTCGACTGGGTTGTAAAACTATTTTTATTTTAAGACAATTAATATTTGGACGTGCAAACTAGTTTTGAATATTGAAATATGAATATATGGGCATTTTTGGCCGTGGCGGACAGGATGGGGCCAAAGGATGCTTCCGCGCGTTGGGTGCATGGCCACCGCATCCTAGGACAGGCCTGGACACGACCCCATTGCCCTACCCAAACAGACTGAATCCGGGCCAAACGGATGTCCGTTTGGGGTCGTGCGCTGGAGTTGTCCTAAGGCCAACTCGGCTTTTCTCAAGGCCAAAGAGTGCTCTTTGAAGGCTACTATGCATCCTTATGAATACAAAGTTTTTTTTTGTT
The DNA here is from genome assembly GCF_002162155.2 of Triticum dicoccoides. NCBI lineage: Eukaryota > Viridiplantae > Streptophyta > Magnoliopsida > Poales > Poaceae > Triticum > Triticum dicoccoides. Next base: position 263,678,013 of record NC_041389.1, read on the forward strand.
TTGGGTATAGCAGGACTTGAACCGCTTTCCCTATTGTTCTGTTTGAACTAGGGCTATGGCTGAGCAACCACCTTCTTCCAGTATTCTTAGCTTATTGTCTGCTTCCTACCTGATCGGTGCTGGCTGGTTGTTCTTGCTTGTCTTGGGCTTGCTCTAGTTTTGGTGCTGCTAACTAAGGGTCGAATTTCGTGACTTGATGAAGAGGAAGCCGAGTATCTTTGGTCTTGAAGAGTTAGGCCAATCCAACCGCTTTCTCCTGCCCAACTCGGTCTTGGTCATACCATAAACGCACAACCTCAAACATACATTCTTTTGTCAGCTTTTCGTACGTTTGGGATGGCAATTGGTCCGCGTCCGCCCGGATTTGTGGATGCACCGGTCCCATGCCTAGCGCACTGCCGCATCTCGTCCGGCATGCAAATATGAAAAGAACAAAGCATGTAGCTAAATGGCAGCGACCATAGGTCATGTCAGCGGCCGCGTTCATGCCGGTTCATGCTGGCCGGCAACAAAGCCAGCTGCCTACATGGTTACCCAAGCTTCACGCCAACAACAAAGCCAGCGGCCGACACACTAGCCAGCCTTCAAAATGGACATGCTTTTGATGCAGGCAACAAACCAACGACCGACACACGAGCCATGAATCAAAATGCACAAGGTTTTGAGGCTGGCAACAAATTTAGCGGCCGGCACACTAGCCAGCCTTCAAAATGAACAACCATTGCAGTCGAGGTCTCACCTAGTTCAGGCCATCGCGGGCGAACATCTCCTTCTGTCGGTTTGCGAACCAAGCCTTCCACTCCGGTGACATGTTGTTCTTGTCAACGCTCATGCACGTGAGTGCCACCTATTTTGCTTTGGTCTCGGCATTGGTGGCCTCGATCTCGAGCTTCTTGAGTTGAGCGACCTCCTCGATGGCAAGCTTCCTCCTCTTCACGGCCTCCTCCATGTCATGTTTCTTCGTTTGGAGATCTAGGTATATCTTCATTTGCTCCTCCTTCCCTTTGCTCCTCCTCTCCTCCATCACATATTTTTTGCTCATCATTTCCTCCAAAGTTCCTCGCAAGGCTATGGAAGACACATCACGCTTCTCATCAGCCTTCGAGCTTGTCTTGCCCCTCGGCCTCTTGAGAAAGTCTCCCTCATCAGCCACGGCCGCCTTTCCTCCTTTCTTCTTACGAGCGACATATGGGTCTTTGAACTTGTGTCAATCTTCGATGAGCGAACAACAATGCGTGATAGTAAACGACTTGTTCTTGTGTTGGGCCTTGAAGGCTTCCAAAGATTGTAATGCCTACACAACCAAACATGTGGCCACAATGTAACATGGAAGGACACACAATGCATGAAACATAAATGGCAACATGAAAGGACACGAGATGAAATAACAAGAGATTCATACCAAGTCACCAATGCCTAGGCCACTCATGGGGCGGCTTGAACGCTCTCAAGGGCGGCACAATATTTGTTGCACTCTTGTTGGATGAACCCCCATATCTTTTGCATGGAATTGATGTCGTGGGTGCTCGCAAATTGGTAGGGGGCAAACTTTCTTCGCTCATGAAAGGTCTTGTGAACTCTTGTCCGAAAGACGGATCATTTTTGCTCAGCACCTTTCATGGGATCTTGGCCTATCTCCATACAAATCTCGCAAATCAAAGTGTCCTCTTCTTGGGTGTATGATCCCGTGCGAATACTTTGCCTCTGATTTCGTGCTTCGTCCCTTTGGGTGAGCTCATCGATAAACACTAATGGCTCCACCAAAATGTCGACGTCTTCTTCCTCATCTTCGCAATACAAGTCATCATCTTCATACCATGAGTTGCCATGGTCATCCTCATATTCATCATGGCCGATGAATTGAGTGTCATCGTAGGTGTCGCAGTCGTCCTGGCTTTGGATCAAAAGCTTCGCCTTGGCCGTCGATGTGGAAGGTGATATTCCATTTTGCATCATGCTTTTATATCGATATTTATTGCATTATGGGTTGTTACTACACATTATGTCACAATACTTATGCCTTTTCTCTCTTATTTTATAAGGTTTACACGAAGAGGGAGAATGCCAGCAGCTGGAATTCTGGGTTGGAAAAGGAGCAAATATTAGAGACCTATTCTGCACAACTCCAAAAGTCTTGAAACTCCATGAAAGTCAGTTTTGGAATATATTAAAAATATTGGGAGAAGAAAGCACCAGAGGGGGGCCACCCACCAGCCACGAGGGTGGAGGGCGGGCCCCTGCATCGTGGGCCACCTTGTAGGCCCTCGATGCCCATATTCTACTATATGGTGTCTTTTGCCCTGAAAAAAAATCATAAGGAAGCTTTCAGGATGAAGCGCCGCCGTCTCGAGTCGGAACCTGGGCAGAACCAATCTAGGGCTCCGGTTGAGCTGTTTTGTCGGGGAAACATCCCTACGGGAGGGGGAAATCGTCGCCATCGTCATCACCATCGATCCTCTCATCGAGAGGGGGTCAATCTCCATCAACATCTTCACTAGCACCATCTCCTCTCAAACCCTAGTTCATCTCTTGTATCCGATCTTTGTCTCAAAACCTTGGATTGGTACATGTGGCTTGCTAGTAGTGTTGATTACTCCTTGTAGTTGATGCTAGTTGGTTTATTCGGTGGAAGATCATATGTTCAGATCCTTAATGCTATTCAATACCCCTCTGATTATGAACATGAATATGATTTGTGAATAGTTACATTTGTTCCCGAGGACATGGGAGAAGTCTTGTTATAAGTAATCATGTGAATTTGGTATTCGTTCAATATTTTGATGAGATGTATGTTGTCTCTCCTTTAGTGGTGTTATGTGAACATTGACTACATGACACTTCACCATTGTTTGGGCCTAGGGGAAGACATTAGGAAGTAATAAGTAGATGATGGGTCGCTAGAGTGACAGAAGCTTAAACCCTAGTTTATGCGTTGCTTCGTAAGGGGCTGATTTGGATCCATATGTTTCATGCTATGGTTAGGTTTACCTTAATTATTCTTTCATAGTTGCAGATGCTTGCGAGAGGGGTTAATCATAAGTGGGATGCTTGTCCATGGAAGGACAGTACCCAAGCACCGGTCCACCCACATATCAAGTTATCAATGTAACGAACGCGAATCATATGAGCATGATGAAAACTAGCTTGACAGAAATTCCCATGTGTCCTCGGGAGTGCTTTTCTTTATATAAGAGTTTGTCGAGGCTTGTCCTTTGCTACAAAAAGGATTGGGACACCTTGCTACTTTTTTACTTGTTACCCGTTATGAATTACCTTATCACAAAACTATCTGTTACCGATAATTTCAGTGCTTGCAGAGAATGCCGTACTGAAAACCGCTTGTCATTTCCCTCTGCTCCTTGTTGGGTTCGACACTCTTACTTATGGAAAGGACTATGATAGATCCCCTATACTTGTGGGTCATCAGAAGGCCTCACCACGGCCCTCGGAGATGACGTTTTGCATGGAATGCAGTGAGGCCGCCTTGGCGGCGTAGTCCGTAGCGGCCTTCTTTCTCCGTGGCCTTTGTCCGCCGGTTCCTCCTCTTGGCTGATTCGGCGACTAACTTGATGAGATTCACCGTCGTGAGCTCCGACCGCGACTTCTTCGTAGCCTTCTTCTTCGCTGCAAGGCGCATGGCATGGCCGACTCGGCGGGATTCGTCTGGCCGTCGACCATGGTGGAGAGAGGGAGGGGGAGGGAGGGCGCGAGAGGGAGGACGCAGCAGGGTTTTGGGCAAAATGGAGGGTAAGTGGGCGGGCCTGTCCGCGATGGGCGGGCCAGGGGAGGACAAGGGCGCGCGTCCCAGTTGTCCGTGTGCTGTCTGTTCGGCCGCAATTGCGGCTTAAAGTTAGCCGGGAATGGGTTCAAAGCAGACCGAAAATGGATAATGGTCCATTTTCTCCCTCGCATTGGGTCGCCTGTTCTGTTCGTTTACCCCCAAATGGACGTGGCCGGACCATTTGGGGTCATGCGTTGGAGTTGGCCTAAGAGCATCTTACAGCCAGATACAGCAAATCAGACCCCTAGAATGCCCTCGAGGAATCCGGGTCCGTCTATGGACAGTTACGGGTCAGTTCTAAATAATCTCTTTCGCAACTGGATACCTCAATTTAGAAATCTCAAATCCATACTATTACATGCAACGAAAATCTAATCTAAGCGGAGCTCGTCCGACTCCGCCTGGCGGTTGGCTTCACCCCTCGGAGTGTTGGTCCGATTGCCGGCGAGGTAGAGTAGGACATGGTACACGGACCAGTTCACGGGACTCAAGGTGCTGCCATCTCCCATGCCTTACTCTTCCTAGTCAGAGCCTAGAACCCTAACAGTGTCGGTCGACGTGAGATCGATGATGGATCTGTCCTGAGAGGAGCCGATGATAACCAACATGACACGGTTGCGGCGCACGTACTTTGAACCATACCAGAGACTAGAGGATGCTACTCTGCGTCGCCAACGTCCACTGCCGCGAGGGTTGCCGCTATCTCCCACGCCCATTGCATCGCATGACTTGCAACATGACTTCTCCCGTGGCCTCAAGAACAAGGACAACTTCTCACAAATAATATTCATGCTCAAGATCAAAGGGATATTACATAGCATAATGGATCTGAACATATGATCTTCCACCAAGTAAACCAGCTAGCATCAACTACAAGATGTAATCAACACTACTAGTCACCCACATGTACCAATCTTAGGTTTTGATACAAAGATTGAACACAAGAGATGAACTAGGGTTTGAGATGAAATGGTGTTTTTGAAGATGTTGATGAAGATTGGCCTCCCAAAGATGAGAGGGTTGTTGGTGATGATGATGGCCTCGATTTCCACCTCCGGGAGGGAAGTTCCCCCGGCGGAACCGCTCCACTAGAGGGCAAAAGTGCTCTTGCCCAAGTTACGCCTCAAGACGGTGGCTCTCCGTCCCGAAAGCCCTCCCTTTATTTTTTCTAAGTCAAAAGGCCTTATATACCAGAAGATGGGCACCAGAGATGGGCCAGTCTGCACACCACCCACAAGGGCGCGCTGGAGGGGCTAGCGCGCCCTGGTGTCTTGTGGGCACCTGGCAGCCTCCCTCTGGTAGTTCTTTTCTCCAATATTTATTATATATTCCAAAATAATTCTTCGTAAAATTTCATCTCATTTGGAGATGTGCAAAATAGGTATCTCTAACATAGCTTTTTCTGGTCCAGAATTCCAACTGCCGGCATTCTCCCTCTTTGTGTAAACCTTGCATGTAATGAGAGAAAAGGCATTAGAACTACTCCATCAAGTTAAAAACATTATAAATAACAGTAGGAAAACATGATGCAAAATGGACGTATCAACTCCCCCAAGCTTAGACCTCGCTTGTCCTCAGGCGAAAGCCGATATCGAAAATCATGTCCACATGTTTAGAGAGAGAGAGAGGTATCAATAAAAACAAAATACAAACATAGTAGCATCATGCATATTATTATAACAGCAACAAACTTTATCACAAAACTTTATCATATAACTTCTCATGAGCAAGTAACAGTTCATCACACCATCGAAGTAAAAAGCATAAGCTCTATTGAAGATCAACAAACTATGTTCTCAGTCAACTTTGCAACTACAGTTCATCATATTTTCAGGAAGGGTCTCGTATTAGAGACTTTTGGCAAGTCCACATACTCAATCATCATTTAATCTTCTATGATTGCTAACACTCATAGCATACCTATGAGCAAAAAGTTTCAACGAGACACATAGAAAGATAGGGGCTTATACTTTTGCCTCCCAACTCATTCACCTCAAGGGTGATGTCAACAATAATAACTCATGAACACTCACATTCAAATGGATATATGTTCCTAGATCTTTCCCCACCACATGGTGCTTGCAAAAAGAGAATACTTTGACTCTTGCATAAAAGGTAAATACATAAAAGTAAAAGATAGGCCCTTCGTAGAGGGAAGCAGAGGTTGTCATGCGCTTTTTGGTTTTGTATGCACAATCCCTTAATGCCAAAGAACGTCACGTTATATTGCCCCTTATGACAGCAACCTTTATTATGTAGTCTGTCGTTTTTATTACTTTACCGTCACAAGTTCGTACAACGCTTATTTTCCCTTACACTAAAAGATCAAACACATTTAGGAGCAATTTTTATTGCCTTTTTGCACTGACAACAACTTACTTGAATGATCTTACTCAATCCATAGGTAGGTATGGTGGAATCTCAAAACATGGATTTGGGTTTAAGGTTTTTGGACGCACAAGTAGTATCTCTACTTAGTACAGAATTTTGGCTAGCAAAGATATTGAGCAAGCACCACATGTTGAAGGATCTATGACAATATAACTTCTATGTGAATATGGACAAACATATATCATTACGTTGTCTTCCTTGTCCAACGTCAACAATTTTGGCATAAAATATTTAATGGGGGCTCACAATCATAGAAGATGTCCAAGATAGTATATTTGCATGGGAATCTTCTCTTCCCTTATTAATTCTTTCATGAGTTGGATCATTGACCAATGCTATGTTTGTCAACTTTCAATAAATTTTAGCACTTATACTTTTCCTTATGTGATGTTATTACTTACCATAAGATTATCATATGATCTTTTTCATTATGCCCCTTTATTTTGATTGAAACATAAAATTAAAGAAGCAAAAAACTCAAACTAAACTTTATTATATAACTCTAACTCGATTACATAGATAGATCGCGAAACTAGCACTCGAAAATAGATCACACTAAAATTTTATTCAACTAAATCATGAAATAATTAAGGATTGAACTAAGGTGGGTAAAGGCAGTAAAAGTGATGGCGATACGATACCGGGGCATCTCCCCCAAGCTTGGCACAAGCCAAGGGGAGTGCCCATACCCATGTACTCAAGTCTCCTTCTTTGGTGATGATGATGATGCTGGTGGTGATGAGGTAGTAAGTTTGTCCTTCGTCTTCCAGGGCAGGGGTTCATCATAATAGGATGCTCGAGTCTCCTAAGCCCTGCAACTGGTAGATAAACTCATACCTTTGAATCTTTCTTCATACTCAAAAACTTGATTTTGAAGATCATAGATTTGGCTTTGTAGAAAATTGATTTGGTCGTTGAAGGTAAAGACGATGTCCTTCATAGACCGGCCATCCACCATGTGATCACGGGTGAATTATGTGACCATGGAGTGATTGGCATTGAGTCCACGCTCCACCATCCCTTGGCACTTGAAGATGTCCTGCTCCACCGCCTCGAGCCTGGCCTCCATGCTTCCCATCATCTTTGGCCCTTGAACATCCCGAATGTGTAGCACCCCCTCACGCATCTCAATGGCTTGAGGGTGCTTCAACACCTCCGATAGGTACGAGTTGATGACCTTCTTGAAGAACTTGTCCTTAGATGAGCTTGGTGGAGCCATGGCAATCTAGATCTGACAGGAAAACAACACGAAACAAGAACAGAGATATCTCTGCAATGCAGTGGTCAATACGCTTGGGGGAGTATATAAAGTCTTTTTATCTTGGGAAACAAGTATATGGAAAGAAAACGGAGTTGGGAAGGTGCCCGAGGGGCCCACCACCCACCAGGGCGCCAGGTGGGGAAATCGCGCCCTGGTGTCTTGTGGGTACCTGGGTTGCCTTACTGATTGTTTCTTATTTTCCTATTTTTTCTAATATTCCAAAAGTGTTAGAAAATATTTGTGCGGATTTTTCGGAGATTGTTTACTTGCGGTATCACGTGCCTCTTTCTTTCAGGCTTCTAGAGTGTTCTAGAAGGTTTCTTTTATGTGTTCTTTCGGTGTTATGGTTTGAATAATATTTGTTTCAACATTAATTGGTGAACCTGCGATATAGTGCTTAATTCTTTATGCATTAACCACCTTCAGATTGGTACCTTCAACATTATTGATCTTAATAGCTCCAGAACGATAAACTTCATCGATGATATATGTCCCTTCCCTTTTCGAAAGAAGTTTACCTGCAAAAAATCTGAAACCAGAATTGTATAATAGAACATATTCACCGACTTTAAATTCCCGCTTTTGGATTCTTTTGTCATTCCATCTCTTAATTTTTTTTCTTTGAATAGCTTGGCATTGTCATAAGCTTGAGTTCTCCATTCATCAAGTGAGCTAATATCAAATAACCTCTTTTCACCGGCAAGTTTGAAGTCATAATTGAGTTCTTTAATTGCCCAATATGCTTTATGTTCTAACTCAAGAGGCAAACGACAAGCTTTTCCATAAACCATCTAATATGGAGACATACCCATAGGATTTTTATAAGCTGTTCTATAGGCCCAAAGTGCATCATCAAGTTTCCTAGATCAATTCTTTCAAGTCCTATTGACAATTTTTTTGTCATATTAATTTTATTTCTATATTGCTAAGTTCAAATTGACCACTAGATTTAGGATGATAGGGTGATGCAATTATATGGTTAACATCATATTTAGCAAGAATTTTACGGAAAGCACCATGAATAAAGTGTGAACCACCATCAGTCATTAAATATCTAGGGACTCCAAACCTTGGGAAAATAACTTCTTTAAGCATTTTAATAGAGGTGTTATGATCAACACCGCTAGTTGGAATAGCTTCTACCCACTTGGTGACATAATCAATAGCAACCAAAATATGTGTATACCCATTAGAGGAAGGAAACAGTCCTATATAATCGAATCCCCAAACATCAAATGGTTCAACAACAAGTGAATAATTCATAGGCATTTCCTGACGCTTACTGATATGACCTATTCTTTAACATTCATTGCAAGACAAGACAAACTTACGGGCATCCTTGAAAAGAGTAGGCCAATAGAAACTAGATTGTAATACCTTATGCGCAGTTCAATCTCCTACATGATGCCCCCCATAGGCTTCGGAATGACATTTTCATAGGATTTGTTTCTGTTCATGCTGAGGTACAAAACCTCTAATAATACCATCTACTCCCTCTTTATAAAGATGTGTCATCCCAAAAGTAATGTCTTAAGTCATAGATTTTTTTTTCTTTTGTTGGTATGTGAAACTAGGTGCTATAAATTTAGCAACAATATAATAAGCATAGTCAGCATACCAAGGAGTATTATGAGCAGCATTTATTACAGTTAGTTGTTCATCAGGAAAACTATCATCAATAGGTAGTGGGTCATCAAGAATATTTTCTAACCTAGACAAGTTATCAACTACAGGGTTCTCAGCTCCTTTCCTATGAGTAATATGTAAATCAAATTCTTGTAGCAAGAGAACCCACCTAATGAGTCTAGGTTTAGCATCTTTCTTTTACATAAGATATTTTATGGCAACATGATTGGTGTGAACAATTACTTTAGAGTCAACTATGTACGATATAAATTTATCACAAGCAAACACAACTACTAAAAGTTCTCTTTCAGTAGTAGCATAATTTCTTTGGGCACTGTCTAGAGTTTTAGTAGCATAGTGAAAAACATTTAATTTCTTATCAACTCTTTGTCCTAGAACAACACCAACAGCATAATCACTAGCATCAGACATAATTTCAAAGGGTAAGTTCCAATCAGGTGGTTGAACAATAGGTGCAGAAGTTAGGGCTTTCTTAAGTGTTTCAAAGGCTTCTACACAATCATCATCAAAAAGAAATGGAACATCCTTTTGTAAAAGATTAGTAAGAGGCCTAGAAATTTTAGAGAAGTCTTTAAAAACCTCCTAGACAAACCAGCATGGCCAAGGAAACTACAAATACCTTTGATGTCTCTAGGACATGGCATTTTCTCAACTGCATCAATGTTAGCTTTTATCAACCTTAATACCTCGTTCAGAAATTTTATGCACCGAGACAATACCTTCATGAACCATAAAGTGGCACTTCTCCTAATTCAAGACAAGATTAGTTTGCTAACATCTCTACAAACTCGATCAAGGTTACTTAAGCAATCATCAAAAGAAGTTCCATAAACAAAAAAAATCATTCATGAAAACCTCAACAATCTTGTCACAAAAATCAGACAATATAGCAGTCATACATCTTTGAAAGGTAGTAGGTGCATTACATAAACCAAAAGGCATACGTCTATAAGCATAAGTTCCAAAAGGACAAGTAAATGTGGTTTTCTCTTGATCGGGTTGTGATACAGGTATTTGAGAGAAACCAGAATATCCATCAAGAAAACAAATTGTGTGTGCTTAGATAGTCTTTCTAACTTTTGATCAATGAAAGGCAGAGGGTAATGATTTTTCCTAGTAGCTTTGTTTAATTTCCTAAAATCAATACCATTCTAAAGCCAGTCACTATTCTTTGTGGAATGAGTTCATTTTTATCATTAGGAACAACAGTAATACCTCCTTTTTGTTGGGGAACGCGGTAATTTCAAAAAAATCCTATGATCGTGCAAGATCTATCTAGGTGATGCATAGCAACGAGAGGGGAGAGTGTGTCCATGTACCCTCGTAGACTGAAAATGGAAGCGTTTTATCAACGTGGTTGATGTAGTCGTACGTCTTCACGATCCGACCGATCCTAGCACCGAACGTACTACACCTTCGTGTTCAGCACACGTTCAGCTCAATGGCATCCCTCGAGCTCTTGATCCAGTTGAGGATGAGGGAGAGTTTCATCAGCACGACGGTGTGGCGATGGTGTTGATGATGTTACCGGCGCAGGGCTTCGCCTAAGCACTACGACGGTATGACCGAGGTGTTAAACTATGGAGGGGGGCACCGCACACGGTTAAGAGAACAACTACTGTGCTTTCGGGTGCCCCTGCCCCCGTATATAAAGGAGGGACGAGGAGGAGGCTGACCAAGGAGAGGGCGCGCCTATAGGGGAAGTCCAACTAGGATTCCCAATCCTAGTTGGAGTCCCCTTCCTATTCCAATAAGGGAGAGAGGGAAAGAGGTGGAGAGGGAGAAGGAAAGAGGGGGGCGCCCCCCTCCTAGTCCATTTCGGACCAGCCATGGGGGGGGGCAGCCACCATATATCCCTCCTCTCCTTTTCCACTAAAGCCCACAAGGCCCATTAATCCCCCGGGGGGGTTTCGGTAACCTCACCGTACTCCGGAAAATGCCTGAACCATTCCAAAACCTTATTGGTGTCCGAACATAACCTTCCAATATATCAATCTTTATGTCTCGACCATTTCGAGACTCCTCGTCATGTCCGTGATCTCATCCAGGACTCCGAAAAAACTTCGGTAATCAAAAACACATAACTCACAATACAAATCGTCATCGGATGTTAAGCGTGTGGATCCTACGGGTTCGAGAACTATGTAGACATGATCGAGACACATCTCTAATCAATAACCAATAGCGGAACCTGGATGCTCATACTGGCTCCTACATATTCTACGAAGATCTTTATCGATCAAACCGCATAACCACATACGTTGTTCCCTTTGTCATCGGTATGTTACTTGCCCGAGATTCAATCATCGGTATCATCATACCTAGTTCAATCTCGTTACCGGCAAGTATCTTTACTCGTTTTGTAATGCTTCGTCCCACAACTAACTCATTAGTCACATTGCTTGCAAGGCTTATAGTGATGAGCATTACCGAGAGGGCCCAGAGATACCTCTCTGATACACAGATTGACAAATCCTAATCTCGATCTATGCCAACCCAACAAACACCTTCGAAGACACCTGTAGAGCATCTTTATAATCACCCAGTTACATTGTGATGTTTGATAGCACACAAGGTGTTCCTCCAGTATTCGGGAGTTGCATAATCTCATAGTCTGAGGAACATGTATAAGTCATGAAGAAAGCAGTAGCAATGAAATTGTAACGGTCATAATGCTAAGCTAACAGATGGGTCTTTTCCATCACATCATTCTATTAATGATGTGATCCCGTTCATCAAATGACAACACATGTCTATGGTTAGGAAACATAACCATCTTTGATTAACGAGCTAGTCAAGTAGAGGCATACTAGGCACACTCTGTTTTGTCCATGTATTCACACATGTACTAAGTTTCCAGTTAATACAATTCTAGCATGAATAATAAACATTTATCACGATATAAGGAAATATAAATAATAACTTTATTATTGCCTCTAGGGCATATTTCCTTCATTCTCCCACTTGCACTAGAGTCAATAATCTAGTTCACATCGCCATGTGATTTAACACCAATAGTTCATATCTATATGTGATTAACACCCATAGTTCACATCGCCATGTGACCAACACCCAAAGGGTTTTCAAGAGTCAATAATCTATTTCACATCGCAATGTGATTAACACCCAAACAATACTAAGGTGTGATCATATTTTTCTCATGAGAGAAGTTTAGTCAACATGTATGTCACATTAAAAGACGTATGTATTTTGCAAATATTCTATGTCTACAATGCTCTGCATGGAGCTACTCTAGCTAATTGCTCCCACTTTCAATATGTATCCAGATTGAGACTTAGAGTCAACTGGATCGGTGTAAAAGCTTGCATCGACGTAACTCTTTATGAAGAACTCTTTATCACCTCCATAACCGAGAAATATTTCCTTAGTCCTCTAAGGATAATTTTGGCCGCTGTCTAGTGATATACTCCTGGATCACTATTGTACCCCCTTCCAAACTTATTGGCAAGGCACACAACAGGTCTAGTACACAGCATAGCATACTTTATAGAACCTATGACTGAGGCATATGGAATGACTTTCATTCTCTTTCTATCTTCTTCCGTGGTCGGGCTTTGAGTCTTGCTCAACTTTACACCTTTTAACACAGGCAAGAAGCCTTTTTTTGACTGATCCATTTTGAAATTTTTCAAAAAAATATCAAGGTATGTCCTTTGTGAAAGTCTAATTAAGCGTCTTGATCTATCTCTATAGATCTTGATGCCCAATATGTAAGCAGCTTAACCGAGATCTTTCATTGAAAAACTCCTATTCAAATATCCCTTTATGCTATCCAGAAATTCTATATCATTTCCAACCAACAATATGTCATCCACATATAGTATTAGAAATGCTACACAGCTCCCACTCACTTTCTTGTAAATACAGGCTTCTCCAAAAGTCTGTATAAAACAATATGCTTTGATCACATTATCAAAGCATTTATTCCAACTCCGAGAGGCTTGCACCAGTCCATAAATGGATCGCTGGAGCTTGCACACTTTGTTAGCACCCTTTGGATCGACAAAACCTTCTGGTTGCATCATATACAACTCTTCTTTAAGTAATATCCATTTAAGGAATGCAGTTTTGACATTCATTTGCCAGATTTTATAAAATATGGCAATTGCTAACATGATTTGGACGGATTTAAGCATCACTACATTTGAGAAAATCTCATTGTAGTCAACACCTTGAACTTGTCGAAAACCTTTTGCGACAATTCGAGCTTTGTAGATAGTAACACTACTATCAGTGTTCGTCTTCCTCTTCAAGATCCATTTATTTTCTATGGCTTGCCGATCATCGAGCAAGTCCACCAAAGTCCACACTTTGTTCTCATACATGGATCCCATCTTAGATTTCATGGCCTCAAGCCATTTCGCGGAATCTGGGCTCATCATCACTTCCTCATAGTTTGTAGGTTCATCATGGTCTAGTAACATGACTTCCAGAATAGGATTACCGTACCACTCTGGTGCGGACCGTACTCTGGTCGACCTACGAGGTTTGGTAGTAACTTGATCTGAAGTTTCATGATCATCATCATTAGCTTCATCACTAATTGGTGTAGGAATCACTGGGACTGATTTCTATGATGAACTACTTTCCAATTCGGGAGAAGGTACAATTACCTCATCAAGTTCTACTTTCCTCCCACTCACTTCTTTCGAGAGAAACTCCTTCTCTAGAAATGATCCATTCTTAGCAACAAATATCTTGCCTTAGGATTTGTGATAGAAGGTGTACCCAATAGTTTCCTTTGGGCATCCTATGAAGACGCACTTCTCCAATTTGGGTTTGAGCTTATTAGGTTGAAGCTTTTTCACACAAGCATCGTAGTCCCAAACATTAAGAAACGACAACTTTGGTTTCTTGCCAAACCACAGTTCATAAGGCGGCATCTCAACGGATTTTGATGGTGCCCTATTTAAAGTTTATGCAGCCTTCTCTAAAGCATAACCCCAAAACGATAGCGGTAAATCAGTAAGAGACATCATAGATCGCACCATATCTAATAAAGTACGGTTACGACGTTCGGACACACCATTACACTGTGGTGTTCTAGGTGGCGTAAGCTGTGAAACTATTCCACATTGTTTCAAATGAAGACCAAACTCGTAACTCAAATATTCTCCTCCACTATCATATCGTAGAAACTTTATTTTCTTGTTACTATGATTTCCACTTCACTCTGAAATTCTTTGAACTTTTCAAATGTTTCAGACTTATGCTTCATTAAGTAGATATAACCATATCTGCTCAAATCATTGATACGTCTCCAACGTATCTACAATTTTTGATTGTTCCATGCTATTATATTACCCCTTTTGTATGTTTATGGGCTTTATTTTACACATTTATATCATTTTTGGGACTAACCTACTAACCGGAGGCCCAGCCCGTATTGCTGTTTTTTTGCCTATTTCAGTATTTCGAAGAAAAGGAATATCAAACGGAGTCCAAACGGAATGAAACCTTCGGGAGCGTGATTTTTGGAACGAACGTGATCCAGAGGACTTGGAGTGCAAGTCAAGAAGCAGCCGAGGTAGCCACGAGATAGGAGGGCGCACCCACCCCTACAGGGCACGCCCCCTGTCTCGTGGGCCCCTCGGGCGGCCATCGACGTACTTCTTCCTCCTATATAAGCCTACATACCCCGAAAACATCCAGGGAACCAACGAAACACAATTTCCACCATCGTAACCTTCTGTATCCGCGAGATCCCATCTTGGAGCCTTCGCCGGCGCTCTGCCGGAGGGGGAATCAACCACAGAGGGCTTCTACATCAACACCATAGCCCCTCCGATGAGTTGTGAGTAGTTTACCACAGACCTTCAGGTCCATAGTTATTAGCTAGATGGCTTCTTCTCTCTTTTTGGATCTCAATACAATGTTCCCCCCCTCTCTTGTGGAGATCTATTCGATGTAAACTCTTTTCGCGGTGTGTTTTGTCGAGATCCGATGAATTGTGGGTTTATGATCAAGTTTATCTATGAGAAATATTTGAATGACCTCTGAATTCTTTTATGTATGATTGAGTTATCTTTGCAAGTCTCTTCGAATTATCAGTTTGGTTTGGCCTACTAGATTGATCTTTCTTGCAATGGGAGAAGTGCTTAGCTTTGGGTTCAATCTTGCGGTGTCCTTACCCAGTGACAGAAAGGGTTGCAAGGCACGTATTGTATTGTTGCCATCGAGGATAAAAAGATGGGATTTATATCATATTGCATGAGTTTATCCCTCTACATCATGTCATCTTGCTTAATGCGTTACTCTGTTCTTTATGAACTTAATACTCTAGATGCAGGCAGGAGTCGATCGATGTGTGGAGTAATAGTAGTAGATGCCGGCAGGAGTCAGTCTACTTGTTGCGGATGTGATGGCTATATACATGATCATGCCTAGATAATCTCATAATTACTCGCTTTTCTATCAATTGCTCGATAGTAATTTGTTCACCCACCATAATACTTATGTTATCTTGAGAGAAGCCACTAGTGAAACCTATGGCCGCCGGGTCTATCTTTTATCATATTTGCTTCCAATCTACTTTTATTTGCATCTTTACTTTTTGCATCTATATTATAAAATACCAAAAATATATTTATCTTATCATACTATCTCTATTAGATCTCACTTTCACAAGTGGCCGTGAAGGGATTGACAACCCCTTTATTGCGTTGGTTGCGAGTTCTTTGTTTGTTTGTGTAGGTGCGTGGGACTTTTGAGGAGCCTTCTACTGGATTGGTACCTTGGTTCTCGAAAAATGAGGGAAATACTTACGCTACTATTGCTGCATCACCCTTTCCTCTTCAAGGAAAACCAACACAGGCTCAAGATGTAGCAATCATCTGTGAAGGTAAGAAAATAACGATACCCGCCACGAGCCTCAACACTCATTGGACTGCATACATTGGTATGTATTATTACCAATAAGTCACTATCTCGTTCCATTGTTCCGGAGAACGGAATTTTAGTTATTTTGCCCATAAGGTACAGTTCGCAAGTATCAAATGATTCATAATCAAGTGATTCCAAAAGTCCATCTTTATGGAGTTCCTTCATGCGTTTTACACCGATATGACCCGAACCGCAGTGCCACGAATAAGTTGCACTATCATTATTAACTTTGCATCTTTTGGCATGAATATTATGAATATGTGTATTATCATGATCGAGATTCAATAAACCATCAACATTGGGTGTATGACCATAGAAGGTGTTATTCATGTAAACAGAATAACAATTATTCTCTGTCTTAAATGAATGACCGCATTGCAATAAACATGATCTAATCATATTCATGCTCAACGCAAACACCAAATAACATTTATTTAGGTTCAACACTAATCCCGAAAGTATAGGGAGTGTGCGATGATGATCCTATCAATCTTGGAACCACTTCCAACATACATCTTCACTTCATCATTAACTAGTCTCTATTTATTCTGTAACTCCTGTTTTGAGTTACTAATCTTAGCAACCGAAGAAGTATTGAATACCCAGGTTCTACTATGAACACTACCAAGGTACATGTCAATAACCTGCATATCAAATATACCTTTGTTCACTTTGCCATCCCTCTTTTCCACCAAAAATTTGGGGTAAATCCACTTTCAGTGACCATTTCCTTTGCAGTAGAAGCACTGAGTTTCAGTCTTAGGTCTAGCTTTGGGCTTCTTCACAGCAGTGACAACTTGCTTGTCATTCTATTTGAAGTTCTCTTTCTTTCCCTTTGCCCTTTCTTGAAACTAGTGGTCTTGCCAATCATCAACACTTGATGCTTTTTCTTGATTTCTACCTTCATTGATTTCAGCATCACGAAGAGCTTGGGACTCGTTTTCGTCATCCCTTGCATACTATAGTTCATCACGAAGTTTCAGTAACTTGGTGATGGTGACTAGAGAACTCTGCCAATCACTATCTTATCTGGAAGATTAACTCCCACTTGATTCAAGCGATTGTAGTACCCAGACATTCTGAGTACATGCTCACTAGCTGAGCAATTCTCCTCCATCTTTTAGGCGAAGTACTTGTCAGAGGTCTCATACCTCTCGACACAGGCATGCGTCTGAAATACCAATTTCAGCTCTTGGAACATCTCATATGCTCTGTGGCGTTCAAAAGGTTTTTGAAGTCGCGGTTCTAAGCCGTAAAGCATGGTGCACTAAACTATCAAGTAGTCATCATATTGAGCTAGCCAAACGTTCATAACGTCTGCGTCTGCTCTTGCAATAGGTCTGTCACCTAGGGGTGCATCAAGGACATAATTCTTCTGTGCAGCAATGAGGATAAACCTCAGATCACGGACCCAGTCCGCATCATTTCTACTATCATCTTTTAACTTATTTTTCTCTAGGAACATATCAAAAAAATAAAATAAAGGGAAGCTACAACGCGAGCTATTGATCTACAACATAATTTGCAAAATACTATCAGGACTAAGTTAATGATAAATTAAAGTTCAATTAATCATATTACTTAAGAACTCCCACTTAGATAGACATCCCTCCAGTCATCCAAATGATCACGTGATCCATATCAACTAAACCATGTCCGATCATCACGTGAGATGGACTAGTTTTCAATGGTGAACATCTCTACGTTGATCATATATACTATATGATTCACGCTCGACCTTTCGGTCTCTAGTGTTCCGAGGCCATATCTGCATATGCTAGGCTCGTCAAGTTTAACCCGAGTATTCTACGTGTGCAAAACTGGCTTGCACCCGTTGTATGTGAACATAGAGCCTATCACACCCAATCATCACATGGTGTATCAGCATGAAGAACTGTCGCAACTATGCATACGCAGGGAGAACACTTATACATTGAAAGTTTAGCAAGGGATCATCTTATAATGCTACCGCCGAACTAAGCAAAATAAGAAGCATAAAAGATAAAAATCACATGCAATCATAATATGTGACATGATATGGCCATCATCATCTTGTTCCTTTGATCTCCATCTCCAAAGTACCATCACGATATCCATCATCGTCGGCATGACACCATGATCTCCATCATCTTGATCTCTATCAACATGTCGTCACATGGTTGTCTCGCCAACTATTGCTTTTGCAACTATTGCTATCGCATAGCGATAAAGTAAAGCAATTATATGGCGCTTGTATCTTATGCAATAAAGAGACTGATTACCCACATGTATAGGGGATATATCATAGTCCTTTCTATAAGTAAGAGTGTCGAACCCAATGATACGTCTCCGTCGTATCTATAATTTTTGATTGTTCCATGCCAATATACTTCAACTTTCATATACTTTTGGCAACTTTTTATACTATTTTTGGGACTAACATATTGATCCAGTACCCAGTGCCAGTTCCTGTCTGTTGCATGTTTTTTGTTTCGCGGAAACCCAATATCAAATGGAGTCCAAACGGGATAAAAACGGACGGGGATTTTTTTGGAATATTTTTGATTTTTGGAAAGTAAAATCAACGCGAAACGGTGTCCGGGGTGGCCACGAGACAGGGGGGCGCGCCCTCCCCCCTGGGCGCGGCCTGGGCTCTCGTGGGCCACCCGTAAGGCGGTTGATGCTCTTATTTTGGCGTAAGAAAGCTAATTTTATGAGAAAGATCTGGGCGAAAGATTCACCCCAATCGGAGTTACGAATCTCCAGATATAAAGGAAACGGTGAAGGGGTAGATCTGGGAACGCAGAAACAGAGAGATAGATCCAATCTCGGAGGGACTCTTGCCCCTCCCAAGCCATGGGAGCCAAGGACCAGAGGGGAAGCCCTTCTCCCATCTAGGGAGAAGGTCAAGGAAGAAGAAGAAGAAGGGGGGCTCTCTCCCCCTTGCTTCCGGTGGCGCCGGAGCGCTGCCGGGGGCCATCATCATCACCGCGATCTTCATCAACAACTTCACCGCCTTCATCACCAACTCTTCCTCCCTCTATGCAGCGGTGTAACCTCTATCTTACCCACTGTAATCTCTACTTAAACATGGTGCTCAATGATATATATTATTTCCCAATGATGTATGGCTATCTTATGATGTTTGAGTAGATCCGTTTTGTCCTATGGGTTAATTGATGATCGTGATTGGTTTGAGTTGCATGTTTTATTATTGGTGTTGTCCTATTGTGCCCTCCGTGTCACGCAAGCATGAGGGATTCCCGCTGTAGGGTTTGTAATATGTTTATGATTTGCTTATGGTGGGTTGCGTGAGTGACTGAAACACAAACCCGAGTAAGTAGGTTGTTTGCGTATGGGATAAAAGGGGACTTGATACTTTAATGCTATGGTTGGGTTTTACCTTATTGAATCTTTAGTAGTTGCGGACGCTTGCTAGAGTTCCAATCCTAAGTGCATATGATCCAAGTAGAGAAAGTATGTTAGCTTATGCCTCTCCCTCAAGTAGAATTGCAACAATGATTACCGGTCTAGTTATCGATTGCCTTGGACAAATAACTTTCTCGTAACAAAAAGCTCTCTACTAATATTTACTTTATTGCATCTTTATCTAAACAGCTCCTAGTTTATGTTTACGTGCTCTTTATTATCTTGCAAACCTATCCTATCACACCTACAAAGTACGTCTAGTTTCATACTTGTTCTAGGTAAAACGAACGTCAAGCGTGCTTAGAGTTGTATCGGTGGTCGATAGAACTTGAGGGAATATTTATTCTACCTTTAGCTCCTCGTTTGGTTCGACACTCTTACTTATCGAAAACTATTGTGATCCCGTATACTTGCGGGTTATCAAGACCTTTTTCTGGCGCCGTTGCCGGGGAGTCATAGCGTGGGGTGAATATTCTCGTGTGTGCTTGTTTGCTTTATCACTAAGTAATTTTTATTTGCTGTTCTTATTTGTTCTCTATCTTTAGTTATGGATATGGAACACAAAATACCAAAAAAATTAGATGTACTTGCTACTCATGTAGATGGGGTAACTCCTAAAACCCCCGATTCTTATTATGTGAGAGATATTATGTACTACTTTGATAATCCTGAGAAAACCCCATTCAACTTTATAATGGGAGACACGTTGGATCAACGTGAATACTTTAGGTATTATCGCTCGACACAAAAAGGGAAACTATTATGGGATCAATTTATTATGTTGCGTTGGTATGCCTGGAATCTCTGCTTGAGATATGATACTACTTGTTGCTCTAGGATGAAGGCTCGACACCTTCCCTTTTGATACAAATTTAATGATAATGAAACCTTAGCTTCTTATGCTAATGGTATATATGATTAGTATGATGTGGAACAAATAGAAGAATTTGTTGCTTTTAAGGCTGCTTATGAAATTGAAGCTTTGTTTGAAAAATATGAAGCTTTTGATGATGATGGTTATAGGCCGGAAAATGTTGCTATACTTGGATATTGCTATGAAAATACAATTACTATATTAATGCTTTTATGAAGAAAGTCAACGCTGTCCAAGAAGAGACTAATATTTTGCAGGAAGTTATGGAAGAAGAAATTGATGAAACAGTGAGCTCATTTGATGAAAAAGATGATGAGGAGAGCGAAGAACAAAAAGAGGAAGAGCGGATTAGCTACCCGTGCCCACCTTCTAATGAGAGTAACCCTCCAACTCATACATTATTTAATTCCCCTTCATGCTTACCGAAGGATGATTGCTACGATCCTTGAATTTGTTTGGAATATCCCTTTTTGATGATGCTTGCTATGCTTGTGGCCAAGATGCCAATATGAATTATGCTTATGGAGATGAACTTGCTATAGTTCCTTGTGTTAAACATGAAATTGTTGCTATTGCACCCACGCATGATAGTCCTATTATCTTTTTGAATTCTCCCGACTACACTATATCGGAGAAGTTTGTGCTTAGTAAGTATTATATTGTTGGGTTGCCTTTTTCCGTTGCACATGATGATTTTGATATATATAATATGCATGTGCTTGCTGATCCTACTTGCAATTGTTATGAGAGAGGAACTACATCTCCGCCTCTTTATGTTTGAACACGATAGAATTGCAAGAAACTGCTTATACTATGCATTGGCCTTTACTATGTGTGCATGAATTGTTCTTTTATGACATGCCGATGAATAGTAAGAGAGTTAGACTTCGTTGTTGCATGATATATGTTACTTTGTGCTCACTACTAAATTACAAATCATTGTTAATTAAAATTGGCTTTGATATACCTTGGGATCCGGGTGGATCCATTACTTGAGCACTGAATGCCTAGCTTAATGGCTTTAAAGAAAGCGCTATCAGGGAGACAACCCGGAAGTTTTAGAGAGTCATTTATTTCCGTTGAGTGCTTTCATATAGTTTAAAACACAAAAATAAAGAGGGGAACCTAAAAACTTTTCAAAAAGGAAAGTGAAAGTGAGAAAGACAAGCATTGTTGAAGTGGGAGCTAGCCTTGAACTTTGTTCATGCTCACGGAAACTTTGTGAATCTTCATTACAGAAACTTCTAAACAAAAATAATTATCCCCTTGTATAATTTCCATTGTATTATAAAAATAATGTGCCAAGGTTTGCCTTTAGGATGTTTACAATGCTTGTCGGTTTGTACGGTGCAGGACAGAAACTTTGTCTGTAGTGCGCGATTTTACATTTTTAACTGGAACGTCAATTGGTTCTGATTCCTTTTGCACTGTCTTACTATACAACTTGTTTATTGTTCTTAATTTTGGTAGAATTTTTGAGTTAACAGAAGTATTGTTATTGTTCAGATTGCTACAGACTGTTCTGTTTTTGACAGATTCTGTTTTTGACCCATAGTTTGCTTGTTTTGATGAAACTATCAATTTATATTAGTGGATTAAGCCATAGAAAACTTATATTACAGTAGACACAATGCAAAAACAAAATATGAACTGGTTTGCAACAGTACTTAGAGTGGTGATTTGCTTTATTATACTAACGGATCTTACCGAGTTTTCTGTTGAAGTTTTGTGTGGATGTAGTGTCTAATCGAGGATGTCCCGATATGAGGAAAAGGAAGAAAGGCAAGAGCTCAAGCTTGGGGATGCCCGAGGCACCCCAAGTAAATATTCAAGGAGACTCAAGCGTCTAAGCTTGGGGATTCCCCGGAAGGCATCCCCTCTTTCTTCAACAAGTATCGGTATGTTTTCGAATTCGTTTCGTTCATGCATTATGTGCGAGTCTTGGAGCGTCTTTTGCATTTAGTTTTCATTTTTCTTCTTTATTTTATGCACCATGCTGGTATGAGATAGTCCTTGGTTGATTTATAGAATGCTCATTGCACTTCACTTAAATCCTTTGAGTATGGCTTTATAGAATGCTTCATGTGCTTCACTTATATCATTTGAAGTTTGGATTGCCTGTTTCTCTTCACATAGAAAACCGCCATTTGTAGAATGCTCTTTTGCTTCACTTATATTTATTAGAGCGTGGGCATATCTTTTGTAGAAAGAATTAAACTCTCTTGCTTCACTTATATCTATTTAGAGAGATGACAGGAATTGGTCATTCACTTGGTTAGTCATAAAATCCTACATAAACTTGTAGATCGCTGAATATGATATGTTTGATTCTTTGCAATAGTTTTGTGATATAAAGATGGTGATATTAGAGTCATGCTAGTGGGTGGTTGTGAATTGTAGAGACACTTGTGTTGAGGTTTGTGATTCCCGAAGCATGCACGTATGGTGAACCGCTTTGTGATGAAGTTGGAGCACAATTTTATTTATTGATTGTATTCCTTATGAGTGGCAGTCGGGGACGAGCGATGGTCTTTTCCTACCAATCTATCCCATTAGGATCATGCGCGTAGTACTCTGTTTTCAATGGCTTGTAGATTTTTGCAATAAGTATATGAGTTCTTTATGACTAATGATGAGTCCATGGATTATACGCACTCTCACCCTTCCATCATTGCTAGCCTCTTCGGTATCGTGCATTGCCCTTTCTCACCTCAAGAGTTGGTGCAAACTTCGCCGGTGCATCCACACCCCGTGATATGATACGCTCTGTCAAACATAAGCCTCCTTATATCTTCCTCAAAACAGCCACCATACCTGCCTATCATGGCATTTCCATAGCTATTCCGAGATATATTGCCATGCAACTTTCATCATCATCATCATATACATGACTTGAGCATTCATTGTCATATTGCTTTGCATGATCGTAAGATAGCTAGCATGATGTTTTCATGGCTTGTCCGTTTTTTTGATGTCATCGCTATGCTAGATCATTGCACATCCAGGTACACCGTCAGAAGCATTCATATAGAGTCATATCTTTGTTCTAGATATTGAGTTGTAAGTAAATAAAAGTGTGATGATCATCATTATTAGTGCATTGCCCCAGTGAGGAAGGATGATGGAGACTATGATTCCCCCACAAGTCGGGATGAGACTCCGGACTTTATGAAAAATAAAAGAGGCCAAAGAAGCCCAAATAGAAAAAAGAGGCCAAAGAAGCCCACCAAAAAGAAAAAATAATAAAAAAAGAAAATAAAAAGAAAAACGAAAATAAAAAAAAGTGAAAATGAGAGAAAAAGAGAGAAGGGGCAATGTTACTATCCTTTTACCACACTTGTGCTTCAGAGTAGCACCATGTTCTTCATAGAGAGAGCCTCCTATGCTTTCACTTTCATACACTAGTGGGAATTTTCATTATAGAACTTGGCTTGTATATTCCGATGATGGGCTTCCTCAAATGCCCGAGGTCTTCATGAGCAAGCAAGTTGGATGCACACCCACTTAGTTTTTAGTTTGAGCTTTCATACACTTATAGCTCTAGTGCATCCGTTGCATGGCAATCCCTACTCACTCACATTGATATCTATTGATGGGCATCTCCATAGCCCATTGATACGCCTAGTCGATGTGAGACTTTCTCCTTTTTTGTCTTCTCCACATAACCCCCACCATCATATTCTATTCCACCTATAGTGCTATGTCCATGGCTCATGCTCATGTATTGCGTGAAAGTTGAAAAAGTTTGAGATTATTAAAGTATGAAACAATTGCTTGGCTTGTCATCGGGGTTGTGCATGATTAAAGACTTTATGTGATGAAGATAGAGCAACAGCCAGACTATATGATTTTGTAGGGATAACTTTCTTTGGCCATGTTGTTTTGAAAATACATGATTGCTTTATTGGTACGCTCGAAGTATTATTGTTTTTATGTCAAATGATAGACTATTGCTTTGAATCACTCGTGCCTCAATATTCATGCCATGATTAGACATATGATCAAGATTATGCTAGGTAGCATTCCACATCAAAAATTATCTTTTTTATCATTTACCTACTCGAGGACGAGCAGGAATTAAGCTTGGGGATGCTGATACGTCTCCGTCATATCTATAATTTTTGATTGTTCCATGCCAATATACTTCAACTTTCATATACTTTTGGCAACTTTTTATACTATTTTTGGGACTAACATATTGATCCAGTGCCCAGTGCCAGTTCCTGTCTGTTGCATGTTTTTGTTTCGCAGAAACCCAATATCAAACGGAGTCCAAACGGGATAAAAACAGACGGATTTTTTTTGAATATTTATGATTTTTGGAAAGTAAAATCAACGCGAAACGGTGTCCGGGGTGGCCACGAGACAGGGGGCGCGCCCTCCCCCTGGGCGCAGCCTGGGCTCTCGTGGGCCACCCATAAGGCGGTTGATGCTCTTCTTTTGGCGCAAGAAAGCTAATTTTATGAGAAAGATCTGGGCGAAAGATTCACCCCAATCGGAGTTACGGATCTCCAGATATAAAGGAAACGGTGAAGGGGTAGAATCTGGGAACGCAGAAACAGAGAGATAGATCCAATCTCGGAGGGGATCTCGCCCCTCCCAAGCCATGGGAGCCAAGGACCAGAGGGTAAACCCTTCTCCCATCTAGGGAGAACATCAAGGAAGAACAAGAAGAAGGGGGGCTCTCTCCCCCATTTTTACGTGCTCTTTATTATCTTGCAAACCTATCCTATCACACCTACAAAGTACTTCTAATTTCATACTTGTTCTAGGTAAAGCGAACGTCAAGCGTGCATAGAGTTGTATCGGTGGTCGATAGAACTTGAGGGAATACTTATTCTACCTTTAGCTCCTCGTTGGGTTCGACACTCTTACTTATCGAAAACTGTTGCGATCCCGTATACTTGCAGGTTATCACCCAACGAGGAGCAGAAGGAAATGACAAGCGGTTTTCAGTAAGGTATTCTCTGCAAGCACTGAAATTATCGGTAACCCATAGTTTTGTGATAAGGTAATTCGTAACGGGTAACAAGTAACAAAAGTAAACAAGGTGCAGCAAGGTGGCCCAATCCTTTTGTAGCAAAGGACAAGCCTGGACAAACTCTTATATCAAGGAAAGCGCTCCCGAGGACACATGGGAATTATCGTCAAGCTAGTTTTCATCATGCTCATATGATTCGTGTTCGCTACTTAGATAATTTGATATGTGGGTGGACCGGTGCTTGGGTACTGCCCTTCCTTGTACAAGCATACCACTTATGATTAACACCTCTCGCAAGCATCCGCAACTACGAAAGAAGAGTTAAGGTAAACCTAACCATAGCATGAAACATATGGATCCAAATCAGCCCCTTATGAAGCAACGCATAAACTAGGGTTTAAGCTTCTGTCACTCTAGCAACCCATCATCTACTTATTACTTCCCAATGCCTTCCTCTAGGCCCAAACAATGGTGAAGTCTCATGTAGTCGACGTTCACATAACACCACTAGAGGAGAGACAACATACATCTCATCAAAATATCGAACGAACACCAAATTCACATGACTACTTATAAGAAGAGTTCTCCCATGTCCTCAGGAACAAACGTAACTACTCACAAATCATATTCATGTTCATAATCAGAGGGGTATTAATATGCATAAAGGATATGAACATATGATCTTCCACCGAATAAACCAATTAGCATCAACTACAAGGAGTAATCAACACTACTAGCAACCCACAGGTACCAATCTGAGGTTTTGAGACAAAGATCGTATACAAGAGATGAACTAGGGTTTGAGAGGAGATGGTGCTAGTGAAGATGTTGGTGGAGATTGACACCCTCCCGATGAGAGGATCGATGGTGATGACAATGGTGACGATTTCCCCCTCCCGGAGGGATGCTTCCCCGGCAGAACAGCTCCGCCGAAGCCCTAGATTGGTCCCGCCATGGTTCCGCCTCGAGACGGCGGCGCTTCGTCCCGAAAGCTTCCTTATGATTTTTTCCAGGACAAAATACACCTTATACCAAAAGATGGGCATCGGGGGGCTTCCAGGTGGCCCACGAGGCAGGGGGCACGCCCAGGGGGGTAGGGCACGCCTCCCACCCTCGTGGACAGTGGGTGGCCCCCCTCTGGCGCGCCTCCCACATACGCAACTATCATTTAATCTTTCACAATTGCTAACACTCACGCGATACTTATGGGTATGAAGTTTTAATCGGACACAAAGAAAGATAGGGGCTTATAGTTTCGCTTCCCAACCTTTTACCTCAAGGGTAATGTCAACAATAATGCTTTATGAAAACCCACATCCGATTGGATATATATATCAGGATCTTTCCAACACGTAGTGCTTGCCAAAGGATAAAGTGTAAAAAGGAAAGGTGAAGATCACCATGACGCTTGTATAAGGTAGAAGACCAAAAAATAAAAGATAGGCCCTTCGCAGAGGGAAGAAGAGGTTGTCATGTGCTTTTATGGTTGGATGTACAAAATCTTAATGCAAAAGAACGTCACTTTATATTGCTACTTTTGATAGGGACCTTTATTATGCAGTCCGTCGCTTTTATTTCTTCCATATCACAAGCTCATATAAAGCTTATTTTCTCCATACTAATAGATCATATATATTTAGAGAGCAATATTTATTGCTTGCAACAATGACAACTTACTTGAAGGATCTTACTCAATCCATAGGTAGATATGGTGGACTCTCATGGCAAAACTGGGTTTTGGATGTTTGGAAGCACAAGTAGTATCTCTACTTGGTGCAAAGATTTTGGCTAGCATGAGGGGGAAAGGCAAGCTCAATATGTTGGATGATCCATGACAATATACTTTATTTTGGATATAAGAAAACATAACCCATTATGTTGTCTTCCTTGTCCAACATCAACTTTTTAGCATGTCATATTTTAATGAGTGCTCACAATCATAAAATATGTCCAAGATAGTATATTTATATGTGAAAACCTCTCTTTCTTTATTACTTCCTATTAATTGCAATGATGACCAAAACTATGTTTGTCAACTCTCAACAACTTTTATTCATCATACTCTTTATATGTGAAGTCATTACTCTCCATAAGATTAATATGATCTTTTTCTTTCTTTTTATTCTTTTCTTTTCTTTTTATTCCCTCAAGATCATAGCAAGATAGCAAAGCCCTCTACTCAAAACTAATCTTTATTATATATAGCTCACACACTCGATTACATAGATAGGGATCAACACAATAACTCAAAGCTAGATCATACTAAACTTTATTCTACTAGATCAAGATATAATCAAAAAGATCAAACTAAGAAAAATGGTAAAGATAGAAATGTGATGGTGATACAATACCGGGGCACCTCCCCGAAGCTTGGTGATTGCCAAGGGGAGTGCCCATACCCATGTGATTATGTCTCTTTCTTCGGGGGTAGTGATGATGGAGTTGTTGATGATGTAGGCTTGTTGTCCATCTTCCAAGGCATAGGCTCACCATCATAGAAGGATGGTTGAGTCTCCGTGATCATCAAATCTGCAGCCAACCTCATACTCTTGAAACTATATCCATACTCACAGTTTTGGTTTTGTAGGTCATAGATCTGGGCTTGGAGATGCTCAATCTTCTCGTGAAGCTTGAAGATGGTCTCCCCAATGTTCTTGGCATCCAGCTTGTGGTTGTTGGTGAACTCCGCGATCATCATGTGGTTGGCGTTGAGTCCGCGTTCCACCATCCCTTGGCACTTGAAAACTTGTTGCTCCATTGCTTCGAGTCTTGCCTCCACGCTTCCGGTCCTCCTTGGCCCCTCAACATCGCGGATGTGCAACACCCCCTCACGCATCTCAATGGTTTGAGGTTTTTGCAGCACCTCCGCGAGGTAGAGGTTGATGACCTTCTCGAGAAACTTGTCCTTGGGGGCGCTCGAAGACGTCATGGTGATCTAGATCTGTCAGAAAAACAGCTCGAAACAAAAGCAGTGGATTTTGTCGTGGTTGAAGGAAATATGCCCTAGAGGCAATAATAAAGTTATTATTTGTTTCGTTATATTATGATAAATGTTTATTATTCATGCTAGAATTGTATTAACCGGAAACATGATACATGTGTGAATACATAGACAAACATAATGTCACTAGTATGCCTCTACTTGACTAGCTCATTAATCAAAGACGGTTATGTTTCCTAACCATAGACATGAGTTGTCATTTGATTAACGGGATCACATCATTAGTAGAATGATGTGATTGACTTGACCCATTCCGTTAGCTTAGCACTTGATCGTTTAGTATGTTGCTATTGCTTTCTTCATGACTTATACATGTTCCTACAACTATGAGATTATGCAACTCCCGTTTACCGGAGGAACACTTTGTGTGCTACCAAACGTCACAACGTAACTGGGTGATTATAAAGGAGCTCTATAGGTGTCTCCAAAAGTACATGTTGAGTTGGCGAATTTCGAGGTTAGGTTTTGTCACTCCGATTGTCGGAGAGGTATCTCTGGGCCCTCTCGGTAATGAAAATCACTATAAGCCTTGCAAGCAATGTATCTAATGAGTTAGTTACGGAATGATGCATTACATAACGAGTAAAGAGACTTGCCAGTAATGAGATTGTACTAGGTATTGAGATACCGACGATCGAATCTCGGGCAAGTAACATACCGATGACAAAGAGAACAATGTATGTTGTTATGCGGTTTGACCGATAAAGATCGTAGAATATGTAGGAGCCAATATGAGCATCCAGGTTCCGCTATTTTTTATTGACCGGAAACGTGTCTCGGTCATGTCTACATAGTTCTCAAACCCGTAGGGTCCGCACGTAAGTTTCGATGACAGTTGTATTATGAGTTTATGAGTTTTGATGTACCGAAGGTTGTTTGGAATCCCGGATGTGATTGCAGACATGACGAGGAGTCTTGAAATGGCCGAGACATGAAGATTGATATATTGGAAGCCTATATTTGGATATCGGAAGTGTTCCGGGTGAAATCAGGATTTTACCGGAGTACCGAGGGGTTACCGGAACCCCCCTGGGGCTTAATGGGCCATGGTGGGCCTTAGTGGAGAAGAGGAGAGGCGGCCATGGCTGGGACGCGCGCCCCTCCCCCCTAGTCCGAATAGGACAAGGAGAGGGGGGTGACGCCCCCCTTTCCTTCCCCTCTCTCCCTCCTCTTCCCCCCCTTCTCCAAGTCCAACAAGGAAGGGAGGGTGTCCTACTCCCGGTGGGAGTAGGACTCCCCATGGCGCGCCCCTCCCTGGCCGGCCGCCCCCTCCCCCCTTGCTCCTTTATATACGGGGGCAGGGGGGCACCTCTAGAGACACAACAACAGATCATTGATCTCTTAGCCGTGTGCGGTGCCCCCCTCCACCATAGTCCTCCTCGATAATATTGTAGCGGTGCTTAGGCGAAGCCCTGCGACGGTAGAACATCAACATTATCACCACGCCGTCGTGCTGATGGAACTCTCCCTCGACACTCGGCTGGATCGGAGTTC
Source organism: Triticum dicoccoides (assembly GCF_002162155.2). Taxonomy (NCBI): domain Eukaryota; kingdom Viridiplantae; phylum Streptophyta; class Magnoliopsida; order Poales; family Poaceae; genus Triticum; species Triticum dicoccoides. The sequence continues at coordinate 263,707,754 of NC_041389.1, forward strand.
GAGGGATGTCATTGAGCTAAACGTGTGCTAGAACTCAGAGGTGCCGTACTTTCGGTGCTTGATCGGTCGGGCCGTGAAGACGTACGACTACATCAACCGCATTGTTCTAACGCTTCCACTTTCGGTCTACGAGGGTACATGGACGACACTCTCCCCTCTCGTTGCTATGCATCACCATGATCTTGCGTGTGCGTAGGATTTTTTTTGAAATTACTACGTTTCCCAACAGTGGTATGGTGGTCAAAACCTTCAGGAGATTATATAATGAATTTTTACCGACCAAAAGAAGTATCATGCAAGAAAACGGAGTCCGGAGAGCACACGAGGTGCCCACGAGGAAGGGGGCGCACCCAGGGGGGTAGGGTGCACCCTCCACCCTCGTGGATGCCTCATGTCCTTTCCGGAATACTTCTTATTTTCCTATTTTCTTAAATATTCCAAAACGGAGAAAATTGCTATTAGAACTGTTTTGGAGTCGGTTTACTTATCGTACCACATACCTATTCCTTTTCGGAGTCTGAAACATTACGGAAAGTGTCCCTTATGTACTCCTCCAGGGTTACGGTGTTAATAACATTGGTTTCGACATTTATGGGATTACCTGAAATATAATGTTTGATTCTTTGAGCGTTCACCACCTTCAGATTCGTGCCCTCAAAGTTGTTGATTTTTATGGCACCGGAACAATATACCTCCTCGATAACGTAAGGACCTTCCCATTTAGAGAGAACTTTTCCTGCAAAAAATCTTAAATGAGAGTTGTATAGCAAAACATAATCACCTACATTAAACTCACGCTTTTGTATCCTTTTGTCATGCCATCTTTTAACTTTTTCTTTAAACAGTTTGGTATTCTCACAGGCTTGGGTTCTCCATTCATCAAGTGAGCTAATGTCAGATAACCTCTTTTCATCAGCAAGTTTGAAATCATAATTGAGCTCTTTAATGACCCAATATGCCTTATGTTCTAGTTCGAGAGGTAAGTGACATGATTTTCCATAAACCATTTTATACGGAGACATACCCATAGGATTTTTATATGCAGTTCTATAGGCCCATAATGCATCATCCAGTTTCTTGGAGCAATTCTTTCTAGATCTATTAACAGTCTTTTGCAAAATTAATTTAAGCTCTCTATTACTCAGTTCTACTTGACCACTAGACTGTGGATGGTATGGAGATGCAATTCTATGATTAACATCATACTTAGCAAGCATTTTACGAAAAGCACCATGAATAAAATGTGAACCACCATCAGTCATTAAATATCTAGGGACTCCAAACCTCGGAAAAATAACTTCTTTAAGCATCTTAATAGAGGTGTTATGATTAGCACTACTAGTTGGAATAGCTTCTACCCACTTAGTAACGTAATCAACAACAACTAAAATATGTGTACACCCATTAGAGGAAGGAAAAGGTCCCATATAAACAAAGCCCCAAACATCAAATGGTTTAATAACAAGTGAATAGTTCATAGGCATTTCTTGACGTCTACTAATATTAAAAATTCTTTGACATTCATCACAAGACAAGACAAACTTATGGGCATCCTTGAAGAGAGTAGGCCAATAGAAACCGGATTGCAATACCTTATCTGCAGTTCTATCTCTAGCGTGGTGTCCTCCATACGCCTCAGAGTGACACTTGCGTAGGATCTGTTCCTGTTCATGCTCAGGTACACAACGTCTAATAACACCATCTACTCCTTCTTTATAAAGGTGTGGGTCATCCCAGAAGTAATGTCTTAAATCATAGAAAAACTTTTTCTTTTGCTGGTATGTGAAACTAGGTGGTATAAATTTAGCAACAATGTAATTAGCGTAATCAGCATACCATGGAGTAGTACGAGAAGCATTTATGACAGCTAATTGTTCATCAGGAAAGCTATCATCAATAGGTAGTGGGTCATCAAGAACATTCTCTAACCTAGACAAGTTGTCTGCAACGGGGTTCTCACCTCCCTTTCTATCAATAATAAGCAAATCAAATTCTTGTAGCAAGAGAACCCATCTAATTAGTCTAGGTTTAGCATCTTTCCTTTCCATAAGATATTTAATAGCAGCATGATCAGTGTGAACAATTACTTTGGAATCAACAATATAAGGTCGGAACTTATCACAAGCAAATACAACTGCTAAAAATTCCTTTTCAGTAGTAGCATAATTTCTCTGGGCACCATCTAGAGTTTTGCTAGCATATTGGATAACATTTAATTTATTATCAAATCTTTGTCCTGGAACAGCACCTACAACATAATCACTAGCATCACACGTGCTTTCAAAGGGTAAATTCCAATCAGGTGGCTAAACAATAGGTGCAGAAATCAAGGCTTTCTTAAGTATTTAAAATGCTTCTAAGCAATCATCATCAAAGACAAAAGGAACATCTTTTTGTAATAGATTAGTCAGAGGACTAGAAATTTTTGAGAAGGCTTTAATGAACCTCCTATAGAAACCAAAATGACCAAGGAAACTTCTTATACCTTTGATGTCCTTAGGACATGACATCTTTTCAATAGCATCGACTTTAGCTTTGTCAACTTCAATACCTCTTTCAGAAATTTTATGCCCGAAGACAATACCTTCATTAACCATAAAGTGGCACTTCTCCCAATTCAAGACAAGATTAGTCTCTTCACATCTCTGCAAAACTCGGTCAAGGTTGCTTAAGCAATCATCAAAAGAAGTTCCATCATACATCTTTGAAAGGTAGCAGGTGCATTACATAAACCAAAAGGCATACGTCTATAAGCAAAGGTACCGAACAGGCAAGTAAAAGTGGTCTTATCCTAATCCTCTTTTGACACAGGTATTTGAGAGAAACCAGAATAACCATCTAGAAAGCAAAAATGTGTATGTTTGGATAATCTTTCTAGCATTTGATCAATAAAAGGCAGAGGGTAATGATCTTTTCTAGTAGCTTTATTCAATTTGTAGAAATCAATTACCATTTTATAACCTGTAATTATTCTTTGTGGGGTCAATTCGTCTTTGTCATTAGGAACAACAATAATACCTCCCTTCTTAGGGACACAATGAACAGGACTTACCCACTCACTAGCAGCAACAAGATAAATTATACCTGCCTCCAGAAGCATTAGTATTTCATTTCTTACCACTTCTTTCATCTTAGGGTTTAACCGTCGTTGGTGATCAACAACTGGTTTAGCGTCTTTCTCCAATTTTATTTTGTTCTGGCATAGAGTGGGGCTAATGCCCTTAAGATCATCAAGAGTATATCCAATAGCAGCATGCTGCTTCTTCAGAGTTTTCAATAATTTCTATTCTTCCCGCTCTAAAAGGTTAGCACTAATAATAACATGATATATCTTATTTTCATCAAGATAAGCATATTTGCGACTATCAGGTAAAGGTTTAAGCTCAAACACGGGATCACCCTTGGGTGGAGTGGGATCCCCTAGGATTTCAATAGGCAAGTTATGCTTCAAAATAGGTCCTTGTTTAAAGAATACTTCATCTATTTCCCTTCTTTCATTCATGAACATATCATTTTCATGGTTTAGCTAATATTGTTCTAAAGGGTCATTAGGAGGCACGACAATAGAAGCAAGACCAATAATTTCATCTTTACTAGGCAATTCTTTATCATGGAGTTGTCTATGGAATTTAGCAAATTAAAATCATGAGACATATCCCCTAAAACAACAGTAATAATATCTTTTTCGTAGTCTATCTTAGCATTAACAGTATTCAGGAAGGGTCTACCAAATGTAATGGGACAAAAGTCATCTTGCGGGGAACCAAGAAAAAGAAAATAAGTAGGATATTTAACTTTCCCATGCAAGACTTCAACATCTCTAACAATCCCAATTGATGAAATAGTGTCTCTATTGGCAAGCTTAATAGTAACATCAATATCTTCTATTTCAGCAGGTGCAATATCATGCATAATTTATTTGTTTAAGGAACGAGGTATTGCACTCGCACTAGCACCCATATCACATAAGCCATGATAACAATGATCTCCTATTTTAACAGAAACAACAGGCATGCCAACAACAGGTCTATGTTTATGTTTAGTGCCGGGTCTAGCAATTCTAGCAGCTTCATCACAGAAATAAATAACATGCCCATCAATATTATCGACCAAGAGATCTTTAACCATAGAAATACTAGGTTCAACTTTAATTTGCTTAGGGGGTGTAGGTGTTCTAGCATTACTCTTACGAACCACAGTTGAAACTTTAGCATGATCCTTTATTCTAATAGGGAAAGGTGGTTTCTCAATATAAGCAGTAGGAACAATAGGATCAACATTATAAGTGATAGTCTTTTCTTGAAATTTAATAGGTTATACTACTTTTATTTCATTGGGAGGATGATATTTATACCACTTCTCTTTAGGGAGATCAACATGCGTAGCAAATGATTCATAGAAAGAAGCTACTATCTCAGAGTCAAGTCCATATTTAGTGCTAAATTCACGAAAAACATCAGTATCCATAAAAGATTTAAACAATCAAACTTAGGTGTTATACCTGACTTCTTACCTTCGTCGAGTTCCCAATCTTCATAGTTGCATTTAATTCTTTCCAATAAATCCCATCTGAATTAAATAGTCTTCATCCTAAAAGAACCAGTACAGGAAGTATCGAGCATGGAGTGATTATTGAGAGAAAGCCAAGCATAAATTTTTTGAATAATAATTTCTCTTGAGAGATCATGATTGGGGCATGAATATAACATTGACTAAAGCCTCCCCCAAGCTTGAGCGATACTTTCTCCTTTGCGAGGCCAAAAATTGTATATATAATTGCGATCACGATGAACCAGATGCATAGGATAAAACTTCTGATGAAATTCCAGTTTCAATCGGTTGTAGTTCCATGATCCAATATCATCACATAGCCTAAACCATGTCAATGCATTTCTCTTCAAAGATAAAGGGAAGACCTTCTTCTTGATAACATCCTCGGGTATACCTGCAAGCTTAAATAATCCACAAACTTCATCCACATAGATTAGGTGCATATTGGGATGTAATGTTCCGTCTCTTGTAAAAGGATTAGCTAGCAGTTTCTCTATCATACCCGAAGGAATTTAAAAGTAAAAAGTTTCAATAGGTTCAGTAGGTTGAGGAGCAACATTTTGCTCTACTGGTCGGGGTGAAGATACCCCGAACAAGCCCCTCAAAGGATTATTTCCCATAGTAACAAGTGACAGTAAATTTCAGCACACTATATAAATTTTTCCTTACCAAATTCCACCTACCAAAGACGCTTCACTCCCTGGCAACAGCGCCAGAAAAGAGTCTTGATGACCCACAAATATAGGGGATCTATCATAGTCCTCTTAATAAGTAAGAGTGTCGAACCCCATGAAGAGCAGAAGGAAATGATAAGCGGTTTTCAGTAAGGTATTCCCTGCAAGCACTAAAATTATTGGTAACAAATAGTTTTGTGATAAGGTAATTCGTAATGGGTAACAAGTAACAAAAGTAAACAAGGTGCAGCAAGGTGGCCCATTCCTTTTTGTAGCAAAGGACAAGCCTGGACAAACTCTTATATAAAGGAAAGCTCTTGATACGTCTCCAATGTATCTATAATTTTTGATTGTTCCATGCTATTATATTACCCCTTTTGGATGTTTATGGGCTTTATTTTACACATTTATATCATTTTTGGGACTAACCTACTAACCGGAGGCCCAACCCGTATTGCTGTTTTTTTGCCTATTTTAGTATTTCGAAGAAAAAGGAATATCAAACGGAGTCCAAACAGAATGAAACCTTCGGGAGCGTGATTTTTGGAACGAACGTGATCCAGAGGACTTGGAGTGCAAGTCAAGAAGCAGACGATGAGGCCACGAGAGGGTAGGGCGCGCCCCCCTATCTTGTGGGCCCCTCGGGCGGCCACCGACATACTTCTTCCTCCTATATAAGCCTACGTACCCTGAAAACATCCAGGGAGCAAACGAAACATAATTTCCACCACTGTAACCTTCTGTATTGGCGAGATCCCATCTTGGAGCCTTCGTCGGTGCTTCGTCGGAGGGGAAATCGACCATGGAGGGCTTCTACATCAACACCATAGCCCCTCCGATGTGTTGTGAGTACTTTACCACAGACCTTCAGGTCCATAGTTATTAGCTAGATGGCTTCTTCTCTCTTTTTGGATCTCAATACAATGTTCTCCCCCTCTCTTGTGGAGTTCTATTCGATGTAAACTCTTTTTGCGGTGTGTTTGTCGAGATCCGATGAATTGTGGATTTATGATCAAGTTTATCTATGAGAAATATTTGAATCTCCTCTGAATTCTTTTATGTATGATTGAGTTATCTTTGCAAGTCTCTTCGAATTATCAGTTTGGTTTGGCCTACTAGATTGATCTTTCTTGACATGGGAGAAGTGCTTAGCTTTGGGTTAAATCTTGCGGTGTCCTTACCCAGTGACAGAAAGGGTTGCAAGGCACATATTATATTGTTGCCATCGAGAATAAAAAGATGGGGTTTATATCATATTGCATGAGTTTATCCCTCTACATCATGTCATCTTGCTTAATGCTACTCTGTTCTTTATGAATTTAATACTCTAGATGCAGGTAGGAGTCGGTCGATGTGTGGAGTAATAGTAGTAGATGCAGGCAGGAGTCGGTCTACTTGTTGTGGGCGTGATGCCTATACACATGATCATGCCTAGATAATCTCATAATTATTCGCTTTTCTATCAACTGCTCGACAGTAATTTGTTCACCCACCGTAATACTTATGTTATCTTGAGAGAAGCCACTAGTGAAACCTATGGCCCCCGGGTCTATCTTTTATCATATTTGCTTTCAATCTACTTTTATTTGCATCTTTACCTTTTTGCATCTATATTATAAAATACCAAAAATATATTTATCTTATCATACTATCTCTATTAGATCTCACTTTCGCAAGTGGCCGTGAAGGGATTGACAACCCCTTTATTGCGTTGGTTGCGAGTTCTTTGTTTGTTTGTGTAGGTGCGTGGGACTTTTGAGGAGCCTCCTACTGGATTGATACCTTGGTTCTCAAAAATTAAGGGAAATACTTACGCTACTATTGCTGCATCACCCTTTCCTCTTCAAGGAAAACCAACGCAAGCTCAAGACGTAGCAGCGCTCCCGAGGACACATGGGAATTATCGTCAAGCTAGTTTTCATCATGCTCATATGATTCGTGTTCGCTACTTAGATAATTTGATATGTGGGTGGACCGGTGCTTGGGTACTGCCCTTCCTTGGACAAGCATCCCACTTATGATTAACACCTCTCGCAAGCATCCGCAACTACGAAAGAAGAGTTAAGGTAAACCTAACCATAGCATGAAACATATGGATCCAAATCAGCCCCTTACGAAGCAACACATAAACTAGGGTTTAAGCTTCTGTCACTCTAGCAACCCATCATCTACTTATTACTTCCCAATGCCTTCCTCTAGGCCCAAACAATGGTGAAGTATCATGTAGTCGATGTTCACATAACACCACTAGAGGAGAGACAACATACATCTCATCAAAATATCGAACGAATACCAAATTCACATGACTACTTATAACAAGACTTATCCCATGTCCTAAGGAGCGAACATAACTACTCACAAATCATATTCATGTTCATAATCAGAGGGGTATTAATATGCATAAAGGATCTAAACATATGATCTTCCACCGAATAAACCAACTAGCATCAACTACAAGGAGTAATCAACACTACTAGCAACCCACAGGTACCAATCTGAGGTTTTGAGGCAAAGATTGGATACAAGAGATGAACTAGAGTTTGAGAGGAGATGGTGTTGGTGAATATGTTGATGGAGATTGACCCCCTCCCGATGAGAGGATCGATGGTGATGACGATGGTGATGATTTCCCCCTCCCGGACGGATGTTTCCCCGGCAGAACAGCTCCGTCGGAGCCCTAGATTGGTTCCGCCAAGGTTCTGCCTCGAGATGGCGACGCTTCATCCAGAAAGCTTCCTTATGATTTTTTCCAGGGCAAAAGACACCTTATACCAGAAGATGGGCATCAGGGGGCTTCCAGGTGGCCCACAAGGCAGGGGCGCGCGCCCAGGGGGGTAGGGCGCGCCTCCCACCCTCGTGGACAGTGGGTGGCCCCCCTCTGGTGCTTTGTTCGTACAATATTTTTAATATATTCCAAAACTAACTTTCGTGGAGTTTCAGGACTTTTGGAGTTGTGCAGAATAGGTCTGTAATATTTTGCTCCTTTTCCATCCCAGAATGCAGCTGCCGGCATTCTCCCTCTTCATGTAAACCTTGTAAAATAAGAGAGAAAAGGCATAAGTATTGTAACATAATGTGAAGTAACATCCCATAATGCAGTAAATATCGATATAAATGCATGACGCAAAATGGATGTATCAGAGACAACCATAAGGCTCCTGCCAGTTGTCGATAACTTTAACAAAACATGATCATCTCATACAACCAATTATATCACATCATGTATTGACCATATCACATCACAACATGCCCTGCAAAAACAAGTTACACGTCCTCTACTTTGTTGTTGCAAGTTTTACGTGGCTGCTATGGGATTCTAGCAAGAACCGTTCTTACCTACGCATCAAAACCACAACGATTTTTCGTCAAGTGTGTTGTTTTTACCTTCAACAAGGACCGGCCATAGTCAAACTCGATTCAACTAAAGTTGGAGAAACAGACACCCGCCAACCACCTATGTGCAAAAGGACGTCGGTAGAACCAGTCTCATGAACGCGGTCATGTAATGTCGGTCCGGGCCGCTTCATCCAACAATACCGCCGAATCAAAGTAAGACGTTGGTGGTAAGCAGTATGACTATTATCGCCCACAACTCTTTGTGTTGTACTCGTGCATATAACATCTACACATAGACCTGGCTCAGATACCACTGTTGGGGAGCGCGGTAATTTCAAAAAAATCCTACGATCATGCAAGATATATCTAGGTGATGCATAGCAATGAGAGGGGAGAGTGTGTCCACGTACCATCGTAGACCGAAAGCGGTAGCGTTTTATCAACGTGGTTGATGTAGTCGTACGTCTTCACGATCCGACCGATCCTAGCACCGAACGTACGGCACCTCCGTGTTCAGCACACGATTAGCTCGATGACGTCCCTCGAGCTCTTGATCCAGTTGAGGGCGAGGGAGAGTTCCGTCAGCACGACGGTGTGGCGACGGTGTTGATGATGTTACCGCTGCAGGGCTTCACCTGAGCACTATGATGATATGACCACACTAGTAGAAAACCCCCATTCGTCCCGGTTCGTGAGGGTCATTTGCCTCGGTTCCCGAACTAGGACTAAAGGGTCGTTACTAAAGCCATGTCCCTTTAGTCCTGGTTCGCCCAGGAATCGGGACAGATGGGGCTCCACGTGGCCGCTGCCGCTTGCCCAAGCAGGGGGGGGGGGCTTTTGTCCCGGTTGGTGCCACCAACTGGGACCAAAAGTCTTCCACGTGTCAGCATTTCAGGGGCTGGGTTTTTTGTTTTTTTTCTGAAAGGGGGGAGGGTTCGGGGTTTTTTGTAGGGTTAATTTAGGGGTTTCATATATTGTGTTAGCTAGCTAATAGAGAGAAGTGTCCTCTCTTATCTATGTGCTTGGTCTACGCTACGTATAGAGAGGACTCGACATACTAGCTAGCTAGTAAGCAAATGAAGGAAACTATTAAGTACAGAAGATCGTCATGAACATATACAGATAGAAGTGATCGACCTCTCCTTCTCTCCGAGTGATTGGTCGAACAACAAGTTTTCATATATCTTAGCGACGGTACTGGCTACACATATATATACAATGTGTAAGATCTCTTACAATACCCTAACATATGAACTCAACTTCCACATGCATGGTGGTATTCTCCGGCTTTATTGATGACGTGGTCAAGAAAGAATCCAGCCAATTCCTCTTGAATTGCCCGCATGCGATATTGTGGTAGGAGTTCATTCCGCATCTCCCACATCTAATTTGAATAAGGGGGTCAATACATATATATGAATGAAACTCAACAGAAATGATGGTAATGATGGTAATAAAATAAACTTGTGAATATTTTTGCTTACGCACTTCATATTGTCTTTTAGAGTAGCCCCGCCTATTCTTGGCCGTCGCGTTGTAGATGAACTCGCAGACGTAGTATCCACAGCAATTATTCCCGGGTTCCTGTCACAAGCACTTTACGAGAAATAGAGGTAAATCAAATTGATAATTAAGCATTATAAATGGCATTGATGAAAGTAGCTAGAATCGATGGGAGATGCGCGGAGCTAGCTACCTAGTAGTACTTACTTTCGGGAATTTCCATCGCAGATCCCGCGGCAATCCCGAAACTTGTGCGGTGAATACTTTCCAAACCCTGCAAGACAAAGAAAACAATTACTTGATATCATGAAATGAACAAAGTTGCCGATATGGTGCGATAATGATCGATTCAACTTACTTCTCGAGCATTTTAGACAAGTCCGCATATTCCTCGCGATCTTTTCGTCTCGAGTCTAAGACGCTTACTAGTCCCTGCTCAAGCTTAATCTCTAGGAGAATATAGTGGAAACTGCACACGGATGCTTATGACTCATCAATTACATTAATTACTATATCCTCGAGTAATAATTAAGGGAAACCGAATATGCACAAGACAGTAACACTCACTTGAAGTTGTAAGGAAACCGAATATGCAAAAAAATTCTATGAACATAAAAAATTCTAACTTTTGCATATTCCTAGAATCCTCGAACCCTCGACCCTCGAACCCTCGACCATAGAACCCTCAAACCCTCGACCCTAGAACCCTAGAACTCTCGAACCCTCGACCCCTCAACCCTCGAACCCTCGAACCCTCAATGACCCTCGAACCCTCGACACCTCGACCCCTATTCCTCCTCATGTCAAAGTTATCGGGGAGGGGGTATATCGACCCCCCCTCATGTCAAAGTTATCGGGGAGGTGGTATATCGACAATGACATACCCGATAAATAAAAAAAGAAAAAAGAGAGGAGAAGAAGAAAGGAATAGAGGTGAAAAAATAGAAATTACTCTATTTTTGTCTTCTTCTCTTCTATTCCTTTCTTATTCTCCTCTTTTTTCCTATTCTTATTTATTTCTCCTCTTCGTCCTCTCCTCTTCTTCTCCTTCTTCTTCTCCTTCTTCCTCTTCTTATTATTTTCCTTTTTCTTCTCCTTCTTTTTCTTCTTCTTCCTTCTTCCTTCTTCCTAGATAAAACTTTTCTAAAATGTAACTTTTGCATATATAAAATTTCTTCTTCTTCTT
>NC_041389.1:263719183-263720890 GCF_002162155.2 Triticum dicoccoides
TAAAAGTTTTTCTTCTTCTTCCTTCTTCCTTCTTCCTAGATAAAACTTTTCTAAAATGTAACTTTTGCATATATAAAAGTTTTTCTTCTTCTTCCTTCTTCCTTCTTCCTAGCTAGATATATAAATTTTTTTCTAAAAATGTAACTTTTCCATATATAAAACTTTTTCTTCTTCTTCCTTCTTCCTTCTCTTCGTTCTTCCTAAATATATAAAACTTTTCTAAAAATGAAACTAACCTAAAATGCACTAAATCAGAGAACATACATAGATAAAATTTTTGAAAATTCTAACTTTTGCATATATGAACATATATACACAGAGAACATACATACATACATACATTTTTATAAAAATGCAAAAAACAAATCATCATATATATGAAGAAATAATCTGAAAAAAAACAGAGAGGAAGACGACCGGACCGAACGTGGCGGCAGCGTGTGGTCAGGGCAGGCCGGGGCCGTGGGGCGGCATCGAGGCAGGGGCACCGGCCGGGGCGGCGCATCAGGGCGGGGGCGCACGAGTCGGGGCGGCGCGTCGGGGCAGGGGCACGTGCTGGGGAGGCGCATCGGGGCAGGGCAATGGCATGGGGCGATGACGACGAGGGCGATCGCGGGCTGGCGAGGGCGCCGGGGCAGTGCTTGGGGAGGCGACGATGTTGGGCGAGGGCGAGGGCACATGCGACAGTGATGACAGGCACGGGCAACAGCGATGGCGGGGGCGGCGGGCGGCGTTTGGGCAGCCTGGCAGCGTCGATGTCGTCGGTGTCGTCGGGGCGGCAACTGCGAGATGAGAAGTGAAATTTTCACAAGTGTTTACTTATATACCAGAGCCTTTAGTCCCGGTTGGTGGCAACAACTGGGTCTAATGCCACCCTTACCAAAGGTCTCTTTTCAGCAGCCCAAAGGGAGGGAAGCAGAGGCCTTTGGTCCCGGTTGGTGGCACCAACCGGGACTAAAGGGGGCATTGGTCCTGGTTGGTGCCACGAACCGGTACCAATGCCCACATTTAGTCTCGGCTGGTGCCACCAGCCGGGACCAAAAGCCTCGTGTTGCCCGTGGCAAAACTTTCGTCCCACCTCGCTAGTTGAGAGGGGCGCACAGTGGTTTATAAGCCCCACTGCCGCACCCCTCTCGAGCTCCTCTCGATTGCAGGCTTACGGGCCTAATTGTCACTGCTATGCCTGTTGGGCCCACTGGGCCTTCTACGGGCCTGAATCATGGCCCATGGTAGGGTTTCTAGTCGTATTCAGGCCGTAGTGGCCTAGTAGGTGGCCTTTTTTTCCCAGTTTTTTTTCTCTGTTTTTTGCATTATTTATTTTCTTTTTTTGCTTTATTTTTAGTTCCTTTTGCTTTTAGGTAATAAAAATTATAAACTTTCTGTTACTGCCATTTGTTTTCCAATTTGAATAGTTTAAATTTGAATTTTTTGAAATTTGTGTGAATCACTAGTTTTTGAATAACTTTACTATAAACATAGATTTTTGAGTGATTCTTTTTCCTGCTATTTAATATTACTGTGTTTTATCATGGTATTCAAAAACATATTTTGTTATTTTAGTTTCTAACAAATTTTTTTATGATAATTATTTTTGCTATTAAAGTTTCTAACAAAAAATTTCTTTATGAAAATTCTTTTTTCTTTTAATGTTTTGAACAAAAAATACGTTGATAATTTTAGTTGCATAAATTTATATAATTTTAGTTT
>NC_041389.1:263721169-263722078 GCF_002162155.2 Triticum dicoccoides
ATTTTATAAAAGTTTATTTTGTTTTTACTTATTTATTAAAGTTTATTTTGTTTCTACTTATTTATTTTATTTTCTTTTTTGCTTTTTTTATTTATTTTATGAAAATTCTGTCTTTCTTTCTTTATTTATTTTATTTTGTTTCTACTTACTGTTGCTATTTTTATTTATTTTATTGTAGTTTAGTTATTTTACTTTATTAAAGTTTATTTTGGTTCTACTTATTTATTAAAGTTTTTTGTGTTTCTACTTATTATTTTTATTTTTTTCTACTTATTTATTTTCCTTTCTTTTTTTGCTTTTTTTATTTATTTTAAGAAAATTCTTTTTGCTTTTAATGTTTTACACACAAAAGCCCTCTCCCCTGGCTGGTTCACTGGTCCCGGTTCGTGGCTTGACCTGGTACTAAAGACCACCCTTTGGTCCTGGCTTAGTCCACTAACCGGGACCAATGGTGGTGTCCCAGGAGTGAGGCCCATTGGTCCCGGTTCGTACCAACAACCGGGACCAAAGGGGCCAGACGATCCGGGACCAATGCCCCCACGAGGCCCGATAGGCCCCCTGGCCTCACGAACCGGGACCAATGGGCCCATGGGTCCCGGTTCGTGACTGAGCCGGGACTAATAGGCTTACCTGGACCGAACGAAAGCCATGTTTTCTACTAGTGCGAGGTGTTAACATGTGGAGGGGGGCACCGCATGTTGTTAAGAGAACAATGGTTGTGCTTTCGGGTGCCCCCTACCCCCATATATAAAGGAGGGAGGAGGAGGAGGCCGGCCAAGGAGAGGGCGCACCTATAGGGGGGGTCCAACTAGGATTCCCAAACCTAGTTGGAGTCCCCTTCCTATTCCAAGAAGGGAGAGAGGGAAAGAGGTGGAGAGGGAGAAGGACAGAGGCGGAGCGCCCCCTCCT
>NC_041389.1:263722366-263753247 GCF_002162155.2 Triticum dicoccoides
GTCCAGTAACCTCCCGGTATTCCGGAAAATGCCCGAACCATTCCGAGACCTTTCCGGTGTCCGAACATAACCTTCCAATATATCAATCTTTATGTCTCAACCATTTTGAGACTCCTCGTCACGTACGTGATCTCATCCGGGATTCCAAACAAACTTCGGTCATCAAAAACACATAACTCATGATACAAATCGTCATCGAACGTTAAGCATGCGGACCCTATGGGTTCGAGAACTATGTAGACATGATTGAGACACATCTCTGATCAATAACCAATAGCGGAACCTGGATGCTCATATTGGCTCCTACATATGCTACGAAGATCTTAATCGGTCAAACCGCATAACCACATACGTTGTTCCCTTTGTCATCGGTATGTTACTTTCCCGAGATTCGATTGTCGGTATCATCATACCTAGTTCAATCTCATTACTGGCAAGTCTCTTTACTCGTTCCATAATGATTCATCCCGCAACTAACTCATTAATCACATTTCTTGCAAGGCTTATAGTGATGAGCATTACCGAGAGGGCCCAGAGATACCTCTTCGATACACGGAGTGACAAATCCTAATCTCGGTCTATTCCAACCCAACAAACACCTTCAGATACACCTATAGAGCATCTTTATAATCACCCAGTTAAGTTGTGATGTTTGATAGCACACAAGGTGTTCCTCCGGTATTCGGGAGTTGCATAATCTCATAGTCTGAGGAACATGTATAAGTCATGAAGAAAGCAGTAGCAATGAAACTGTAACGATCATAATGCTAAGCTAACGGATGGGTCTTGTCCATCACATCATTCTCCTAATGATGTGATCCCGTTTATCAAATGACAACACATGTCTATGGTTAGGAAACATAACCATCTTTTATTAATGAGCTAGTCAAGTAGAGGCATACAAGGGACACTCTGTTTTGTCTATGTATTCACACATGTACTAAGTTTCCAGTTAATACAATTCTAGCATGAATAATAAAAATTTATCATGATATAAGGAAATATAAATAATGACTTTATTATTGCCTCTAGGGCATATTTCCTTCACTTTCTTAGGGACACAATGAACGGGGCTTACCCATCTACTATCAGCTATGGGATGGATTATACCTGCTTCTAGAAGCTTTAATATTTCTGCCCTTACCACTTCTTTCATTTTGGGATTTACTTGTCGTTGATGATCAACAACTGGTTTAGCATCAGGTTCCATATTAATCTTATGCTGACAGGGAGTGGGACTAATTCCCTTAAGATCATCGAGAGTATATCCAATAGCAGCACGGTGCTTCCTCAGAGTTCCTATAATCTTTTTTCTTCATGCTCTTTAAGGTTAGCACTAATAATAACAGGATATATCTTTTTCTCAACAAGATAAGCATACTTCAAGGTGTCAGGCAATTGCTTCAATTCAAACACAGGATCACCTTTAGGTGGAGGGGGACCTCCTAGAGTTTTGATAGCCAAATGTGTTTAAGGATAGGTAATTGTTGAAATAATATTTTATCTATTTCATTTCTTTCACGCGATTGCATATTATTTTCATGGTCTTGCAAATATTGTTCTAAAGGATTAGTAGGAGGAACGGCAATAGAAGCAAGACCAATTATTTCATCCTTACATGGCAATTCTTTATTACGAGGTTGTGTGCAAAACTTAGAGAAATTAAACTCATGAGACACATCACCAAAACTAACACTAACAGTTTCTTTCTCACAATCTATCTTAGCATTACCAGTGTTCAAGAAGGGTCTACCAAGAATTATGGGACAAAAGTCATCTTGTGGGGAACCAAGGACTA
Organism: Triticum dicoccoides; assembly: GCF_002162155.2. NCBI lineage: Eukaryota > Viridiplantae > Streptophyta > Magnoliopsida > Poales > Poaceae > Triticum > Triticum dicoccoides. The sequence goes on from NC_041389.1 coordinate 263,724,165, forward strand.
GAAAATCAGTAGGGTATTTTATTTTCCTACACAAGACTTCAACATCTCTAACAATCCCAAGTGCTGTGATGGTAACTTTGTTGGAAAGTTTAGTAGTCACATATATGTCTTCTATTTCAGCGGGTGCTATATCATTCATAATTTCTTGGTATAAAATAAAATGAATAGCACCCACACTAGCAACCATATCACATAAGCCATGATAACAATGATCTCCTATTTTTACTCAGACAACAGCCCTGACGACAATCGGTCTAATTTTATCTTTAATATTTGGTTTGGCAATTCTATTAGCTTCATCACAGAAATAAATAACATGCCCATCCACATTTTCGACCAAGAGATCTTTAACCATAGAAACACTCGGTTCTACTTTAATTTGTTCAAAAGGTTTAGGTGCTTTAATATTACTTTTTGCGAACCACTGTGGATACCTTAGCATGTTCCTTTATCCTAACAGGGAAAGGTGGTTTTTCAATATAACCAGTAGGAGCTACTGGATCAACATTGTAAACAATAGTTTCATCTTTAACTATAACCGATCCTTTAATTTCTTCTTTAATAGGGGGATTGAAAGGATCGCTATAGTTGACTAGAGGGGGGTGAATAGGAAACTAACAATTTTTAGCTTTTTTTTACCAAATTAAACTTTGCATCAAAGTAGGTTGTCTAAATATGCAACTAGGTGAGCAACCTATATGATGCAACAACAATAAGTACACACACAAGCAAAGGATACAACACAAGTAAGCTTGCACAAGTAACGACACGAGATAACCAAGAGTGGAGCCGATGGAGACGAGGATGTGTTACCGAAGTTCCTTCCTTTTGAGGGGAAGTACGTCTCCGTTAGAGCGGTGTGGAGGCACAATGCTCCCAAAGAAGCCACTAGGGCCACCATATTCTCCTCACGCCCTCACACAATGCGAGATGCTGTGATTCCACTATTGGTGCCTTTGAAGGCGGTGATCGAACCTTTACAAACAAGGTTGGGGCTATCTCCACAACTTAATTGAAAGCTCCCAACGACACCACGAAGCTTCACCACAATGGACTATGGCTCCACGGTGACCTCAACCATCTAGGGTGCTCAAACACCCAAGAGTAACAAGATCCGCTAGGGATTAGTGGGGGGAATCAAATTTCTCTTGGCGGAAGATTAGATCGGGGCCTTCTCAACCTATCCCACAAACCAACAAGTTTGATTGGCTAGGGAGAGAGATCGGGCGAAAATGGAGCTTGGAGCAACGATGGAGCTTTTGGGGGAAGAGGTAGGTCAACTTTGGGAAAGAAGGCCCCCTTATATAGTGGGGGACCAATCCAACCGTTACCCCCGAAGCAGCCCCGCAGAGAGCGGTACTACCGCTGGGGTGGGCGGTACTACCGCTGAGGCTAGCGGTGCTGCCGTGCAAAGGAGGGGAGCGAGGTCCTGGACCCTGAGCGGTACTACCGTGGTGGTAAGGGCGGTACTACCACTTAGGAGCGGTACTACCGCGGTGGTAAGGGCGGTACTACCGCTTAGGAGCGGTACTACCGCCTCTACTGCCGCACTAGTGCTGCAAAACCCGACACGAGAAAAAGGGCCCTAGAGTCGAGGCGGTAGGAGCACAGAGCCATAGTGGTACTACGGCGGAGGGATCCAAGTGGTACTACCACTAAGGAGCGGTACTACCGCTTGTTGCACTCGGCAGTACTACCGCTGTGGCCCACGGTACTACCGCTGGGACCAGACAAAGCACATAAGAAGGGGAATGAGTTCTCCATTGAAGCGGAAAGGTTCAGCGGGTGCGATAAGGATGTGTACGTGATGATTCCACCCTAGCCTTACCAAAGTGGATCCCCTCTTGATAGTACGGTGACTCCTACGAAACTATTCCACCAACATAGAAACGAAAGGGCTGCACCGTCTTGAATAACACACCGAGGGGAGCGAATCGTTGTTGGGGAACGTAGCAGAAATTCAAAATTTTCCTACGTGTCACCAAGATCTATCTATGGAGAAACCAGCAACGAGGGGAAGGAGAGTGCATCTACATACCCTTGTAGATCGCTAAGCGGAAGCGTTCAAGAGAACGGGGTTGAAGGAGTCGTACTCGTCGTGATCCAAATCACCGGAGATCCTAGTGCCGAACGGACGGCACCTCCGCGTTCAACACACATACAGCCCGGTGACGTCTCCCACGCCTTGATCCAGCATGGAGAGAGGGAGAGGTTGAGGAAGACTCCGTCCAGCAGCAGCACAACGGCGTGGTGGTGGTGGAGGAGCGTGGCAATCCTGCAGGGCTTCGCCAAGCACCGCGGGAGAGGAGAAGGGAGAGAGGTAGGGTTGCGCCAAGGAGAGGTGAAACTCATCTATTGGCAGACCCAAAACCCCTCAAGTATATATAGGGGGAGAGGGGGGGCTGCGACCCCACCTAGGGTTCCACCCCTAGGGGCAGCGGCCAGCCCAAACCCATCTAGGGTGGCGGCCAAGGGGGGGGGAGAGGGGAAACTTGCCCCCCAAGTTAGGTGGGTGCGCCCCCTCCCCCAACCCTAGGCGCATTGGGCCCTTGTGGGGGGGGGCACCAGCCCACATGGGGCTGGTCCCCTCCCACACTTGGCCCATGCAGCCCTCCGGGGCCAGTGGCCCCACTTGGTGGACCCCCGGGACCCTCCCGGTGGTCCCGGTACGTTACCGATAAAACCCGAAACTTTTCCGGTGACCAAAACAGGACTTCCCATATATAAATCTTTACCTCCAGACCATTCCGGAACTCCTCGTGATGTCCGGGATCTCATCCAGGACTCCGAATAACATTCGGTAACCACATACAAACTTCCTTTATAACCCTAGCGTCATCGAACCTTAAGTGTGTAGACCCTACGGGTTCGGGAGCCATGCAGACATGACCGAGACGTTCTCCGACCAATAACCAACAATGGGACCTTGATACCCATGTTGGCTCCCACATGTTCCACGATGATCTCATCGGATGAACCACGATGTCAAGGACTCAATCGATCCCGTATACAATTCCCTTTGTCTAGCGGTATTGTACTTGCCCGAGATTCGATCGTCGGTATCCCGATACCTTGTTCAATCTCGTTACCGGCAAGTCTCTTTACTCGTTCCATAACACATCATCCCGTGATCAACCCCTTGGTCACATTGTGCACATTATGATGATGTCCTACCGAGTGGGCCCAGAGATACCTCTCCGTTAACCAGAGTGACAAATCCCAGTCTCGATTCATGCCAACCCAACAGACACTTTCGGAGATACCTGTAATGCACCTTTATAGCCACCCAGTTACGTTGTGACGTTTGGTACACCCAAAGCATTCCTACGGTATCTGGGAGTTGCACAATCTCATGGTCTAAGGAAATGATACTTGACATTAGAAAAGGTTTAGCATACGAACTACGATCTTTGTGCTAGGCTTAGGATTGGGTCTTGTCCATCACATCATTCTGCAAATGATGTGATCCCGTTATCAATGACATCCAATGTCCATGGTTAGGAAACCGTAACCATCTATTAATCAACGAGCTAGTCAACAAAGGCTTACTAGGGACATGGTGTTTTCTATGTATCCACACATGTATCTGAGTTTCCTTTCAATACAATTATAGCATGGATAATAAACGATTATCATGAACAAGGAAATATAATAATAACTAATTTATTATTGCCTCTAGGGCATATTTCCAACAGTCTCTCACTTGCACTAGAGTCAATAATCTAGTTCACATCGCCATGTGATCAACACTGATAGGTCACATCGCCATGTGAACAAGATCCAAAGAGTTTACTAGTGTCTTAAACTAGTTCACATCACCATGTGATTAAGTCTCAATGAGTTCTTGGGTTTGATCATGTTTTGCTTGTAAGAGAAGTTTTAGTCAACGGGTCTGCAACATTCAGATCCGTATGTACTTCGCAAATCTCTAAGTCATATTGTAAATGCTGCTTCTACGCTCCACTTGAAGCTATTCCAAATGGTTGCTCCACTATACGTATCCGGTTTGCTACTCAGAGTCACTCGGATAGGTGTTAAAGCTTGCATCGACGTAACCCTTTACGCCGAACTCTTTATCACCTCCATAATCGAGAAACATGTCCTTATTTACCCCAAGGACAATTTTGACCGCTGTCCAATGATCCATTCCTGGATCATTCTTGTACCCCTTGACTGACTCATGGCAAGGCACACTTCCGGTGCGGTACACAACATAGCATACTATAGAGCCTACGTCTAAAGCATAGGGGACGACCTTCGTCCTTTCTCTCTTTTCTGCCGTGGTCGAGCTTTAAGTCTTAACTACATACCTTACATCTCAGGCAAGAACTCCTTCTTTGACTGATCCATCTTGAACACCTTCAAGATCATGTCAAGGTATATGCTCATTTGAAAGTACCATTAAGCGGTTTTGATCTATCCTCATAGATCTTGATGCTCAATGTTCAAGTAGCTTAATCCAGGTTTTCACTTGAAAAACACTTTTCAAATAACCCTATATGCTTTCTAGAAATTCTACATCATTTCTGATCAACAATATGTCAACAACATATACTCATCAGAAATTCTATAATGCTCCCACTCACTTCTTTGGAAATACAAGTTTGTCATAAACTTTTGTATAAACCCAAAATCTTTGATTATCTCATCAAAGCGTACATTCCAACTCTGAGATGCTTACTCCAGTCCTTAGAAGGATTGCTGGAGTTTTGCATATTTGTTAGCGTTCTTCAGGATTGTCAAAACCTTCTGGTTGTATCACATACAACCTTTCCTCAAGAAAACTGTCGAGGAAACAATGGTTATTTGACATTCTATCTGCAAGATTTCATAAATAATGCAGTAACTACTAATCCAATTCCAACAGACTCTTAGCATCGCTACGAGTGAGAAAGCCTCACCGTAGTCAACTCCTTGAACTTGTCGGAAAACATCTTAACGACAAGTCGAGCTTTCTTAATGGGTATTCTTACCATCATTATTTGTCTTCCTTTTAAAATCCATCTGTACCCAATGGCCTTACGACCATCAAGTATTTCTTCCAAAGTCATGGATCCTTTCTCGGATTTTATGGCCTCGAGCCATTTGTCGGAATCTGGGCCCACCATCGCTTCTCCATAGCTCGTAGGTTCATTGTTGTCTAGCAACATGACCTCCAAGACAGGATTACCATACCACTCCGAAGCAGTATGCGTCCTTGTCGTCCTACGAGGTTCGGTAGTGACTTGATCCGAAGTTTCATGATCACTATCATAAGCTTCTACTTCAATTGGTGTAGGTGCCACAGGAACAACTTCCTATGCCCTGCCACACACTAGTTGAAGTGACGGTTCAATAACCTCATCAAGTCTCCACCATCCTCCCACTCGATTCTTCCGAGAGAAACTTTTCCTCGAGAAAGGACCCGTTTCTAGAAATAATTACTTTTGCTTCCAGATCTGAGATAGGAGGTATACCCAACCATTTTGGGTATCATATGAAGATGTATTTATCCGTTTTGGGTTGGAGTTTATCACGATGAAACTTTTTCACATAAGCGTCGCAGCCCCAAACTTTTAAGAAACGACAACTTAGGTTTCTCCAAACCATAGTTCAAACGGTGTCGTCTCAATGGAATTACGTGGTGCCCTATTAAAGTGAGTGTGGTTGTCTCTAATGCCTAACCCATGAACGATAGTGGTAATTCGATAAGAGACATCATGGTACGCACCATATCCAGTAGGGTGCAACTATGATGTTCGGACACACCATCACACTATGGTGTTCCAGGCGGTATTAATTGTGAAACAATTTCCACAATGTCTTAATTGTGTGCCAAAGCTTGTAACTCAGATACTCATCTCTATGATCATATCATAGACATTTTATCCTCTTGTCACAATGACCTTCAACTTCACTCTGAAATTACTTGAACCATTCAATAATTCAGACTTGTGTTTCATCAAGTAAATATACAATATCTACTTAAATCATCTGTGAAGTAAAACATAACGATATTCACTGCATGCCTCAGCACTCATTGGACTGCACACATCAAAGTGTGTTACTTCCAACAAGTTGCTATCTTGTTCCATCTTACTGAAAACGAGGCTTTTCAGTCATCTTGCCTATGTGGTATGATTTGCATATCTCAAGTGATTCAAAATCAAGTGAGTCCAAACGATCCATCTGCATGGAGTTTCTTCATGCGTACACACCAATAGACATGGTTTGCATGTCTCAAACTTTTTTAAAAAACGAGTGAATCCAAAGATCCATCAACATGGAGCTTCATCTTGCATTTTACACCAATATGACTTACATGGCAGTGCCACAAGTAAGTGGTACTATCATTACTATCTTATATCCTTTTTGGCATGAAAATGTGTATCACTACGATCGAGATTCAATAAACCATTCCTTTTAGGTGCTAGACCATTGAAGGTATTATTCAAATAAATAGAGTAACCATTATTCTCCTTAAATGAATAACCGTATTGCGACAGACATAATCCAATCATGTCTATGCTCAACGCAAACACCAATAACAATTATTTAGGTTTAACACCAATCTCGATGGTAGAGGGAGCGTGCGATGCTTGATCACATCAACCTTGGAAACACTTCCAACACGTATCGTCAGCTCACCTTTAGCTAGTCTCCGTTTATTCCGTAGCTTTTATTTCGAGCTACTAACACTTAGCAACCGAACCGGTATCTTAATACCCTGGTGCTACTAGGAGTACTAGTAAAGTACACATTAACATAATGTATATCCAATATACTTCTATCGACCTTGCCAGCCTTCTCATCTACCAAGTATCTAGGGTAATTCTGCTCCAGTGGCTGTTCCCCTTATTACAGAAGCACTTAGTCTCGGGTTCGGGTTCAACCTTGGGTTTCTTCACTAGAGCAGCAGCTGATTTGCCGTTTCATGAAGTATCCCTTCTTGCCCTTGCCCTTCTTGAAACTAGTGGTTTCACCAACCATCGACAATTGATCCTCCTTCTTGATTTCTACTTTCGCGGTGTCAAACATCGCGAATACCTCAAGGATCATCATATCTATCCCTGATATGTTATAGTTCATCACGAAGCTCTGGCAGCTTGGTGGCAATGACTTTGGAGAAACATCACTATTTCATCTGGAAAATCAACTCCCACTGGATTCAAGTGATTTGTTGTACTCAGACAATCTGAGCACAAGCTCAACGATTGAGCTTTTCTCCCTTAGTTTGCAGGCTAAGAAAATCGTCGGAGGTCTTATACCTCTTGACGTGGGCACAAGCCTAAAATCCCAATTTTAGCCCTCGAAACATCTCATATGTTCCGCGACGTTTCGAAAAACGTCTTCGGTGCCTCAACTCTAAACCGTTTAAGTGAACTATCACGTAGTTATCAAAACGTGTATGTCCGATGTTCACAACATCCACAGACGACGTTTGAGGTTCAGGACATTGAGTGGTGCATTAAGGACATAAGCTTTCTACTGTCCGCATAATCGCTACTGTCAACTTTCAACTATATTTTCTCTAGGAACATATCTAAACAGTGGAACTAAAGCGCGAGCTTACGACATAATTTGCAAAGATCTTTTGACTATGTTCAGGATAATTAAGTTCATCTTATGAACTCCTACTCAGATAGACATCCCTCTAGTCATCTAAGTGATTACATGATCCGAGTCAACTAGGCCGTGTCCGATCATCACGTGAGACGGACTAGTCATCATCGGTGAACATCTTCATGTTGATCGTATCTACTATACGACTCATGCTCGACCTTTCGGTCTCTTGTGTTCCGAGGCCATGTCTGTACATGCTAGGCTCATCAAGTTAACCTAAGTGTTTCGCGTGTGTAAATTTGGCTTACACCCGTTGTATGTGAACGTAAGAATCTATCACACCCGATCATCACGTGGTGCTTCGAAACGACGAACTTTCGCAACGGTGCACAGTTAGGGGGAACACTTTCTTGAAATTTTAATGAGAGATCATCTTATTTACTACCGTCGTTCTAAGCAAATAAGATGCATAAACATGATAGACATCACATGCAATCAAATAGTGACATGATATGGCCAATATCATTTTGCTCCTTTTTGATCTCCATCTTCGGGGCTCCATGATCATCATCGTCACCGGCATGACACCATGATCTCCATCATCATGATCTCCACCATCGTGTCTTCATGAAGTTGTCTCGCAAACTATTACTTCTACTACTATGGCTACCGGTTAGCAATAAAGTAAAGTAATTACATGGCGTTGTATAATGACACGCAGGTCATACAATAAATAAAGACAACTCCTATGGCTCCTGCCAGTTGTCATACTCATCGACATGCAAGTCATGATTCCTATTACAAGAACATGATCAATCTCATACATCACATATATTCATCACATTCTTCTTGGCCATATCACATCACATAGCATACCCTGCAAAAACAAGTTAGACGTCCTCTAATTGTTGTTTGCATGTTTTACGTGGCTGTTATGGGTTTCTAGCAAGAACGTTTCTTACCTACGCAAAACCACAACGTGATATGCCAATTGCTATTTACCCTTCATAAGGACCCTTTTCATCGAATCCGTTCCGACTAAAGTGGGAGAGACTAGCACCCGCTAGCCACCTTATGCACCAAGTGCATGTCAGTCGGTGGAACCTGTCTCACGTAAGAGTACATGTAAGGTCGGTCCGGGCCGCTTCATCCCACAATACCGTCGAAACATAGATTGGACTAGTAACGGTAAGCATATTGAACAAAATCAACGCCCACAACTACTTTGTGTTCTACTCGTGCAAAGAATCTATGCAATAGACCTAGCTCATGATGCCACTGTTTGGGAACGTAGTAGAAATTCAAAATTTTCCTACGTGTCACCAAGACCTATCTATGGAGAAACCAGCAATGAGGGGAAGGAGAGTGCATCTACATACCCTTGTAGATTGCTAAGCGGAAGCATTCAAGAGAACGGGGTTGAAAGAGTCGTACTCGTCGTGATCCAAATCACCGGAGATCCTAGTGCCGAACGGACGACACCTCCGCGTTCAACACACGTACAGCCCGGTGACGTCTCCCACGCCTTGATCCAGCAAGGAGAGAGGGAGAGGTTGAGGAAGACTCCGTCCAGCAGCAGCACAACGGCGTGGTGGTGGTGGAGGAGCATGGCAATCCTGCAGGGCTTCGCCAAGCACCGCGGGAGAGGAGAAGGGAGAGAGGTAGGGCTGCGCCAAGGAGAGGTGAAACTCATCTATTGGCAGCCCCAAAACCCCTCAAGTATATATAGGGGGAGAGGGAGGGGGGGCTGCGCCCCCACCTAGGGTTCCACACCTAGGGGCGGCGGCCAGCCCAAACCCATCTAGGGTGGCGGCCAAGGGGGGGAGAGGGGAAACTTGCCCCCCAAGTTAGGTGGGTGCGCCCCCTCCCCCAACCCTAGGCGCCTTGGGCCCTTGTGGGGGGGGCGCACCAGCCCACCTGGGACTGGTACCCTCCCACACTTGGCCCATGCAGCCCTCCGGGGCCGGTGGCCCCACTTGGTGGACCCCCGGTACCCTCCCGGTGGTCCCGGTACGTTACCGATAAAACCCGAAACTTTTCCGGTGACCAAAACAGGGACCATTCTGGAACTCCTCGTGACGTCCGGGATCTCATCCGGGACTCCAAACAACATTCGGTAACCACATACAAACTTCCTTTATAACCCTAGCGTCATCGAACCTTAAGTGTGTAGACCCTACGGGTTCGGGAACCATGCAGACATGACCGAGACGTTCTCCGGCAAATAACCAACAGCAGGATCTGGATACCCATGTTGGCTCCCACATGTTCCACGATGATCTCATCGGATGAACCACGATGTCAAGGACTCAATCGATCCCATATACAATTCCCTTTGTCTAGCGGTATTGTACTTGCCCGAGATTCGATCGTCGGTATCCCGATACCTTGTTCAATCTCGTTACCGGCAAGTCTCTTTACTCGTTCCGTAACACATCATCCCGTGATAAACCCCTTGGTCACATTGTGCACATTATGATGATGTCCTACCGAGTGGGCCCAGATATACCTCTCCGTTAACCAGAGTGACAAATCCCAGTCTCGATTCATGCCAACCCAACAGACACTTTCGGAGATACCTCTAATGCACCTTTATAGCCACCCAGTTACGTTGTAACGTTTGGTACACCCAAAGCATTCCTATGGTATCCGGGAGTTGCACAATATCATGGTCTAAGGCATATTTCCAACAATCGTCTCGTGCAAAAGGATGAATCTCTGAATAGGTCAACGCACATGATTAGACCGCAAAAGCATTGTCATCAATCACCAAAACACCTTAGGGATAATTATGCCCTTACAATCTCCCCCTTTTTGGTGGATTGATGACAATACGGGATTTGCACAAATGGGAAAAGACATAGGACATGCGCAAACCCACAACTCTAAAATATAGACGGGCTCCCCCTAGATGTGTGCCATCTAGATAAGTGCTTTGGACTACATGACACACATATTAGGATCAACGCTCCCTCTACATTTTAGAGACCAACAACCTAAGCAGGATATTTGAGAGCAGAGTATATAACAAGATAGGCATGCAACTCATAAGATACTGAAGGACTAGATATACATTGATAATGATAATAAAGAGAGAAGGTAGCATATGTCTCACACCATATGTCTGGAACTTAGGTCTCACTGGCACAAAACCAAACAAAGCAAACAACGAGAAAACACAACGACACCACAAAGACACACTCGCAAATCAGACAATGACACAAATCCCTAAACTCTCTCCCCCTTTGGCATCGAGACACCAAAAAGGGAAGGAGTGTTGCTACGGCTCCAGGTGATAGCAAGCGCGGGTCTCGAACATCATATCCCAGCGGGATCATCTACACCGCCGTCGTCGGTCGGAAACTGCTCGGCGTATGAATCTGTCCACGGGCAGTGCTTCTGAATCCACTCCTCCTCCTTAGTTAGGTGGTCCTCAGATCCACTGTTAACGGTTGCACCCAACTGACGCATGAGCTCGTTGTGACGTCCCCTGGCCTTCTTCTCAGCTACATGAGTCATTTACTGACCGTGAGACTCCATGCAGAAAAGCTTCTTCATCTTGAGCTTGAGCTTCTTTGCCCAAGAGGGCTCTGCCCCAGAAGGCTCATAGTGAGTGTCATCATCAGCCTCAGTATCCTCCTCGATCTCCATGGCAGCAGCAGAAGATGTACCCCCAGTTTTAGGGACCGGGGTGCCCCAGTTGTCCTTCTTCCTCAGACGCTTGATCTCATGAGACACCAACTCTCTAGTCTCCAACATAACCTTGGGATAGACCTGATCCCAGGCCTTCTCAATGAGGAACATGATGAACGGTCCATAGATCAGGCACTTGCGCTCAGAGATAGCAGATAAGAGCTCAAACCACATAACATGAGAAATGTCCAGGGACTCGCCAATGTTTGCTTCCTTCTCATGTTGGCAGAAGAGAAGCATGTCCACGAGGTAGGAGTGAACCATATCCAGATTCCCGATACGAGGGAAGAGAGTCTCACGGAAGACACGGTGAAGAATGTCCAAAAAGGCAGGCAGCTAATATGTTTCCTTCTTAGTGTCGGGGTTGATCTTCAAGGTGCAGTAGGGCCAGATGGCTTGCTTGTGAGTGGAGGCTGCATTTCGGTGAGGGCGAAAGCCGACAGGAGTCTCAAGCCCGTGATCTTCCACCCCAAGTAACTCCATGAAGGCCTTCCACTTGACAGAAAGCAACTTGCCATTTTTCATCCAAGTCAGAGTCCTGTCCTCATTAGTCCCTAGATGGACAGTGGCATAGAATTGAGCCACTATATCTGCATCAAAGTCCTTGTTGAACTGCATGATTCTAAGAATGTTCAGCTGAGAGCACATCTGAAGGGCTTCACCAAAGTACTCAGGATCCTTCTCCATAAAGTCTGTGTCGATGGAGCACACATCAACATAGAGATTCTTCTTGGCCTTGATCACATCAAAGAAGATGGCAAACTGAAAGCGGTTCCAGAATGAACGGTTGACCAAAGTGGGTTCTTGGTCCTCCACATAGGGGTTGCGGCGACACCTTGCCCAGAACTCCTTGGCATTCATTTGAGGCACAGTTTTCCCCTTTGGCTTCGGCTTGACGGCAGACTTCTTCTTGAGTTGAGGTGGAGGTGGAGCACTAGAGGAACCTCCTGCCGACTCAGATGTGCGGTAGCGCTTTGACGTTGCACGACCGGGGTTGACACGGTGAGCTTGCTGCTCAAGATGTTCATCACCTGGAACCAAACACACGAACACACGAAAAAACCAGAAAGAATGAGCATAAGCCAACAAACACAACAAAAAAAGACCAGGGAATGGTAGAAACATGATGGAACTGGGCAGGCAGCGGTAGTACCACGACCCGGAAGCGGCAGTACCGCCCAAGCGGTAGTACCACGCCAAAGGGAGCGGTAGTACCGGTCGAAACGGGGAAATGGCGGTTCCCTACTGCCGTGGTCAAATTCGGCACTACCGTCCTGCCAAATTCAAAAATACACCTACCAAACACTAATCCACAAAGTCTAGTTGCCTTCTCCAACCTACTCAAGCCTAGATTTAGCCAAAAATCGAGAGATGCAACCACTATTGCCCCTAAGACGCTAGATCTGAAATCTAGACAAAAAGAGAGGAGGAACGGGGGCAATACTGGCATCCATGGCAAGAGGACAAGGTGGGGATCGACTCCACCGAAGGGAATGGAGAGGGACGGCCCGGAGGAGAAGGCCCACCGGAACCCTCCCGCTGTGAGGCGTTGCTGGAGAGATGAAGAGGAACGAGGGGGCGGAGCGAATGGGTATGGGGGAGAAGAAACCTCCCCCTGCCCCGATATAACTCCCTGGTCCCGCCCCTCAGCGGTAGTACCACGCTGATGGGCGGTAGTACCGCACAACAAGCCACATCAACTAGACAACAACGGCTTTGCTCAAAAAGAGAGAAAACCAACGGCAAGAAGAGGAGGAAAAACTTGGCAGCAAACACACTAGCAAGGGGACAAGAAACACCTCTTCAAGGGAGGGCGGTGGCCGAGGCCACCTATGTTTGATCAAGAGGTATGGCGCCGCGAAGATTTTAACCTTGGGCCCATGACCAAAACTCGTCCTTGAAGCACAAGTACCATCAAAAATGGTTAATGTGAAAAACTTGATCAATTTATGCATAACGGGGGGGAGGGAGAGTTCATTGAGAGAACAACACTCCCCCTATGTCCATGCCTACACCTAAACTAGACAACATGTTGAATGTGGTGGGATGTGCATGGGTTCAAGATACATTGCTCGAATCAATGATATTTAGCTCATGCCTTAACTCGCGAAATCTTGCTTCATCCAAGGACTTCGTGAAGATATCTGCAAGGTTATCATGAGTGTTGACATACTTGAGCTTGATCTCCCCTCGCCTAATGTGATCCCGGATTAAGTGATACCAAATCTCAATATGCTTCGTCTTGAAATGTTGCACCGGGTTGAGAGAAATCTTGATGGCACTTTCATTGTCACACCAAAGAGGCACTTTGTCACAAATGACACCGCACTCCTTTAAAGTTTGCCTCATCCATAAGAGTTGTGCACAACAACTACCGTCCACCACATACTCCGCTTCGGTGGACAAGAGAGACACACAACTTTGCTTCTTAGAAGACCAACTCACCAAAGAGCAACCAAGAAACTGGCACCCTTCGGAAGTGGACTTCCTATCCACTTTGTCTCCCGCCCAATCGGAATTCGTATATCCTTCAAGCTTGAAGTTTGCTCCTCTTGGGTACCATAAGCCAAAGTTTGGGGTATGAGCCAAATATCGAAAGATTCGCTTGACCGCCACATAGTGGATTTCCTTCGGTGCGGCTTGAAACCGTGCACATATTCCCACACTCAACATGATATCTGGTCTAGATTCACAAAGGTAAAGTAAGGAGCTAATCATGGAGCGATATACCTTTTGATCCACCGCTTTACCATTGGGATCAATGTCAAGTTGGCACTTGGTAGGCATTGGAGTAGAAGCCGGCTTGACATCACTTAGCTTGAATCTTTTTAGCATGTCTTGAGTGTATTTGGCTTGGTTGATGAAGGTACATTCTCTTCTTTGCTTGATATCGAAACCAAGGAAGAACTTCAACTCTCCCATCGAAGACATCTTGAACATAGAGATCATGAGAGCGGCAAATTCCTCATTGAAAGCTTTGTTAGGGGAACCAAAGATAATATCATCAACATATAGTTGGCATACAAACAACTCCCCTTTGACCTTCTTAGTAAAAAGAGTGGGATCGATTTACCCAACCTCAAATCCACGATCTTGTAACAACTCGGTAAGGTGGTCATACCACGCACGTGGGGCTTGCTTAAGGCCATAGAGTGCCTTATCGAGTTGGTACACATGATTAGGGAAGTAGGGATCCTCGAATCCGGGGGGTTGCTTGACATAAACCAACTCATTAATAGGACCATTAAGAAAAGCACTCTTCACATCCATTTGTTGTAACTTAAAGTTGTGATGGGAAGCATAAGCAATGAACAAACGAATGAAGCTTGGTAAATTTTTCCAATTTCAAAGCCTTTTTCAATAAGGAACTTGGTCAAGCATTTATACCACGCTCTAGGAGCTTGTTTAAGACAATAAAGAGCTTTGTGAAGTTTGTAAACATGATCAGGTTTCTTAGGATTAACAAAGCCGGGAGGTTGTTTAACATAAACTTCCTCCTCTATTTCACCATTTAGAAAAGCACTTTTAATGTCCATTTGGTACAAGGTGATATCATGGTGATTAGCATAGGCAAGTAAGATGCGAATGGACTCAAGTCTAGCAACAGGAGCATAAGTCTCACCATAGTCCATACCTTTAACTTGTGTGTAGCCTTGGGCGACGAGACGTGCTTTGTTGCGAACTACTTGTCCATCTTCATCTTGCTTGTTACTAAACACCCATTTGGTACCGATGATGTTGTGGTTGTTGTCGGGCTTCTCAACCAATGTCCAAACTTGATTTCTCTCAAAGTTGTGCAGCTCTTCATGCATGGCATTTATCCAATCCGGATCTTCCAAAGCTTCTTCCACCTTCATGGGTTCCATGCTAGAGATGAATGAGTAGTGTTCACAAAAGTTAGCTAAACGAGTTTTAGAGCGAGTGATTCTCCCGGTTTGGATATAATTGTAGATTTGCTCGACGGGATGATCTTTAGCAATTCTTGCTCGAACTCGTGTTAGCTTTTGCTTGGGTCTTGGTTGAACATCTTATTCATCTTGTTCTTCTTCTTGGTATTCTTCATTGTTGGCATTGGCGTTCTCTTGTCGTGGTGGAGAAGGAGGTTGTTGACGTTCGTCTTGGTGCACTTCCTCGTTTCCTTCATCTTGGTGTGTCCCACTTGTGGATGCTCCCGTATCAATTCTTGGTTCACCTTGTCGTGAGGTAGAAGCTTCCACTTGGACGGATGAGGTACTCTCCTTCACTTTCGTTGGACGAATCTTGCCAATAGACAAGTCTTGGATTGCTTCCGAAGGATCTTTGTCTCCTACATCAATTGGCAATTGCTCTACTTGCGAGCCGTTAGATTCATCAAACTTCACATCTACCGTTTCTTCAACCTTTTGGGTGAAATTGTTGTAGACACGGTATGTGTGAGAGTTTGAGCCATAACCAAGTAGGAAACCTTCATGAGACTTAGGAGCAAATTTAGAACGATGATGCTTATCAAGAATGTAGCACTTTGAGCCGAATACTCGAAAGTATCCAACTTGGGGTTTGTTACCGGTGAGGAGCTCGTATGCCGTCTTGCCGAGTAGCTTGTGAAGATACAAGCGATTTGTTGCATGACAAGCTATCTCAACCGCTTCCGCCCAAAAGTGCTTCGGCGTCTTGTATTCATCAAGCATCATTCTTGCCATTTCGATGAGCGTCTGGTTCTTCCTCTCAACAACTCCATTTTGTTGAGGTGTGTACGTAGCCGAGAACTCGTATGAAATCCCTTCTTCGTCAAGAAAGGTGTCCACATTTGCATTCTTGAACTCCGTTCCATTGTCGCTGCGAACCTTCTTGATCTTCACTTCAAATTGATTTTGGGCCTTCCTAGCGAAGTTTTTGAAGATCTTTTGAACCTGTGATTTATCATCGAGAAAGAACACCCACGTAAATCTTGAAAAATCATCAACTATAACTAGACCAAAAGAATTTCCACCGAGACATTTGTAGGCATTGGGACCAAAAAGATCCATATGGAGTAGCTCGAGTGGCCTCCTTGTGGTCATGATGTTCTTCACGGGATGCCTCCCTCCAACCAGTTCACCTGCCTGACAAGCACTGCAAAGTCTATCCTTATCAAATATGACATCATTAACACCAAGGATATGATTTCCTTTAATAAGCTTGTCAAGGTTATGCATACCAACATGACCTAATCGTCTATGCCATAACCAACCTTTAGAGGATTTAGCAATAAAGAAAGTTCTAGGTTGAGCCTTTTTAGTGAAATCAACAATGTATAGATCACCTCTACGCACACCGGTAAAGACCATTTTATGATTATCCCTACGAAACACTTGGCAATCTACTTCAGTAAATAGGACATTGAAACCAAAATCAGCAAGTCTAGATACTGAAAGTAAGTTGTAGCCAAGAGATTCAACGAGCATGACATTTTGTATGGAGCTATCATGTGATATGGCCACCTTACCGAGGCCAACCACCTTACCCTTTGAGTTGTCACCGAAAGTGACATACTTTCGAGGACCATCGTTTTCAGCAAGCTCCCGAAACATGTCTTTATCTCCGGTCATGTGATCGGTACATCCACTATCAAGAACCCATTCCTTTTCTCCTGCCATATATCCCCGAAGATTTGCCATAAGACCAAAATGTCTCATTGCATCATCAAGATGGAAGTCACTATCATCATCCTCATCATAGTATCCATGTTCAACATCGTCAAGTGGTGGATCAAAACCTAGAGAGGGTGATTCGTTAGAGTGATTTTGACAATGATCTTGTTTATGAATTTTAATAGCTTCAGAAATAATATCAATAATAATTCCAACATCTCCTTTGGCATGCATAAGGTTTGTAAGCTCAAACAAACAATCACCAAACAGAGGATCACTAGAATTCATCTTACTCAAGGCAATAGACTTATGGAGAATTTCATCTAGATTTTTGAAGGAATAATTTGGAAAACGTTCCTCAAGAAATTTCCATATGGTGTAGGCACACTTAAGAGTAGGCAAAGATCCAATCAAGTTTCTAGGCAAGCCTCTAGTGATAAGTTCAACAGTTCTAAGATTGCAGATCATGTCAATTGACTCATCAAGAGTAGGATGCATAGGATCAAAATGAGGTGCACAAGGGCTAGCAATGTACTTGTTCAAATGATATTGATTGAAAATCACAAGCATCTCATTTTTCCACTCATGAAAGTACTCTCCATCAAGTAGAGGTACTCTATGTCTAAGACTCCCAATAGTAGACTCATCCATCTTCCTCCAATGGTGTTTAAACCAAAGCAATGGAGACCAAAGTTCTGATACCAATTGAAAGGGGTCGAGAAGAGGTGTCTAGAGGGGGTGATTAGACACTAAGTACCAAAAGTTGCAGTTTTTAACTTCTTGAAGTTGGAGTGGAGTTTGGCACAAGTTTATCACACACAATACATATCAAGCAAGCATGTAAAGAGTATATGAGCAGCGGAAAGTAAAGCATGCAACTTGCAAGAATATAAAGGGAAGGGATTGGAGGATTCAAACGCAATTTGGAGACACGGTAATTTTTGAGCCGTGGTTCCGATAGGTGGTGCTATCGTACATCCACGTTGATGGAGACTTCAACCCACGAAGGGTAACGGTTGCGCAAGTCCATGGAGGGCTCCACCCACGAAGGGTCCACGAAGAAGCAACCTTGTCTATCCCACCATGGCCGTCGCCCACAAAGGACTTGCCTCACTAGCGGTAGATCTTCACGAAGTAGGCGATCTCCTTGCCCTTATAAACTCCTTGTTCAACTCCACAATCTTGTCAGAGGCTCCCAAGTGACACCTAGCCAATCTAGGAGACACCACTCTCCAAGAAGTAACAAATGGTGTGTTGATGATGAACTCCTTGCTCTTGTGCTTCAAATGATAGTCTCCCCAACACTCAACTCTCTCTCTCTCAGGATTTGGATTTGGTGGAAAGAAGATTTGAGTGGAAAGCAACTTGGGGAATGCTAGAGATCAAGATTCATATGGTGGGAATGGAATATCTTGGCCTCAACACATGAGTAGGTGGTTCTTTCTCAGAAAATGTATGCTGGAAGTGTAGGTTCGTTCCGATGGCTTTCTCCATGAATGAAGAGTGGGTGGAGGGGTATATATAGCCTCCACACAAAATCTAACCGTTACACACAACTTGCCAAACTCGGTGGGACCGAATTGGTAAACTCGATCAGACCGATTCAGCAAATCTAGTGACCGTTAGGATTTTCGGTGGGACCGACATGCAACTCGGTAGGACCGATATGGTTACGGTTAGGGCATAACGTAATCTCGGTGAGACCGATTACACAAACTCGGTGGGACCGATTTTGGTAATAAGCTAACCAGAGAGTTGGTCAGGCAAACTCGGTTTGATCGATTACACAAACTCGGTAGGACCGATTTTGGTAATATGGTAACCAGAGAGTTTGCATTGTAATCTCGGTAGTACCGATTACTCAAAATCGATGAGACCGATTTTGGTAATGGACATACACAGAGAGATTACAACCCCATCTCGGTGAGACCGAGATCCCTATCAGTGAGACTGATTTGCCTAGGGTTTGTGGCAGTCGCTAAGACATCTGAACTCGGTGGCGCCGGATAGAAAGAATCGGTAGGGCCGAGTTAGACTTTTGGTTTAGGACATGTGTGGATGTGAGAAAGTAGTTGAGGGCTTTGGAGCATATCACTAAGCACTTTGAGCAAGCAAGCCATTAAGCAACACCTGATCCCTCCTTGATAGTATTGGCTTTTCCTATAGACTCAATGTGATCTTGGATCACTAAAAAAGAAAGTGCAGAGTCTTGATCTTGGAGCTTGAGCCAATCCTTTGTCCTTAGCATCTTGAAGGGGTTCCACATCCTTTAGTCCATGCCACTCCATTGTTGAACTTGTCTGAAACATACTAGGTAAAAGTGTTAGTCCAACAAGAGATATGTTGACATTAATTATCAAAATCACCCAGGGAGCACTTGTGCTTTCAGCTTGTTACCGGTAAGTATTTCATAAGGTGTCTTGTTCAAGCCTTTGCGGAGATAGAGCCGATTGGATGCATGACATGCTGTGTTGATGGCTTCATCCCAAAAGTTGTATGGAGACTTGAACTCCGCCATCATGGTCCTTGCCGCATCCATCAACGTCCGGTTCTTCCTCTCCGCGACACCATTTTGTTGAGGGGTATATGGTGCAGCATATTGATGCTTGATCCCCTCATCACTAAGAAACTCGTCCAAGGTGTAGTTCTTGAACTCGGTGCCGTTGCCACTTCTTATTGTTAAGATCTTTGCATCATGTTGACGTTGAGCTTCATTTGCAAAGTCGATGACGGTTTGTTGAGTTTCACTCTTCCTCTTGAAGAAATATACCCAAGTGTATCTTGAGTAATCATCCACAATCACCAAGCAATACTTTCTACCCCCAAGACTATCAAAGTATGGAGGCCCAAAGAGATCCATGTGTTGGAGCTCCAAGGGCCTCTTCGAGTAGATGATAGTCGTGGGAGGGTGAGCCTTCTCATGAAGCTTTCCTTCGATACAAGCACTTCAAGCACGATCTTTGGAAAAACTAACATTTGTTAGTCCACGGACATGGTCCCCCTTGAAAAGACTTTGCAATTATCTCATATTGACGTGGGCTAAACGGTGATGCCAAAGCCATCCCACATCAACTTTAGCCATTAGGCATGTCGCGGTATTAGTGGGTCGCTCCGAAAAGTTAATCACATAGAGACCGTTCTTGACATGCCCAACAAAGAATACTTTAAGAGTCTTGCTCCACAATAGGGCCAAGGTATCAATATCAAAGAAAGTGGCAAAGCCCATGAGTGCAAGTTGACGATCCGAAAGTAGATTGTACGCAAGGGACTCAACAAGCATGACTTTCTCGATCGTTAGATCATGAGAAATGACAACCTTGCCAAGACCCAATACCTTAGAAGATGAGGCATCACCCCACTTGACATTGGTGGGCATAGATGGGATCTTTGCACGTCCACCACCAAGTCCTTGCTCCCAGTCATATGATTTTTTGCTCCACTATCGAGCAACCATGATCCCCCGCCGGAAGCAAACACCTACAAGAGATCAATGCTTGGTTTTAGGTACCCATTTAGTAATGGGTCCTTTTATGTTAGTAACAAGGGTCTTAGGAACCCAAATAGACCATTCAATGTACTCATAAGGAGAACCAACAAATTTAGCATAAACATGCCCATCACTATCACGGCACAACACATAAGAAGGGTTAAAGTTGCCAGCTTTGTTGGAGGAGTTGGTTTTGCCCTTTTTGACATCAACACCCTTCATATTGTTCTTCTTCTCCTTAGGAGCACCCTCTCCCTCTTTCACAAAAGTTTGCTTGAGAGGAGGAGGTCGTTTGGTCTTGTCGTTCTTCTTCTTGTTCTTGGACTTGGCCACAACTTCCTTTTGATTGCTCGAAAGGTCGTTGAGGTTCTTCTCACCTTGTATGCATGACACAAGGCCTTTCTCAAGTTGCTCCTTCAACTTGGCATTCTCCTCCACAAGATGCACATGCTCACAACACGGGTTAGTGGCATTTGCATTATCAATTAATACCATATGAGGAAAGGTGGCCTTTTCTTTGGTTAGCTTAACTTGGAGTTGAGCATGAGACTTCTTGAGGCTAGCATGAGCACCCTTCAAGATCTTGTGGGCCTTGTCAAGTAAATCAAACTCCTCCTTGAGTCTAGCATGGTCAACACCAAGTTTAGCCTTCTCGGAAGATAGCACACGAGACACAACAAGAGCATTATCATGATCTTTATTTAACTTAGCATGGTCATCATTGTGTGACTCCTAAAGAGCCGAACGATGCCCACGCTCTTCCTCAAGAGCATTAGAGAGATCTGGTATCTCATCGGCATAGTCACGACTATGACCTTCCACCTTAGAGATGGTTTCTTCATGAGCCTCGATCATGTCATTGGCTTCACCAAGTTGCTCCAAGAGAGCAACAAAGTGCTTCTTGGATTTTCCCTTGAGCTTACTCATAAAATACTCAAATTCATTCACTTCCTCATTAGACCCATCACTTTCATTAATGTCATCCGTCAAGGAGGGATTAGTAATGATGGTGGTTTTGATGCTGAGGGTTACCTTGTTAGTGGCTTTAGCCATGAGACACTTGGCGGTGATGTTCTCATTGGGTGAGTCGAAGAGGGACACACGTGGAGTTGTGGCAATGGCAACGGAGGCCATGGCCATGGCTTCATTATCTTCATCATCATCGTCATCCTCATGGTATTCTTCTTGAACCACCAACCCTCGAGTAGGAGTCTTTTTGGTGAAGTTGTTCTTGTTGGGGAAGGACTTGGCTTTGTCCTTTCGGATGAGCTTGCCACCATTGTCTTCCCGCTTCTCGTAAGGGCAATCCACAACAAAATGGCTCACATTTCCACAACTGTAACATGTTCTCACATGTTGCTTGCCCTTAAACCCACTTGAGTTGTTCTTGTTGAAGTTGGGCCTTGTGTTCTTCTTGCTCCAAAATTACCTTGAAGCAAGAGCCATGTGTTCATGATAATCATATTTTGTATCTTCGGGGTTGCTCTCCTCATCTTCCTCGTCTTCCTCTTCTTCCACAATAATCTTGGACTTCAAGGCAAGGTTGGGATTCTTTACCCTTTGTGAGTGCAACACCACATTGTCGGTGGTCTTGTCCAAGATCCTCATTGCCACAAACTCATCCAACACTTCGTTTGAGGTCAAGGAGTGGAAGTCCGGTCTCTGACGGATGACGGAGGACAAGGCCTTGTGGTAAGGCATCATTGCTTTAAGAAACTTGCGCTTGATCCAATTGTCATCCGTGTCCTTGCTCCCATGATCTCGGAGTGAGACCGCAAGTTTGGTAACTCTCCGAAAGAGCTCACGAGGTTCTTCATCTTATTTCATTGCAAACTCATCGGCTTCATCTTACACCACTTCATAATTGGAGCGTTGAATGCTTGCACTTCCCTTATAGAGGGAAATAACGCAATGCCATGCGTCTTTGGCCATGGCGAAGGGTCGAAGATGAGGGAGATCTTTGGGAAGAACTGCATCTTGAATGATGAAGAGAGCATTCTCATTGAATTGATGGTCCACGACTTATCTAGGGGTGAAGTTGCTTCGGTCATGTGGATGAAAACCTTCTTCAATGATTCTCCAAAGGTTAGTATTCACATGATTTAAATGACGCTTGAAGCGATACACCCAAGAATCAAAGTCCTCATTTTTCACAATCTTAGGAGGAGACCCGGCATGATTTAAATGAGTAGAAGGAATCGGTCCTCCATAAACTGGAGGTGCCACATGGGCAAAGATGCCGGTGCCATTTCTACCACTAGTAGAAGGTTCCTTTTCACTAGTAGCTTCCCCCTTGTCGGAGTTAGCATACGTCACTTTGTCAGTGGGATCACCCACTTTCAACGGCGAGGTAGATAGTTTAAGTCCTTCTAAGAATTTATTAAACATGCTTTCAACCTCGGTTGTCATGGAGGTTTTCAATCTGTCCAAAGCCACATTGAATTCCTCACGGGACACCGCGGTTCCCCCATCACCCGTAGACGAGCATGGATTCACACCGGAGTGCTCCTCCCTACCGTCTATGGTATCAACCATACGCTTCGGACGGCAAAGTCCTTAATAAAGAGATGAGGCTCTGATACCAATTAAAAGGATCGATATAGTTGACTACAGGGGGGGTGAATAGGCAACTAACAATTTTTAGCTTTTCTTTACCAAATTAAACTTTGCATCAAAGTAGGTTGTCTAAATATGCAACTAGGTGAGCAACCTATATGATGCAACAACAATAAGTACACATGCAAGCAAGGGATACAACACAAGTAAGCTTGCACAAGTAAAGGCACGAGATAACCAAGAGTGGAGCCGATGGAGACGAGGATGTGTTACCAAAGTTCCTTCCTTTTGAGGGGAAGTACGTCTCCGTTAGAGCGGTGTGGAGGCACAATGCTCCCCAAGAAGCCACTAGGGCCACCGTATTCTCCTCACGCCCTCACACAATCGAGATGTCGTGATTCCACTATTGGTGCCCTTGAAGGCGGTGACCGAACCTTTACAAACAAGGTTGGGGATATCTCCACAACTTAATTGGAGGCTCCCAACGACACCACGAAGCTTCACCACAATGGACTATGGCTCCGCGGTGACCTCAACCGTCTAGGGTGCTCAAACACCCAAGAGTAACAAGATCCGCTAGGGATTAGTGGGGGGAATCAAATTTCTTTTGGTGGAAGTGTAGATCGGGGCCTTCTCAACCTATCCCGAGCAAATCAACAAGTTTGATTGGCTAGGGAGAGAGATCGGGCAAAAATGGAGCTTGGAGCAACAATGGAGCTTTTGGGGGAAGAGGTAGGTCAACTTTGGGGAAGAAGACCCCCTTATATAGTGGGGGGAACAATCCAACCGTTACCCCCAAGCAGCCCCGCAGAGAGCGGTACTACTGCTGGGGTGGGCGGTACTACCGTTGAGGCCAGCGGTACTGCCGCGCAAAGGAGGGGAGCGAGGTCCTGGACCCTGAGCGGTACTACCGCGGTGGTAAGGGTGGTACTACCGCTTAGGAGTGTTACTACCGCCTCTACTGCCGCACTAGTGCCGCAAAACCCGACACGAGAAAAAGGGCCACAGCGGTACTACGACGGAGGGCTCCAAGTGGTACTACCGCTGAGGAGTGGTACTACCACTTGTTGCACTCGGTGGTACTACCGCTGTGGCCCGCGGTACTACCTCTGGGACCAGACAAATCACAGAAGAAGGGGAATGAGTTCTCCATTGAAGCGGAAAGGTTCAGCAGGTGCGATAAGGATGTGTACGTGATGATTCCACCCTAGCCTTACCAAAGCGGATCCCCTCTTGATAGTACGGTGACTCCTACAAAACTAGTCCACCAACATAGAAACGAAAGATCCGCACCATCTTGAAGAACACTCCGAGGGGAGGGAATCGTCTCGTGCAAAAGGATGAATCTCTAAAAAGCTCGACGCACACGATTAGACCGCAAAAGCATTGTCATCAATCACCAAAACACCTTAGGGATAAATATGCCCTTAGAGGGATGATATTTAAACCACTTCTCCTTAGGGAGATCAACATGAGTAGCAAATGATTCACAAAAGGAGGCTACTATCTCAGAGTCAAGTCCATATTTTGTGCTAAACTTGTGAAAAGCATCGATATTCATAAAATATTTAACACAATCAAAGTCAAGCTTTATACCAGACTCTTTACCTTCTCGAGTTCCCAATCTTCAGAGTTGCATTTAATTCTTTCTAAAAGACCCCACCTGAATTCAATAGTCTTCTTCATAAAAGAACCAACACATGAAGTATCGAGCATGGATTGATCATTACGAGAAAGCCGAGCATAATAATTCTGAATGAAAATTTCTCTTGAGAGCACATGATAGGGGCATGAATATAACATTGACTTAAGCCTCCCCCATGCTAGATCGATAGTTTCTTCATCACGAGGACAAACATTATATATATAATTCCGATCATGATGAACTAGATACATAGGATAAAACTTTTGGTGAAATTTCAATTTCAAACGGTTCCAGTTGAAGAGTGTAGAACCGGGCTTTAGCACCGTTTCGTAAGGCCCTTTAGTGTCGGTTTAGCAACTGACACTAAAGGGTGGGGACTAAATGCCCCCCTAGTACCGGTTCAACACGAACCGCCACTAAAGGGCCACCACGTGG
Source organism: Triticum dicoccoides (assembly GCF_002162155.2). Classification (NCBI taxonomy): domain Eukaryota; kingdom Viridiplantae; phylum Streptophyta; class Magnoliopsida; order Poales; family Poaceae; genus Triticum; species Triticum dicoccoides. The sequence continues at coordinate 263,749,132 of NC_041389.1, forward strand.
CACGAGCCAGCGCCGGGGGCGGGGAGACCATTAGTACTGGTTGATAACACCAACCGTTACTAAAAGGTTTAGGGGTTTTGGTTTTATCATTTATTTTCCTTTAGTTTTGTGTTTTCCATTTAATTATTTTCATTTGCTGGTATTTTACGATACTACATATTGTACACGTTATGCATATATATAAATAGAATTTCTCATAGAACCAATCATATATATATATATATATATATATATATATATATATATATATATTGTCGAATGTCTCGCACCACCATTCACACATGCATACACACATTTAGAGATTGTTTTTACATTATAACGAGTTATTAAATCACTAGGTGAAAGAACCGCAGATTAGTTTCAAGTGGATGGATCCTAAGTGATCAAGTAATGGATTATCGGATAGTCCATTACTTGATCACTTAGGATCCATCCACTTGAAACTAATCCACGGTTCTTTCACCCAATGATATAATAACTAATCATCATCATCATCATCATCATCATCATCATCATCATCATATTAATATATATAAAAACTCTTGCATCATATCATCACAAACAAGCTAATAATCAGCATAATCATTACCACTATTTAATCATCATAGTCATTCTAGCTAGCTAATCACTCCTGCTGCTCTCTCTCAGGTAAAATAGCATAAAACATGTGTAGCACTCCTGATTCATCATATTGGAGCATGCAGATGAACATGTCTCCTAATTGTGGGTCGCGCTTCTGATTGCTTCCCCTTAGTACTTCTCTGCGATCTTTCACAATTTTGCTCCAGTCTTTGACTATTAAGACTTGTTCGCTTTTAGAAATCCTGAATGCACTCATGTGCAATGTAGGATGTCTTGGCCGTAAGCTAACCATGGAGATGCGACCTTTAGCCTCGATCAACTGAGGAACAACTATCATCGGGAGTCCCTGTTGAAGAAGAACATCATAGTAACATACTTAGCAATGAAGTTTAGCTTAAAAAATAAGTATGCAAAAAGATGCAACGAGGGAAAATAGTAAAAATCTTACCATCAGTACGAACACTATTGGTCGCACGTTTTGAGTACTAAGATTTTCAAGTTGAGGAAAATATTTTTTCTTGACAGTATGAAGATCCTCAAGGCATGAAACATAATGACTTATCTCCTCGCAGTTTAGTTCAGCCTTGGGATAGTAGTAGGTCCTGTCTACCAAGCGCTGGACATGTTTGCTTGAATGGAAATAAGCTGTCAATAGCAATTAGTTGTCAACTATTTTTGAATAAACAATATCGAAGACATAAATATGGTTAAGAAACTCACACAATGATAGAACTGGAGGCATCTGCACATCGATCCAGATGTCTATATTATCTTCAATATCATCTTCCGGACGAATATCAAATGTGATAAGCATATCAGGCTCAAATGCATAAGCCTTGCATAGTGCTCTCCATTGTTTGCATTCAAAATGGGTGTAGGTGTCTGAATTGTATAATTTTGTGGCAAAACTATAACCATGCCCGGTCCTCGATTTAACTCTTTTTACCTCCATAGCTTCCATACTACTGAAACCAACCTTATCCAAGACATACATTTTTGTATGGCAGGGGATACGCTAATAGAATAGTAAAAAATTAAAATTATAAGTTGAAGCAAAAGAAGCAGAAGTCATGCTTAATTACGAAAAAAGGCTTGTTGTTGTGACTTACTATATCCACTTTGAAGGTGTCATCTAGTTTAATGCTGAAGCGCCTACCACCAATTAGGTGAGTCCTGTCGCACATGTCGCGCTCGTCTTCGCAGATTCGCACATACCGAATTCCTTTTCATCGTCAGACATTTCCTATGTTCATAGTTGAAACATTAATTGAAAATCTTATAATCCGAACATTTCATTTGGTTAAGAAGCATAACTAAATACCCTAATTCAACTAAGCATTTACTAAAAATAAAATATTTCTATTAATTTTCTTACTAAAAATAAATTAGTTCTATAGTAAAATTTTAATTTTATCATCAAATCTCATATATCTAAATTTTCTTACTAAAACTAAACTAGTTCTATTAATTCAACTAGTTCAACTAAGCACTTATTATAAATAAAAATTATTTATTTTCTTACTAATTCAACTAAGCACTTACTAATTCAACTAAGCACTTATTAATTCTCTTACTAATTCAACTAAGCACTTACTTCAAATCTCATATAGAATTCAACTAGTTCTATTAATTTCTAGAAAACTGCTGATAGGCAAAATCTAGATGACCGGCCAACACAAACTTTACCAGGTTGTTTATTCCTATGAGTATTATATATTATTAACATTTGATGTCAAAGAAAATATCTTGATGTAGTCAATATTTTTTTTGCTATCTTGGCCTTTGTGTTCATCGCGAGTTGTTAGATTTGTCAATAGAGTTTACCATGGGCATTCATTTTGAACAATTTCATCAAATTGCTAACAACCTGTAGTTTATTCATGCTAATATCTAACATTAATATATCTAATTCATCTATAACTAAAAGTATAAAAACTAACTCATCTAACATTAATATCTAGCTAATTCATTTAGCATTTGATATTAATATCTAACATTTCTATCTAATTCATCTAACATTTCTCTCTGTGTGTGTGAGGGCGGCCATGGTGTGGCAGTGGGCGGTCTTACAGTGGGGCGACTGCCGGCGATGCGAGGCGACGGGGTGCAACGACAGGGATGGGCCGGGGCGGCGCGCGATGGGGACGGGCTGGGGACATCGCGCAACGACATGGACGGGCGCGCGCAACAACGGGGACGGGCGCGGCGATGGGGACGGCGACCGCGCGCGACAGGGGCGGTGACGGGGACGGGCGACGGCGCGACGAGGTTGAAGCAGAGGAAGAGGAGAAAAAACTGAAATTTTCATAAGTGCTGCTTATATAAGATGGACCTTTAGTACCGATTGGAGCCACCAACTACTACTAAAGGTCAAATTTGGCCGGGTAAAATGGCGGAAAGCGTCCCCCTTTAGTATCGGGTCAAGGATGTAACCGGTACTAAAGAAACCTCCTTTAGTACCGGTTGGAGCCACCAACCAGTACTAATGGGGTACGCTGGCCAAGTGCGGTGCACAAAGTTTAGTCCCACCTCGCCGAGCAAAGAGCAGCCGCACTGGTTTATAAACCCAGTCGCGGCTGCTCCATTGAGCTCCTCTCTAAAGAAGGCCTTCTGGGCCTACCTATGTTGCGCTGCCATGTTGGGCCTACTGGGCTTGCGGGCCTGCATCCTGGCCCAACTACTGGTTGGGTTTGTATTCGTATGCAGGCCGCTATGGCCTAGTAGGCGGGCTTTTTTTATTTAGTTTTTTCTGCTTTATTTAGTTTTCATTTATTTACTTATGAGTTGTTTTTTGCTGTATTTAGAATTTCTTTGCGAATATTTTTGCTTTAGGTACAAAAAAATACAAACTTTCTGTTAGTGCGAGTAGTTTAAATTTGAATTATTTGAAATTTGTGTGAATCACTAGTTAGGGAATAACTTTACTTTAAAAATAGATTTTCCAGTGATTCTTTTTTATTATGTTTAATATTAGTGTGTTTTATCATTATATTCAATTTGGAAATACTTAGGTTATTTAAAAAATGAAATGCCTTTGTAACAAATGAGTTTTGGTCTGAAACCCTGATACTTCGAAAGAGATTGTCCATTTTGTACACGAAGTGCATTCAGTTTTTGCGGTAACCCTCTCTACTTTTTTGCACATGCTATATGGGTGGAATGACGATACCATGCCAAGTTTCAACCTTTTTAGAGTTTATTTGTAGTGCTTTTCAATTTCAGGGTCATTTAGCTAAAAAATCAGTAAATGAGCTGAAAATTAGCAAATGATGTCAGAAAGGGTTGAAAGTTGATGACATGGCTTTGAATGGTGCATACTGAATGCACAAAAAGTCTGGAGTTGTAATAAGTTTAAAAAAATGAAATGCCTTTGTAACAGATGAGTTTTCGTCTAAAACCCTGATACTTCGAAAGAGATTGTCCATTTTGTACACGAAGTGCATCCAGTTTTTGCCGTAACCCTCTCTATTTTTTTGCACATGCTATGTGGGTGGAATGATGATACCATGCCAAGTTTCAACCTTTTCAGAGTTC
>NC_041389.1:263753342-263756964 GCF_002162155.2 Triticum dicoccoides
AGGGTCATTTAGCTAAAAAAATCAGTAAATGAGCTGAAAATTAGCAAATGATGTCAGAAATGGTTGAATTGACGACGTGGCTTTGAATGGTGCATACTGAACGCACAAAAAGTCTGGAGTTGTAATAAGTTTCAAAAAAAGAAATGCCTTTGTAACACATGAGTTTTCGTCCAAAACCCTGATACTTCGAAAGAGATTGTCCATTTTGTACACGAAGTGCATCCAGTTTATGCCGTAACCCTCTCTACCTTTTTGCACATGCTATGTGGGTGAAATTATGATACTATGCCAAGTTTCAACTTTTTCAGAGTTCATTTGTAGTGCTTTTCAATTTCAGGGTCATTTAGCTCAAAACAAATTATTAAATGCATGAAAATAGCAAATGAAGGGAAAAAAGAGTTAAACATTGATGATGTGCCTTTGAATGGTGCATAATGAGCACACAAAAAGTCCAGAGTTAAAATAAGTTATTAAAAATGTAGGAGAGGCGTAATGCTCACCGAGACGTTGTTTAGCTTCAGGCCTTGAGAAACTACACATAGCTCCATGCAGTCTACACCATTTTCTCAAGGCCTGAGGCTAAGCAACGTGAAGGTGAGCATTGCGCCTCTCCTTCATCGTTCGTCGTCTCTGCACTCAGGGCTTATAAACTGCTGTCAGTCCCTCTCGCTTGGCGAGGTGGGACTAATTTTGTTATGATCCGCTTAAACATAGCTATAATATTCTTTAATAGCAAAAAGAATCAACTAAAGGTTCATCTCTAGTACCAGTTTGTGGCATGAACCGGTACTAAAGGTGCTGGTGGGGCCCCAGCCTGACAACAGCCTGTCACCACCTCTGTAGTACCGGTTCGTGGCATGAACCGGTACTAAAGGATAGTCACGAACCGGTACTAATGGGCGGCACCCGCCTAGCCGTTGGAACCAACACCAATGGTCACATTAGTGCCGGTTCAGTTACAAATCGAGACTAATGAGCTTCACATTAGGCCCTTTTTCTACTAGTGGTTCCAAGACTTAATATCATCGCTTAGCCTATACCATGTCAATGCTCCCCCCCCCCCTCGAAAGATAAAGGAAAAACCTTCTTCTTAACTTCATCTCTGGGTAAACCTGCAAGCTTAAACAATCCACAAATTTCATCGACATATATGAGATGCAAGTCAGGATGTTCGACTCCATCTCCTGCATAAGGATTAGCTAGCAGTTTCTCTATCATACCTGAAGGAATTTCATAACCAATATTCTCAGTAGGTGCAATAGGTTGAGGAGCAACTCTTTGTGTTTCTGGTCGAGGTGAAGATACCCCGAACAAACCCTTCAAATGATGATTTTCCATTGTAACAAGTGACAGTAAATTTTAGCACGTAATATAAATTTTCCTTACCGATTTCCAGTTACCAAGAGAGCTTCACTCCCCGGCAATGGCGCCAGAAAAGAATCTTGATGACCCAAAAGTATAGGGGATCAATCGTAGTCCTTTCAATGAGTAAGAGTGTCGAACCCAACTAGGAGCAACAGGAAATGACAAGCGGTTTTAAGCAAGGTAGTTTCTGCAAGCACATAAATTGTCGATAATTAGTAGTTTTATAGTAAGATAATTTGTATGGGCAAGTAACGGTAATGGTAAATAAAGTGCAGCAAGATAGCCCAATCCTTTTTGTAGCAAAGTACAGGCTAGAACAGTCTCTTATAATAAGCAAAGCGTTCATTATATGAAATCAGGATATATTAAAAGGACATGTGGGTTGGACTAAAAGGCAAAATTTGGAAAGATGATAAAATAATCAGAGATAATTGAAAGAATGTTGGATCTACATCTTGTTTAGTTAATAAGGGAGCACGCGGTTATGGGAAAACTATAATGAACTAACAAATAAATCAGACATCTTATGAACAAGATTGGAATAATTATTTGAAACTTACCGTTCTTTCGTTGTAGTCTGGTGGAAAAAAGAGGGAGAAGCAGTTGTTCTTCAGAACGTAGTCTTCATCACACAAGCCTCTGAGGTCATGACAAATTGGGTGCTAAAATAATACCAACAACCAGTTTAATAGAAAGAAAGTAGCTAGACCTTTATTTGGAAGAGATTAAGCAGGATAAATGGTGATTTACCTCCATTTCATGAACTACAATGAGGTCCATCGGGGTTTTCTTCCATGGCGTGGCATCCGAGGGGAACATAGCCAACCACGGGGCGGCGATGTAGTACTCGTCGATGGTTTTCACCGTCGACATCGGGCAATCGATGGCAGCAACATCCGGTAAGAGTCTGAGAGCAGATCTACAAGATGACAATAGAAAGGAACAAAAGACGAGGGGCAAAGCGAGGCGAGAAAGAAGTTGGCACATCTACGGAATGCGTACAACAAAAATTAATGTTACGTAACACAGCAACATGCATGTTGGCTGATCGTGGTAATAAATTCTTAGGCTGGTCATAGTGGGGAGTAACTTAGACTAGTAACATGCATATGTTACTAGTCTATGTTACTATCTCTATAGTGCATAGTATCATAGATGATCTCATTTATTGCCATGCATGACACATAGTAGTATTACATTTATTATGTTACGGTATCTACCTATGTTACTATAACCATCTCTCTTTTATTTAATTGTCTGCCACATAAGCATATTTGCGAGTCCCAAGTGCATGATACTACTTATGTTACCCCCACTATGGTCAGCTTTAGAAATTTAAGCAGCTGAATTGGCACAAGTTCCCATGGACAAAACTGAAGCTACTATAGGTAAGTTTAGTAGTACCTCGGTCTAGGTGAATAAGTCATTCGTGTAGTTTTAGGTCATCGGTTTGAGGAATTAAATATGTGTTATATGCCATGAAAAATATATCACTAGATTTCTACACGGATGTAGTTTCTTTATAATACATATAATACATATTTAAATAGTTAAATCGTTGATCTAGAATTACGCGAATGACTTATTCACCAAGACGGAGGTAGTATAAAAATACAATCCGTTTCGTAGACTATAACTTGATAGAAAAAGAACCAAAATCTTAGGACATAAAACGAAATTAAATCATACAAAAAGCAGTGTACTTTGAAAAACGAAATGTAAATGGTATCTGGTAGTGGAAAATTCATAAGGAAGTCATCAAAGTCTTTCGACAAATTAATATTTCACTGTACAAGGATGCAACTGTTGAAGAATAGAAGGACAGATATTTAGAGAAGAGAAATTAAAAGTTGGCAAAAACAGTGTAGCAATTTTTCATGGGTAGAACACCGGCATGAATTTGGGAAGGGGCTGGACAGGACAAGCTGACGAGTTGACATCACGTAAAGGAAAGTAATTGTAAAGAACAAAACAAATATTGAAAGAAAAGTAGGAAATAGTACTGGAACCTAAGAGCGGAAGACGACAAGAACGAAGGAAGTATAAGAGGAATAGAGAGAGATTGGCGGAAATGTTGATGTATTACTTAGCCTTATGGATATATATAGGAGTACACGATTTTCTTGGAGTACAAGATAAGTTAGAATATTTCTAGTCTCTCCTATATTTCTTAACTAATCACGATACTCAACGTCCCCCACGGTCACAATGGTAGCAACGCAGATGGTTAGACTGGAGAAGAATCTAAACGTAAGCA
>NC_041389.1:263757243-263780042 GCF_002162155.2 Triticum dicoccoides
CCCCCACCCCAGCCCCACTCCCAGTCATAACGGTCGAGGCATCATGAAAGTTGTGGCTGGAGTGAAAACCGATGAAATTACTCAAGCAGGAAGAAAATAATAAACAGTGCAGCGAACTCGTATATGTAACAGAAAGGGAGATGTAGTATATGAATAGGTAAAAGGCGCGTAAAGCGCCCGAGTCATTTTCTTTCTCGGAAGAGGAGAAAGAAAGGCGACCTCATGTGTGCTGCTAGGAGCGCTCCTTCCGCCGCCGCTCTCCAGCGGCTCTCCTCCGCTGATAACTTTAGTCGTCGGTGGTGAGGAGGGTCGTTGAATTCATGCGTGTGGATAGTTTTAGAACAAAATAGCTTAGTTTTTTAGGTTGTTCATCATCTTGGCTTCGGAGGCGGTGACAGCGGCGCTGAATAAAATTTCTTTAGATCCTATTCCGACAAGGCAATCGGTCCTATGGTTGGGGTGGGGATGGATCTTGAATCCAGCTTGTTCAAGTAAGGATGGTGCAGCGAGGGCGACATCTTTGTGGTGGACCTGTGTCCTCGGGCTCCGCCATTGCGACGTCATTTGCTCGAGCGCCGGCACGGAGCTTGGGAGGTAGTGCAAGAGCGGATGCAGATTGTGGTATGCATTGCGGCATCTACAAGATGGTGGATCGTGTGCTGGGTCTTTGGTACATGGATGGCAGGTATGGTTTTCTCCTCCGATGTCTTAGTCATGTGGGAGTGCCAGATCTAGAGTTCGATGGCGTGTCCGGGGTGTTGGCCTGGTCTGATACATTCAACGGTAATAGTTTCGCCTTTGGCGAGCTACCTTGGAGGTCTGCAAAGTTGCATATCAGCGATAGAGCCGCATCAAGCTCGGGTGTGGTGGCGATCCGCCATCTCTTTCTTTGGTGGCTTCGGTGATGGTGCCAGAAGCAGGTGATGAGCGTTTGTGTCAAGCTCAGAGGTTTCATCGGTCTTATTTGTAATTTTACTTCTTGGCTGGTGCTTCTTCTTGCAAAGGCTAGCGTTCCGTTTGTGTATTTAGTTTTGTTAGGCCGGTGTGTACGTGACTTGTACTTTGATCCTTATTATATAAATGAGACACGTATTACAATGAAAAAAAGGTATAAGGCGTGTAAGAACGGGCGTGCAAGTATTTGTATAGAATAAATATGTATACCGTCTCGTATTCACAGGGTTAAGAATTTTCATCATTTTTTCAACGAATCTTACATTCTCAAGAAGTTGATCTCCACTACTATCAATTCTCTCAACATGCACACTATCCACATTAGCATGATGCCACATAAGCGTTCGGTTTCCAAGCAATTTGACACATCAGCGGCATGTGTTCACAGGTGCGTGCCCTAGTTAATTTTCAGGATAACAGTGTCACTAGATATTTTGGTTTTCGTTAATTTTACCGCGTGGGTGAAAACATGTGTTTGCAGGTGCGTGCCCTTATTAAGTTTCGGGATAACGGTGTCACTAGATATTTTGGTTTTCGTTAATTTTACCGCGTGGGTGCGACTCTGGGCCTTGGGGCGGGGGTGCGTGTGTTGGGGGTGGGGGTTCATGCATGCATGGCGTCAAATTAAGGAGGACACGGCATGCACATCATGGGCGCGCGCGTTCTCCCTTTTGTGCACACACATGCTCCCAGTCGCATGACAGATATATGCTTGACACGTACAAGGGCACGCACGCACGCCTTGTCAACATTGTTCTTTTCCTTGCCCATTCCCTCTTTAGCTTCACATACACCCTCCTGCATCTGCATGCATGGCCGGTCCGTATGTATGGGCACACAGGGTCAAAGCATACATCCGTGCCTTCAAAATGCCAAAAGAGCCGGGGCACTGCTGCAGGGTGTATAGTAATGTGTAGTCGACGTTTGCATTATAGTAGTAGTATTCTTTCCCCGGTCCTGCTGCTTGATCAAAAGAAGCCATGCCATGGCATGCGCCGTTGCCCGGCAAAGCCTCTACACACATAAAACAATAAAGACACTGTGTACGTACGCATGCACGTACGTACGTACGTGCAGGTGCAGGTGTCCCTCCATCTCCATGTATGCGGAGATAAAAAAAAAACTCTGTATGTTACGAGACAGGCCGGCCGGAGGGATGGAGCCTATAGCTAGCTAGACAGCATGCCATTTAATTCGATGGGACGTTGGATCACTGTAAAGATTCTCTTGGCATTGAAATAGTCGTGTAGGTGTGTGTGTTGAGCAGTGCTACACAGACGATACCTTTGTGCACGATTTGTGGACGATGGCAACAACATCCGTTGGATAGTTTAGTTTAACAAATCTGCACTGTTCAAGAAAGCCATCGTCCAAATATCGTGCATGCAGAGTCGTCCGTAGAGTAGTTTCGGTGTGTGTTTGGGCGTTGTTATTTGATCGAAATTACTCTACGGACGACAGATACTAGCCCAACTGTGGACGACGGGAGGATTCAACGGCGATGTTCACTTTTGGACTATGCATGGATGGCTGGATGCCCTGTATCGTTTGCAAATCGTCCAGAGTGTGTCATTTGTGTAGCACAGCTCTTATTTGATCTGCAAGAGATGCAAACGAACAAGAAAGAATTACTCATATAACTAAAATTGAACAGAAGATTTTTCTTTTGGCGGGGTGAACAGAAGATAGTTGAATAACTGTTGATTTGTGCAGCGGTGCAAGCAAAAGGAATTCTACATGCATGCATATGCATGTTTGGTCTGAAATTCACGGAATGTCTTGCCAATCAGTACCCATCCATTGCATATAGTTTTTTCTAAAACATCGAATTTGCAAATTATGACCAATTGATAATATCTACATCCAGAATGATAAATAAATATGTTTTTCTTTTGCAGATAAAATACATATCAGATACGTCAGGAATCTTATTTTGATATTATGTTTCGTATTGTATATACACGAATTATTTTCTCTACAATCTTTATCAGAGTTTGTAAAGTTTGAATTAAAAAATAAATTTACTATTGCATTCTGAAATGGAGGGAGCAGTAACAAACAAAATCATGTACCAATTTACAAATGGAACCTTTTTCTAGTTTGTCTGAAAAAAAATCTTATTTTGAATCGATTAACAGTTCCCAAGATTAATTATCTATCCAAAAGAGAATTTGATAGTTGTGCACTCTAAAAATATTTTCTTTCGCGGGAACACTCTAAAAGTAATTTACCATCCAGATTTAGAAATCTTCAACGAACAGTACCGCTGTATACCTTTAGATATAACTTTGCTAAGACTGATGATGTTGAGTTTGATTGACTTACAAACAATAATTTTGACCTAGAAACAATAAATCCGTTAATGAATCTAGCTAGCTGGTGGTGGATCCGACGCATGGAAACGGATGGAGAGAGACAAAAGAAGAAGTAGAAGCTAATATGATTCATACTATATCGTTGGGACCGATTTTGTCATGTGACGCCAACTACTACTATCTGGAAAAACGACGTACATAGTACTGTGCATGAAATGAAGATACTATAGGTTGTTGATGCATCACACAGCCTAGCTTAGCCCACCTCACGGTGTCATCGCCTTATTAGAGAGAGAGAGAAAGAAAGAGAGAGGCGATGCAAACAGTAGAAATCCAAGCCGGAACAGTTGGAGAGGGGAGAGATGGGGGAACCACGGTGGGAGACCACGCTTTTATTGTGTGAGCTCGAGATGTTTTTTTTTCCTTTCCCTGTTACCAGCGGCGCGGCGGAGCAGCACAGTACCGTGGGGCTCCGGCGTGTACGTCGCCACAGCCCGCGCCATCGTGCAATCCACGCCCATCCATCCATGGCCATGGGGGTTATGGTTATAGCTGTAGCTGCATGCATGCATGTGTATCTGCTGGCTAAAATTAACCTCGTCTGGACGCTGGCCACTGACTGCATGCATGCCGCGATCGATCGACCTGGAATCTACTGCGTGCACATGTACGCACGTAATTCAGTGCAGTAAGAAGCAAGCGGCCAGCGGGGATATGGACAAGGAACACCCAATTACCTTTGGTACATGCAGATTCTCAAAGAAAACTTTGTTACATGAAACTAATTAATTATGATTAGTGCATTTACGATGAATGGTGTTTTTCTTGCCATTTAAAATAAAATAAAATATGCATATGTTGTACTCCCTCCGTCTGAAAATACTTGTCATCAAAATGGATAAAAAGGATATATCTAGAACTAAAATACGTTTAGATACATTTTCTTTTATTCATTTTGATGACAAGTATTTTCGGACGGAGGGAGTAGTACGTCTTGTAAGATAGATGATCGATTATTACATGTCGACGTGACGCCTTGCAGTACTTAAGGACAGTGATTCCCTCAGGTGCTCCTATATATACTATTGAAACTTACTAACATCTGATATGATGAGCATGCAGCGGCACAAACACATAGAGTACGTATTTAGCAAGGACATGCGAGTAGGTATTATTACATGTTTCGAATAGGGAGAGGGGACATATGTGAAGCAGAGATAAAAGGTTTCCATGTGCATGCGACACTGGTACAGCCACTGTTCACTGACATAATTGTATATTGAGTACTTGTACAGCATACGTACCTTGCCATCTACAGAATCATGTGGCGTTCAAGTCTTCTACAGAAATGAGATGGACGAGTTGCAACCACAAATAAATATTTGGGAATGTGCTTTCATACTATCCCGTTCCATTTCAAATAAATAAGTAAAACTAATTTTAAAATAGTCACGGATCATGAGATACTGTTTTCTACAGTTTAAACCTCTGTTTTGATGGAAATCTCAACTGTTTCAGTTTACTTTAAACAGTGCCGAGAAATAGAGAATCTCTGAATGACTCTGGCATAGTACATCTCCTCTCATTCATTTTCAAAGACGAAGAAAACATCCATATCAATCATGACCTCAAGTTGCTCATATTTTTAATAATTTCCAGCCCAAAAATACCACACCTAAGGATTCCAACTTACGGACGAATTGCCCCCCTAATCACACGCATGAATCAGTCCATAGATGTAGCATCTCTCTTACATAATTAAGAGTAGATCATATGCAGTAGCATTACTTTTTTTGCAGGGAGCTTTAGCTTATCTCGAATGTTCTTTTGCGAAATATCTCTAATTTGTATTTGCTCTAAATATCCATATATAACACATAGCTGAAAAAGTCGACTTAGTCATATGTGTTAATTTCATATCTGGTAATGGGTCTACCGTAGTTGCCTATGTTTTATAGTATTCTTCTTGTTGATGACTTTTGCTTCGTTGCCTTACATCAATTTAAAAAAAAAATCATGTGCATCACATTGGTACAAAGGCCGGCGGTTTCATCCTCCTTTTTGAAAGAAAAAGGAAAAAGAAAAAAGAAATGTAACAATGATCTATCCACATGTAACATGGTCTCCACCATACGGTTTTGACCTGTTTATATTATACATGTATATGTCAGTACACAAACTACAATTTGGAAATATTTTTTGAGGACTCTAAAAAATATTGTGATGTTACCATTTTGTTTTTTAGTACTCTAATATCAGAGCTAAACAAGTTTGACTGCAAGCTTTTGAAGGAGTTAAGTAATATAAAAAACCATACAAACTAATTTCTTGAGCGTGAGTTTAAGATCAGCAAATTCATTTACTACACAAAGAATGATTAGTTTGTACTGAGAAGAGGCATAAATATATGTTTTTTTTTTGCAGAACCTGTAAGCCAAACATGTAAAATATTGATTGCTGGCATATGCCATAATTTTGAAAAAAACAAGTTTTTACCAAGTTAATGCCATAGAGAATGAGTGAAGTTCGCCTTAAGCTTGCACACAAGCAGTCAACGTGGGAAATACCCTTTGGTTACTGGGTGTATATACACCTAATATGAGATTTTTCTTTCAATAAAAGAAAGTCAAAAAAGTTTAGAAGTTTTTTCTTTCTACATAGATGTAGTTTCTAAATATATATATTTTGTCACATATAATACATATTTCGATAGTTAAATCATCGACCTAGAACTACGCTAATGACTTATTCACTGAGACGGAGGGAGTAGTATGTAAATTTTCACGAATAGAAAACCAGCGCTGACTTCAAGGCAATTTTTGTTTATTTGCTATTATAGGTCACTATCCACACTATTTTGGTCAAAAAAGTTATTTATCTTTTGAAAAGAAGTCGCGCGGGGTTCTTTGGTCTATTTTTGGATTTTTTTTGATTATTTATTTATTTACTAAATTGTTTTTCTATATAGGATGAATATACACCCATAGACCAAAGGTTCCTTTCCCACTCAACGTCTCTTATTTTGTCCCCCGAACTTCAAAAAAGGTGCAGATTTAAGTTTTTTTCTTCGATAAAGGATGCTTTATTACTTAAAAGGTTTAAGCATTACACCCGGCCTCTGCAAACCAAGATGCACACAGCCAAAAGAAGTCCATACACAGAACAAAAACACAAAAAAAGGCGAAATACTAAGAAACATCTAGTGTTTGTATAACGCCTAAGACGTAGGAGGGCCAATCCTAAGATCATGCTGCCACCCATGTTAGGTAAAAATATCCTGTTGGAAATATGCCCTAGAGGCAATAATAAATTAGTTATTATTATATTTCCTTGTTCACGATAATCGTTTATTATCCATGCTATAATTGTATTGATAGGAAACTCAGATACATGTGTGGGTACATAGACAACACCATGTCCCTAGTAAGCCTCTAGTTGACTAGCTCGTTGATCAATAGATGGTTACGGTTTCCTGACCATGGACATTGGATGTCATTGATAACGGGATCACATCATTAGGAGAATGATGTGATGGACAAGACCCAATCCTAAGCCTAGCACAAAGATCGTAGTTCGTATGCTAAAGTTTTTCTAATGTCAAGTATCTTTTCCTTAGACCATGAGATTGTGCAACTCCCGGATACCGTAGGAATGCTTTGGGTGTACCAAACGTCACAACGTAACTGGGTGGCTATAAAGGTGCACTACAGGTATCTCCGAAAGTGTCTGTTGGGTTGGCACGAATCGAGACTGGGATTTGTCACTCTGGTTAACAGAGAGGTATCTCTGGGCCCACTCGATAGGACATCATCATAATGTGCACAATGTGACCAAGGGGTTGATCACGGGATGATGTGTTACGGAACGAGTAAAGAGACTTGCCGGTAACGAGATTGAACAAGGTATCGGTATACCGACAATCGAATCTCGGGCAAGTACAATACCGTTAGACAAAGGGAATTGTATACGGGATCGATTGAGTCCTTGACATCGTGGTTCATCCGATGAGATCATCGTGGAACATGTGGGAGCCAACATGGGTATCCAGATCCCGCTGTTGGTTATTGACCGGAGAACGTCTCGGTCATGTCTACATGTCTCCCGTACCCGTAGGGTCTACACACTTAAGGTTCAATGACGCTAGGGTTATAAAGGAAGTTTGTATGTGGCTATCGAATGTTGTTCGGAGTCCCGGATGAGATCCCGGACGTCACGAGGAGTTTCGGAATGGTCCGGAGGTAAAGATTTATATATGGGAAGTCCTGTTTTGGTCACCGGAAAAGTTTCGGGTTTTATCGGTAACGTACCGGGACCACCGGGAGGGTCCTGGGGGTCCACCAAGTGGGGCCACCAGCCCCGGAGGGCTGAATGGGCCAAGTGTGGGAGGGGACCAGCCCCAGGTGGGCTGGTGCGCCCCCCGCCCCCCCACAAGGGCCCAAGGCGCCTAGGGTTTGGGGAGGGGGTGCTTCCACCTAACTTGGGGGGCAAGTTTCCCCCCTCTTCCCCCTTGGCCGCCACCCTTAGATGGGATTGGGGCTGCCGCACCCCTTGGGGTGGAAACCCTATAGGGGCGCACCCCTTCCCTCTCCCCTATATATACTTGAGGGTTTTGGGGCTGCCAACACATGAGTTTCTTCCTCTCCCTGGCGCAGCCCTACCTCTCTCCCTCCTCCTCTCCCGCGGTGCTTGGCGAAGCCCTGCAGGATTTCCACGCTCCTCCATCACCACCACGCCATTGTGCTGCTACTGGATGGAGTCTTCCTCAACCTCTCCCTCTCTCCTTGCTGGATCAAGGCGTGGGAGACGTCACCGGGCTGTACGTGTGTTGAACGCGGAGGTGCCGTCCGTTCGGCACTAGGATCTCCGGTGATTTGGATCATGACGAGTACGACTCCTTCAACCCCGTTCTCTTGAACGCTTCCGCTTAGCGATCTACAAGGGTATGTAGATGCACTCTCCTTCCCCTCGTTGCTGGTTTCTCCATAGATAGATCTTGGTGACACGTAGGAAAATTTTGAATTTCTGCTACGTTCCCCAACATATCCCTCGCCGTAGCCTCCAATCGTGTACAAACCTCCATAGGGAGGTCGCGATTCTCCATAAGTTGTAGAGACGACCATAAACGAAGCGTCCCGGTACATATGTAAATAACCTGCATAAGAGATGTACTTTTCTCGTTAAAAACCTTATCATTTCTACATAGCCAAAGCGATCAAATAACGGCGAGCGCTCCCACCCTGAGAAGAGTTCTAAACTTGTGTTCGATCCCATGTAACCAGTTGCCAAATATATTAGCAACACTACAAGGAGGGTACAAGCCAGAAGCTATTTGGATGATTGACCATATAGAACAAGCCAATTTACATTGAAAGAACAAATGTTTTATTGTCTCATCATGCTGACAAAAGACACATTGCGTACTTCCATGCCAATTCCTCTTAACAAGGTTATCTTTAGTAAGAATGACTCCGTGACGAAGATACCATGCAAAGATTTTATTCTTAAAAGGTATTTTCATCTTCCAGGTCTTCTTATTATTATCAACTGGCACATCGGATTGGAGCAAGGCTCTGTACATGGACTCCACTGAGAATTGGCCATTCCCTTGTAGGTTCCAGCGAAATTCATCGGACCCTTGTAACAATTGCACCATGGATAACCGCTGGAGCAGGGTGTTCCATGATTGGAGTCTGGGTCCAATTAAATCTCTTTTGAACGACATGTTTGGCGGAAATGATTCCATAACCGTGGCGATAGTATCACCCTTGTGGCGCACAATATTATACAGAGCTGGGTATTGTTCCCGGAGTGAAGCATTGCCTAGCCACTTATCCTCCCAGAATCTAATTTCCGAGCCATCTTTAATCGAGAAAGAGCCATAGCGAAAGAAATATTTCTTCGTCGCCATTAAGCCAGCACAAAAGTGAGAGTCCCCAGGCTTCCAGTACACCTGGCATATCGCCTTTCAACCCACATATTTTCTCTTTAGGAGAGTTTGCCATACACCATCTTCCGTCAATAACTTAAACAACCATTTGCCGAGGAGGGCCCTATTCTTAACCTCAAGGTCATGAATGCCCAACCTGCCTTGGTCTTTGGGACGGCAAACCACACTCCATTTAGCCAGTCTATATTTCTTTCTCTCGCTATCTCCTTGCCAAAAGAATCTTGATCGAAAGTAATCCAATCTGTGTAAAACTCCTTTTGACAATTGGAAGAAGGAAATCATATATAGTACCATATTGCTTAGTACTGAATTAATGAGTACCAATCTTCCACCCAGAGATATCAATTTGCCTTTCCAACTGCTTAGTCTTTTTTGTAGTCTCTCCTTGACGTGTTTCCATTCAGCATTTGTGAGTCTCCGATAGTGTATAGGTGTCCTAAAATATGTGATAGGAAACTGGTCCAAACCGTAGCCGAACAGGTCAGCATAAAAATGGGCCTCATCTTGAGCCTCGCCGAAACAATACAATTCGCTTTTATGGAAGTTGATCTTAAGACCCGAGAGTTGCTCAAAAGCTGACAAAATTAATTTCAGATTTCTCACTTTTTCTAGGTCATGATCCATGAAGAGAATCGTATCATCAGCATATTGTAGAATAGAGAGACCACCATCCACAAGATGGTTCACTACTCCATCAATTTGGCCATCAGCCTTGGCACGCTCAATCATGACAGCCAACATATCCGCCACTATATTGAATAGCATGGGCGATATTGAGTCACCCTGTCTTAATCCTTTCTTCGTTTGAAAGTAGGGGCCCACGTCATCATTGATTTTAATGGCCACGCTACCTCTGGAAACGAAACTATGGATCATAGTGTGCCACTCTGCAGAAAAACCTTTCATTCTGAGAGTCTGCTGAAGAAAAGACCACTTGACTTTGTCATAAGCCTTTTCAAAGTCGATTTTGAGTACCACCCCCATTCAGTTTTTTCCTATGTAGTTCGTGGACTGTTTCATGAAGGATAGCAACTCCATCTAGGATGTTTCTGCCTTGCATGAAAGTGGTCTGTGAAGGGTGAACCACATGATCAGCAACCGAATTTAGCCTAATTGTTGCAACCTTCTTGAATATTTTAAAACTAACATTAAGGAGGCAGATAGGTCTATATTGTTGTATCCTTTCAGCCTCATTAACCTTAGGTAATAAAATAATCTCACCGAAGTTTAAGCGAAACAATTCTAGTTGGCCAACATGTAGGTAACCAAACAGATGTAGGAGATCCGATTTGATGACTTCCGAGAAGTTCTGATAGAACTCGGCAGGGAAACCATCCGGACCCGGGGCTTTTTTATGCTCCATTAGGAAGACCGCCTTTCTAACTTCCTCCTCAGAATATGGAGCTGTTAGAAGGCTATTTTCCACATCAGAGACCTGAGGGATGTCATCTGTTTGGGACTCATCCATCGAGAAATGTCCTTCCTCTGGGGCTCCGAACAGATTTTTATAATAATAAGTGATATAAGATGTAAGTTGCTCATGCCCCTCTATCGTGCCCTCCTTCTGATGTAGGGAATGAATAAGTTTCTTCCGGTGTCTACCATTAGCGACACCATGGAAGTATCTAGTATTCGAATCACCTTTCAAGATAAATTGAGAATTTGAATGTTGGTACCATTTGAGCTCCTCTTCACGCAGCATGCGAGCTATCTGTGCATTCGATTGACTCTTGATATCGATTTCATGCTCAGATAGAGGTCTGACCTCAGCTAGAGCTTCTAATTCATCAATAATAGATGAAAGACGAAACTTCTCTTTTTTTAGGATACCCGTCGTATGCCTAGCCCAACCACGTAGGAATTTACGTATTGCACGTATTTTGTTATTCCATTTGTGTATTGGGGTATGTCCAGCAACCGTTTTTCCCACACCTCCTTAACCTTGTCATGGAAGCCATCTCGAAGCAACCAACCAAGTTCAAACTTGAACTTGGCTCTCCGCTGAGGACGTGGCATACCAGCAGTTAGGAGGATGGGTGTGTGGTCTGATAGAGCCTCGATGCGAGGTAGAGCACGAATAGAAACCATCGGCAATTTTAGTTCCCAATCGGTATCCATTAAAACGCGATCTAGTTTCTCATATGTCGGCTCTGGAAGACTGTTTGCCCAAGTGAACTGTCTTCCAATCATGGAAACCTCTCGCAGATCTAGACTGTCAATGACAGCATTGAAAAGGAAAGGCCAATGATCATCAAACCTACCACGGCTTTTCTCATTTGGAAATCGTAGCAAATTGAAATCACCACCAATAAGAATGGGGTATGGATTATCTTTCGCCAGATTAACCAATTCTCGAAGAAAATCAGCCTTGAACTTATCATGGGCTGCACCATACACAACGACGAGAGTCCATGTGAAGTTATCAGCCCTGTTGCGAATATGGAGTTTAATGTGAAACTCACCATCCGAACTAGCCAAAATATCCATAGTCCCTGTATTTACGCCAAGTAAAATGCCCCTAGAACGACCTCTAGGCAGATTTAAGTATCTCAAAAACAATTTTGTTCGTGAAGCCACCATTTAAAATCATTGGACAATTTATGTTCATGGGCAGAAAAAGGTTTCCGCATGTTACTGGATTACTTCTACAATCGTTCTGGTTGGTCTTATTTAGTAATCTCATGATCAAATGTTTGCTGATGGAGAATTAAAAACCACATTTGTAATATTCAATAACAAAGTGTGGTTTGAACTCTATTGGGACACCTATACCCAACAGATACATGCTTCTATATTTAAATTTTGTTATACATTCGCAATTTACTTTATAAAATATGCTCACTATTTAGTGTTCCAAGCAACATATACCAACTGAACTGGTAGCTTCAAAAGTTCTCGATTTTTTATGTAGCAAAAGTTGTTATATTGCTTACATATTTTTTTAAATGGAGGATGACTACCGGCATCTACATATGATGATGCTTACAACCATTTTATTATATTATTCAACAGAGCCCAATAACATAAATACATGGATCAACCAAAAGCCACCTTTCTCACAACTACTATCGCTACACCAACACACTTGATAATGTGCCCTGACCGCGCATCAACGCACATCACATATTACGGTGGTCTCACCAGCTGCCCGCTAACAAGCCGAGAGCACCAACCGGTCTAGCTAGACCGTTTGCACGCACAACATGCACATGCTCTAGAATCAGCCACCACCATCTTCCGTCGTCCCATCTTCAAGAGCGATTAAAGCATTCTTCTTCCTAGGGCCAACTGTCATCAATACCACCACGACGCTAGACTGCGCCACCACCCCGCACGCGTCGATCAACACACGTCCAACGCCGAGACCCGCTGTGCCATGCCACCGAGACCCGTCGTCACTGACGCGGTAGATGCCACACCGCGCCACCTCCTGATCCAAATCACCGCCAACGCCAACCCAACAGTGTACACCAGCCAACTATATCCCAAGGTGGCGCCTTCATGAAGGGAACGATGCCGAAGGCGCCGTCGCCACCCACCGTAGTTAAGGTTTTCACCTGGAAGACACATGACGTGATGGAGGTAGAAACAGATCTTACAAACGTCTCCATGGAGAAAAAAGTGTTGCCGTCGCGGCCAACCATTGCCATCTAAGGATTTCTCCCGATCTGGACTCCCACCTCCGGCTCCATCCGCAATGAGGATTGGGAAGTCTCGTGACCTAGATCCGTACGAATGAACCCACCAAGTAGGAGTAGAAGAGAGGCGGCTAGATCTAGATAGGACGCAACCGGATCACCGCAGGACACCTGTTGACCACACATGTCACGGGCCCAATGAAGCCACGCCAGACGGATCGGCCACCCCCGCGGCCCTCCACCTCCAGACTGTAGTAGCGAGCAGATCAGCATAGCACCGCCGCCACCATCCTCGGCTGCGGCACGGGTTTCCCGACGCAACCTCAGGTGGCGGCGAGGAAGGAACGAGGAGAGGGAGAGGCTAGGCGGGCGTGCGGCAGCGGCTGGGTGTCTGGCTAGATCGTGTGTGGTGGTGTGCGCATTAGTCACCCGCGAGACTCTCACTTTTTTCTGTCAATAGTTAGCCTACAATTAAAATTAAAGAGTATATCATCAAAATTTTTGTTGAAAATTTAAGGCAAATGTTGATTCATCATTCTAATATATATGTATATTCTTGTTTTAAAATCCATTCGCCCATATTGTAATTTTTGCACATGCCATACTATCCTTGACTATACACAATGAAAGTTTGAAGTCAATTAACTAAAGTCTATTTGACAATACAGCTTGTTTTAAAGCGACTTCAACTCAGAGGAAATCTAAAATACCGGTGGCACTTGTCTCAAACTTGCTTGAAATCGTGCCGGCAGTTATATCCCTTTTGCTAAGTATAATGAAGAACATTTCCCGTCCTCTCTAAACCCAAAGGGTAAACACAACAAATTATTAAAAAGTTCAACAAAGCACTAACTAAAAGAAAAAATAAGAATAAATTGTCTGAGCGAGTTCTCTTGTTTGACGTATCACCCATGTATAATACTCCATTGATTATAGAATCGATATCATACATACAAATACAACTGACCACTCACCTGCAGTCAAGAGCAAACAAAACCTAATGTTTTAATTAACCGCGTTGTCCCCTTATATTGGACAGAGACGACGTACTATTTACTTTTATGTTGAGCGGAACACGAGAAAGGCGTTTTGGAGGCCGAGCTCCATGGAGGCCTTTATTTTTAAAAAATTCAAATTCAAACTTTTATGGTTCAAAAAATTCTGAAAAAAAAATATGCGTGTATGTAAGGATGTAACTCACATGTGTGTAAAAATTCATGATGAAATATCTTGAGTTGCGACCTGTACAAAAAAGACAAATCCATGGCCTGGGAGGATGAATAGTATCATGTGTTAAACAACCCCATATTTGTCTTTTTTGCACAGCCCTCATTTCAATGTATTTTGAACTAAAAATTTACACACATGTGTATTATGCCTTCATGTATATCTGTGATTTTTTTCAGAATTTTTTGAGATGTAAAAATACGAATTTCAATGAAATTTCAAATCTGAATCTGGAGGCCTCACTGGAGCCCGAGCTCCAAAAGGGATTTCCGGCGGAACACATACTATTTACTACACATGAGTATCAAAGATATTAGTCTGATGTAATTAATCAACAAAATTCCTTACAGTATCCAAAAGTGCCAAGGAAAAATCATCTGTACTATTTGCACTGTATACCTGCTACTCTATCGCCATGGGTACCACATGTTAAACTATGTAGACAATTTCTGTTTTCTTTCTTTTATTATTGATGATGAAGACATATTAACTACTGTTTTTCAGGGTAATATGTATTTTATTTATATCATAAGGGTCATAGTACAAGCCACGTAAATACCAGACTGACAAAACTGAACAAATAGCAGAACGCTAGTCTTTGCATAAAGGAATAACATCCAAGTAGTAAAAATTATAAATAAGACCAAAGAAATCTCTGAGCTTGACACCAGCGCCCGTCACCTACCTCTGTCATCAGCACAACAGTCACCAAAGGAAAACAAATGACGGATCACCTCCACACACAGAGCTCGACGCGACTCCATCGCGGATATGCAGTTTTGCGGACCTCCAAAGTGGCTCACCGAAGATGAAACCATTACCATTGAACGAATCAGACAGGGACAACAGTCCGGACAAGCCATCAAACTCCACATCTGGCATCTCCACATGACTAAGACGTCGGAGGAGGAAACCATACCTGCCATCCACGTACCACGAACCCAACACATGATCCACCACCTTTCAGATGTCGTCGATGCAGACTACAATCCGCATTCGCTCCTAGACTACCACTCAAGTTCCGTGCCGACGCTAGAGCAAACGCCGTCGCAACGGCGAAGCCCGAGGACACAGGTCCACCACGAGATGGAGCCGCCGCCACACCATCCTTGCTTGAACAGACTAGATTTCAAATCCATCCCCAACCGTAGGACCAATCGCCTCATCGGAGTAGGATCGAAGAAATTTTATTCAGCGCCGCCATAGCCGCTGCCAAACCCAAGACGATGAACATCCTAAAAAACTAAGCTACTTTGGCCTAAAACTATCCACACGTGTGGATCCGGCGACCCCCCTCACCACCGACGACCGAGGTCGCCAGCGGAGGGGAGCTGCCGGAGGATGGCGACGGAGAAACTCCCTGGCGGCGCTGGAGAGATCGCCTCTTTCTTCGATAGGAAGAAAGAACTCTACGCTATGTGGAAAGAACGTTTGCATATATTTACGTTAAATTATTTGTATTGGTCCCACAAAAAAAACTACCTGTATTGTATTTTTCACAAAATTTAAACTTCTGCGTTGCCATTTGACAATTATTCCCAGTTAGATCATTTTGGGGAAGTTCTCGTTATTTATTTCTTATTATTAAAGAAAATATGATGGACGGGAAAATTGTCACTGTAATAATAGGAGAAATGCAAGGGCAATCCCTGTGGCCATTCATTCGATTCC
Organism: Triticum dicoccoides; assembly: GCF_002162155.2. Lineage (NCBI taxonomy): Eukaryota > Viridiplantae > Streptophyta > Magnoliopsida > Poales > Poaceae > Triticum > Triticum dicoccoides. Next base: position 263,772,996 of record NC_041389.1, read on the forward strand.
ACGCTTAGATTCGCCTTGTCGAAGGCCATGCGCTATCCTGCCTATCGTCCAAAGCCCTACCGCAGTAACCAAAAGCTGCATAAAGGGGACATGCATGTAAAACCACGGGCAACTGCTGAATCCCCATGCTGCGCATAGCGTTCAACACTGCATCATAGTATGCATCCAGGACCAATGAATCTCGCAACATGCATTGGCAATTAAGATGAACATTGACTACTTTATGAGAAACCTTGACCACTGGTCTGAACAAATTAGCAACAGTTGCTGGACTTGCCAATCATGCGAAAAGATCGAAGAAGAATCCACATCAAATACCATCAAGTTCTTGGCCATGCATGCATTGCACTCTCGATCATATGTCGACCCTTTCAATCCCTAGCGATACAGTTGCACCATCGTATGGATCGATCCGTGCCCAACGATGATGCAACAGAATTAATCATCACCATAGATCGATCGATCGAGAGCCAGAGGGGGAAGACGGAGATATGCATGTGTGATAGGAGCGACGAGCAGCTAGAACACTGAGGCGGCCGACCGGAGTTGTTGACGACCATCATGGGAAGCCATTGGGGAAGTACAAGTTGGAGGGGCTCGCGCGGCCGTTGTTGGCCCCTTTGTTCCTCGCCTCGCCGGCCACCGGCGGCGCCGCCATCTCCTGGCCCTGGTACATGAGCGTGGAATTCATGGTCAGGCTCACCAGGCTGTCGTCCGCGTCGCCCCGGCCGAAATTTCCGCCGTCGCTTCCCCCGGCGCCGCCGCCATCGCCTCCCCCGCCGTCGTCACGCGTGGTTACCATGACCGCTGACTGCACGAGTTCAAGGCACAGCCTCAGCTTGTTGGGCTCGATGTGAGTGAGCCCTGGCACGGCGCCCTTGAAGAGGAACTCCGAGGTGAGGCCCCGGAGCACGTCCAGCGGCGTGACACCATCCAGCGTCCTGGCGTTGGGGTCGGCGTGGTGGTCGAGGAGCACGGATACCATATCCGGGGACACCATCTCGGCGGCCAGGTGCAGCGGGGTCTTCCCCGTCGGGCCAGCGCGGGAGTTGACGTCGGCAGCTCCGAGCTCCAGGAGCGCCTTGACGACGTCGCGGTTGCAGTGCTGCACGGCGTAGTGCACGGCGAGCGCGTCATCGAGGTCCAGGCCTTCGCCCATGACCATGAGCTTGACGAGCTCGATGTCGGCCGCGTCGAGGGCACGACGCATGCGCCGGATCTTGTGGTCGCGGTCGGCGGCGGAAGACGGCCCGTTGTTGATGGGCAGATAGTGGTGAGTGAGGAACGGCGAGCGCGGCGCGGAGGCGCCGCCTCCGGCGAGTGGCGACTTTGCGCGAATCTCCTCGATCTTGGCGACGACGTCGATGGGGAGGTGCTTGGCGAGGAGATCGGCCGAGAGGCCCGAGCGTGCGACGAGGTGGGAGCAGGTGGCCCAGAGCTCCTGCATCTCGAACTTGCGCGACGCCATGAGTACCTTCATCACGTCATCCACGGACGCCTCCTTCACCATGCTCTCCAATTGCTTCTGCATCGACAAATTCTCCCAAATGATTATCTAACAAATCAGCCAGTATGATATACTATTAACCAGATCAAAACCAACAACAAATCATCTGCATGAAATGCACTGTTTAATTCCAATTACCGCACAGCAATGCATGTGTACTTGCACAACAATACCATGACATGCTGCACGCCAGCAATTTTGTTGGAAATGACGCTGTTGGGGACTGGATCAGTGTCCAAGAAGAAACCCTAGCGCAACGCAATCGCAAGCAGTGGGTGGAGGTGGAGATGGATGTGATGTGAGGGAAGCGACAGACACAAACGAGGGCGTGAAAAGACCCTTCCTAGTAAAGATGAGTCAGAGGAGGAGCTCCATGACAAGTGATGCATGACAGTGGCTGCAGCAACAGCAGTAGCAGGAGCGAGGAAAAAGCAAAGGAGACTGTGAGAGACTAGAGACGACTCAGTCCTATCACTCGTTCAGTACACACAGCACCAAGAGGAGAAATTCATAGAAAATGGACTGACGAGGGTAGTGAGTGCACTGGAATCTGCAGCAGCTGCAGCCTGCTGATGATGCAGTGTGTGAATCGATCGATCAGAAAGGCAAAGGGGGGCAACCTAGTAGGGATCTAGTCAGTATGAGCTGCACCGGCGCAGACGTCCATGGATTTGATTCTTCTGACCTGCTAGCTTGCATGCTGCCATGTTAATGTCACAAAGGGAGCCTCCAATCATGGCAGGCCTAACTACCATCATCCTTAATGGCGTCGACGACTGGAGATCGAGTTAGCATATGCTTGCAGATCCCAAGAAAAGGGGAATATGAGTGCAGTGCTCGCAGCATGGATGGATGGAAGACATGGAAATTCGAATGATAGTGTTTGTTCCCCACCTGGACCAGCAAGGCGAGCTGCTCGACGCCAAAGGAGCGGGCGGCGGCGAGGGTGTCGAGGGCTAGGTCGACGGCGGCGCCGCAGCGGGTGTGCCAGCATCCCCTGGCGCCGCAGCCGGGTAGCGGCCCGCTCTTGGGCGCCGCCACCGACGCCTGGCCGCTGTAGAGGAACTGCAACACCAGCACCAGCACCTCGTACCGGATCGAGCTGACGGGGATGACCAGCTCGGGCGTGGCAGGGGCACCCCCGCTGCCCCCACGTGAGCCGCCACCGCCACCGCCACCGCTGCCGCCTCCCGCGTTTGGCCAGTTGAGAGGCGGTGGCGGGGGCTGGTGGCTCGGGTCGAGGCCGCAGAAGAGCTTCCTGAAGAAGAGGCTTCGCGCGGCGAGCACGCAGCGGTGCGCGTGCACGAGGCGGCCCTCCACGCTGAAGGCCACGTCGCTGAACGCCTGGCCGTTGATGAGCAGGTTGAGGTAGTCGAGCGACAGCGACTTGAGCGAGTCCTCGGAGCTCATGATCTCATGTAGCACTAGTACTCTCCTTCGGCTAATTAAAAAGATCCCAGCTTTTGCACGGGATTTGGAGGAGGGGAGGGGAAAGCAGGCGGAGGGAGGAGAGCTTGTTGGGACCGTGGGGAGAGGGAGAGGAGAGGAGAGGAGAGGAGGAAGACGGAAAGGTTAGGGGAGGGGAGGCATCGCGCGGCTAGCTAGCTATCAATCCCCTTTGCTCTACAGCGACACTGCAGCTTGGCTCTTTTGTGGCTCCCCTCCTCTCTCTCTCTCTCTCTCTCTCCCCCTCCGTCGAGAGGGAGCTGAGCTGAGCGCGACCAATACTGTTGGCGCTACAGTGTCGTGGGTGGTGGTGTACAGTCGAGCGCACTGTGTTGTGTGCTGTGCGCGCATCGCTGATGGGTGGGGCCGTCGCCGGGTGACCCCACTTGCCAATGACGCCACAGGCTATAGCTCTAGTGTTGTGTGTATGTGTATGCGTACATGTATCTGTATGTGTGTAGTGGTAGTGACTCTGGCGCACGTTAGGTTTTCGTGTGTGGTAAAAGTGTGAGGGTGAAAAAGGTGGAGTTTGTGATTGGTTGATTCGATAGATCTCGATCAACTCAGATTTTGAGGTGGGCTTGGGCTTCGCATACATGGGTCAGGGCCAGCGCCGGTCCTGGGCAAAGATGTAAAAACTATGGGACCCTTTTTCACATGTATTTACAACTTGTATGTTTCTTTGACAAACTAAAAAAAGTGGTCATCTGACTACTCATCACATGAATCATTTTGTGAAAAGGTTTATACAGAGTAGAAGATTTCTATGCAAATCTATGGATGTTTTGAAACTCAACTTGTTTTTCCGTGAGCCGTTTTGCAATATGCAACTCGAAAAAGTACATCATCAGTCCAAGAATTAAGGTTTATTGTGGGATGGGTGTGCTCAACCTTTCAAAATTTTGAATTTACATGCTAAAATAATCCAGTGTATGTCTTTGTTTTCATTTTGGAAATATCTGAATATTGACAACAAAGGGAAGGACCAAACAACTATGGGCAATTGTCTTTGTTGGCATGATACAGCAGGGAAGGCCCTACCATGTCTCCTTTTTTTTATATTAAAAATGGGTATGTACATGGTAGATAGTTACACGACATGGATTACAAAAGGCAATTACAAAGGGTCGATCCGTTCCTGCATGCCATCCTTGAGACTAGTCTTGGCTTTGGTCATCACCGTTTGAAAGCCTTCTTTCAAGACAAATACGCACTGACTCATGCTTAGTTGTTTATTATAAATTAATAATACCATTTCTACGGTTCCATATGATCCAACATCTAGTGATGGGAACTTCCTTAAAGCATGATATATCTATTATGTTGTTCCCACCAATCAGCAGTTGGATGACATCAAAGTTAGTATTTCGTTCCATACCAAGGTTTAGCCAAAAGTTTTGGTTGAAATCACATCTAAAGAAAAGATACATATAATCATCAACACAATGATCCTCACATATCACACAATTATAGTCATTAATGTGGACATTCTTTCTCATCGGTAGGTCTCCAGTGCTCAATCTGTCTTGTATAAGGAGCTAGAAAAAGTTTTTTTTGGCTTAGACAGGATAGGGGATTTCCAAATTCATTGGAATGGGTCAGGTGCTTTATTAGGATTACCAATTAAAAATTTCCAAACTTTCCTGACCTTGAATTTTCCAAACATCCAAGTTATCATTTTCAATATTTGATGTAATAGTATGGACCAGTTCACATGGCACTGTTGCAATGCAATGGTGGATAAAGGTAGATGAAACATGTCACATATGTTCTTCTACATGATTTCATGAGCTTTCTTCGCAGAGATGTCTTTATCCTTAGCAAATGAGTATAGTTGTGGGAATTTATAGTCTAATTTTACATCTTTCCATTCATCAAACCATAAGTATGTAGTATCACCACATTTGATATTGTGTATGGCCATGTCTTTAAAATTTGGGATGAGTTTACAACAATCCTTTGACAAAAAAGAACCCGATCTGGTTGTTTGATTACGAATGGTAGGATCAGAATAGTAGGCCTTCCATATTAGCTACACTTAAGGAGTATCATGGTGGTCAAAGAATTTTTGTTTTTGCATCTAACGCTTTGTTATGTTGTCTGAAGTCCAACACACCTACCCCCATCCCCAGCCTATTTGGGAGACAGATCTTGTTGGTAAAACCGGTGGATCTCGGGTAGGGGGTCCCGAGCTGTGGATCATAGATCGATGGGTAATAGGGGACGTGGAGACAGCGTTTTACCCAGGTTTGGGCCCTCTCGATGATGTAAAACCCTACGTCCTGCTTGGTTGTATTGATGTGTTTGGGTGACAATTACATAGTTGATCTACCACGAGATCGGATGAAATAAACCCTAGGTGGGAATGATAATGATGGTTCTCCCCCTCTACGAGCTAAACCCTCCGGTTTATATAGACACCAGGGTACCTAGGGTTACATATGGTCGGTTACCATCAGGGGATAAACATGTCGGTTTTGCTAACCAGGCGTGGAGTATACGCAAGTCTTCGGAGGTTTCCTTCCAGAGCAAGGGATCGCCTATAGTCCAGCCTTCCTTTGACGAATCAAGAGCGGCCCATCAGTCCGGCCCATAAGAGACAGGCCGACAACCCGAGGGCCCCTTAGTTCAGGACACTCTCAGTAGCCCCCAAACTAGTCTTCCAAGCCGAGGTATGTGCGGAAATTATCAGCTTTGCGGACTCATTCCTTCCCTTCTATGGTTTCTTTAATTGCCTCTGGCGCCCACGCATCCCCTGAGCCACATCATAGCTTCCGAAGTGTACACGTAGCTTAGCCCTGAAGGCCAGTCACCCAAGTGTGAATGGTACCCCCATCTGACAGCTTTTGCCGAAGGGCCACGACCCGCCATGACCACAAGCCAGTTATGAAAACTTGATTCGCGGTTTGAGGCAGTTTCTCCACTGGCACATCCCATCAACATGAAGATCGTGCCCTGTTTTTACGGGATATGATGCTATCCCACACGCGCATAACGACGCGATTATATCGGGAAGCGGCGAGATCTGCGGTGTATTAAAAGGACTCTTGGCCTTACAGTAGCCCATAAAAGGGGAACATACACCATTTCCCTCACATGCTCTCTCCTCTCCCTACACCATTGCTTTCCCAATCTCCTGAGCTCCAGCACCCAGATCTATTCTCCCCTCCAAGAACCTCCCCAGCCATCTCCTTAATCCTTCAATGGTCGACTCTAGGTCCAAAGGCAAGTGGGAGGCCTCCATCATCACCGAGGGCGCCATCCAGGAGCTGAAGAGCACGAGCTATCTTCCTGCTAATGTCGCTCACCGTGCTCCGGAGGCGGATCAAGTCATCCCCACGCCGAGGCCGGGCGAGAGGGTGGTGTTCCACCCACACTTTATCAAGGGACTGGGTTTTCCGCTCCACCCTTCGCCAAGGGCTTGATGTTCTTTTACGAGTTATATTTCCACGATATTGCCCCGAATTCTTTTCTGCATATCTCGGCCTCCATCATCATCTGCGAGGCCTTTCTTCTGATCCATCCACACTTTGGCCTATGGCTCAAGGTGTTCAACGTCAAGCCAAAGATTGTTGACGGCCAGCAGACACTACAAAAAAAAGACACATCCGTGACATTTTGGGCCGAACGATTTTTTTCTGTCATACATATGACACTTCTATGACGATAATTGTGACAAAACCCGGTATCATCATAGATGTGGTGGGCTCCTACTTCTATGACAAAAAATCATGACAGAAAATGAGCTTTTTGTCTTGGGCGGGCCAGAGACGTAGCTGCATGACATTCTTTGGGCCGTCCATGACGGAAAAAACCGTGGTAGAAGTGAGGGGGAGGAAAATTTCGGGGAGTTGCCGGTTACGGTCGGAGGTCGGGGGCCGAGCGATGCGCGTTTCTCTCGTACACGTACGCGCGTGTGTGCAAGGCGTTGGCTCTAACTGAACCCGAGCGAGGCGTTGGGCTCTAACTGAACCCAAGCGATTGCACTGCAGGCTACACGTTACTGAACCCGAGCGATCGATCGATGGCTGTTAACTGAACTCGATGGAGTGATTCCTTCGCTACTGCTGCTAACTGAAGCCAATCGATTGGAT
>NC_041389.1:263780483-263788393 GCF_002162155.2 Triticum dicoccoides
TCTTGGATGAACAGTGAGCGGTGGCGTTGCCTCTTGGATGAACAGGACCCCATGGTGTGGAGGGCTAGATGAACAGTAGACGGTGGAGGGGTGGCCGTGGAGGGGTGGTTGAACAGGACCCCGTGGTGTGGAGGGCTGGATAAACAGTAGACAGTGGAGGGCTGGATGAACAGTAGACGATGGAGGGGTCGTTGAACAGTTGCCGGTGGAGTAGCGCAAGGTGGAGGCTGGATGAAAAGGAGCCCGTGGAGGCTGGAGGAGATCGACGGTAGCCCGTGGAGGCTGGAGGAGGTCGATGGTGGAGATGAACAGTATCCCGTGGAGTCCCGTTTTGCGGTACGCCACACCCCTCCCAACAGGACCCCCGTTTCGACCGTAGCGCTCCAACACAAGTCCGTTTCGTCCGTTTTGCGGTACGCCACACCCCTCCCAATCAATAGGACCCCCGTTTCGACCGTAGGAGGTCCGTTTCCTCTTTTTTGCGGTACACCACACCCCTTCCGATCAACAGGACCACCGTTTCGACCGTAGGAGGTCCGTTTCCTCCGTTTTGCGGTACGCCACACCCCTCCCGATCAACAGGACCCTGTTCCGAATGTGGCCGGTCGAACACAAGGCCGTTTCCTCCGTTCTGCGGTACGTCAGGCCTCGTTTCCATCGCCTGTTCCGTCCAAGCTGGTTGGCTCCCACGCGTTCCGTTGCCTCCCGATGAACATGACGCATTCTGATGCCTCCCCATGAACACGACGCATTCCGTTGCCTTCCCATGAACACGACGACGACTCTGTTTCTCCGTTCCGACCCAGCCATGTACACGAGCCCTGGCCGTACGTATGCGCGAGTAGGTGTTCGAGACCCCGCCCGTATGTACGTACGTGGCCGTATTTTCTTTCTTGCACTCTGTCCGCTGTATGTTCGTGTACATGCTACGTGCACACCTCTACTACGACACGTACGTGCCTCTACTATGACACGTGCGCACCTCTACATCGACCAGTATATATGTACGTACACGTTCGCGGCCAGAATGACAACGCTACGTACGCTTCGACCAGGTGGGTCCCGACTATCAGGCACTTCCTTGCGTGCGAAAATGTAGCTGGTGGGTCCCAACAGTCAGAGGGGCGAATCATTTTTTTTGCCCGGACGCACTTCCTTTGCGTGCGAAGATGTAGCTTGTGGGTCCCAGCAGTCAGGGGGGCGAATCATTTTTTTTGCCCGAACGCACTTCCTTGCGTGCGAAGATGTAGCTGGTGGGTCCCAGCAGTCAGGAGGGCGAATCGTTTTTTTTGCCCGGACACACTTCCTTGCGTGCGAAGATGTAGTTGTGAGCCCCAGCAGTTAGGTGGAAACTTTTTTTCGTGAAATACGGTGGCCCGTCTGGTGGGTCCCCGCTGTCAGGTGGAGGAATCATTATTTTCCGCGTAATAAGGAGGCACTTCTTTGCTGCGGTCGTGGACCCTGCTGTCAGCCTCTCCACGTATAGTCCACGTCAGATGGAAGTCGTTCCTTGACCACGTTGACCACGCCGCGCCGAGAGCACCACGGCGGTGGACGACGGTGAGGCCTAGGAAGGGGACGACTCAGAGTCGGGGAAGACGCAGTAGTGGATGCCCACGCGAAGAGGAGTACGAGGGTTCACTGGTTCGGCTGCGGTGTGAGGCTGTTGTCGCCGCAGAATAACAGGGGGTGTGGGTGAGTAGAGGGATGGCCTGGCCAGCGGTGGGAGTAGTAGGGGGCGGTGAGGCCTCCGCGGCATCACAGCCGGCCACGGGAGGCAGGAGCACGCGACACGACCGACGCTGGTTTTGGCGGCTGGAGCAAGAAGACCAGAGGTTGAAGAAGCACTACAACCGTTGGATGAACATCATACGGTAACAGGAGCTAGAATCGTTCATATTGACTAAGTTGACAAAGCCCTCCGTCCCTGTCAACTTGGTAGGCCCACAAGTCAGCCTCCCAGTATGCTGGCTTCTAGCTGGCAGGGGGAGTATTCATTTTTTTGTGCGTAATAAGGAGGCACTTCCTTGCATGCGAAGATAGCTGGTGGGTCCGACAAGTTAGCGGGGGGCACATTTTTTTCGTGAAATACAGAGGCCCTTCCGGTGGGTCCCAGATGTCAGGTGGAGGAATCATTATTTTGCGCGTAATAAGGAGGCATTTCCTTGTGTGCGGCCGTGGACCCAGCTGTCAGCCTCTCCACGCACAGTCTACTTCTGATGGTGTCGTTCGTTGACCATGTTGACCACGCAGCACAGAGCGCATCCAAGGTGGTGGACGACGGCGAGGCCCCGGACAACAACGAGCCGGAGATGGGAAGACGCGGGAGTAGAGTCGCAGACGGAGATGTGTACGAGGGTTAACTGGTTCTAGTGCGGTGTGGTTCGGTAGTCGGTGGAGAAGAACATGAGGTGTGGAGGGGTGGAGGGATGGCCTGGCCAACGGTGGAGTAGCGCTTCATAGCGAAGCGTGCTAAGCAGAGCTGCTAGCAGCAGGAGGCGGGAGGTGGTCCCGGCGGCGCTGGAGGAAGAAGACGAGAGATTGAAGATGGATGTCGGTCGTTGGATGTAAATCCAACGGCTAACATGTCAGAATCATTTGTTGACTAAATTGACAACGACTTGCGTTGGCTTTGACCTATTGGCCCACATTTCAGCCTCCAAAAATGTGGCACGTATTAAACCCATTTTTTCAGAATTTACAGTCTTTTTTTTGCGCGGTAGAATTTACAGTCAATTTGATTTTTTTTGAATTACAGCCATTAGCTGGGCTGGGTGAACAACTAATGTAGCATCCATGCGGCCCATTTATTTTATTTCCTAAAAAATTACAGGCCATTTGCACTTTCTCGAAATACACGATTTTGCTGGGCTGATTCTAATTATAATGTTGGGTTGGGCCAGTAATGTTATTAAAAAATAAAAAGGGGCTGAGCATTTTGTTATAAATATATTTAAATAATAAGTGATATTATTACATTCTTCCTTAAATCTTACCAATCTTTTGTACACAATCACTAGGATTTTCGTGCCAAAACAATCCAGGATTTTATTTGTTAAGAAATTATTTTTATAAGTTAATAAGATGTGGGATATTGTTTTCTTACGTATGTAAGTATCTGTTAAATATATGATGACAATAAAATAATATATAATAACATATAAAATAATTTAAATATATATAATATAGTTAGAAGGGAAACATAAGTTGTACCTGGTGTTCCTATTCTTATATAGAAAAATAGAACAGACCTCTGTGTTTTGTTCAAAAAAATACATAAATTGGGCTGCCAAAAATAAAACCTCGGATGGGAGGTCCATATGCCGGTCGATACATGACGGCCCTAAGAAAATACAAACAGGCCCTCCCATCCGAGGTCGTGGGCTGCGCATGTTAAATATGAAAGCCTAGACGGGGCAGCCCAAAACCACGTCCAATACTTGCCAAAACTTCGTCCCTCGTTTTCTCTGTGTTTCGCACACTCGACATTGAGTGGGCATTTTGACTGTGCGTCATATGAAGATGTGCTATGCATGAATGTTGATCAACATGATGTTAACTGGCTGGTAGTTCCATTTTCGACCATGAATAAAACTTCCAACATGATGTTAACCCTGTTTGAAAAGGCCGTGTTAATATAAATGCTCTGCCTCCGAAAGTTGCAGTTTCTTATCTGAAACTGAACTTGCAGTTTCTTATCTGAAACTGAAATTTGTAGTTTCTTCTCGTCTGCATTTTTATACTCCTATGAAACTACATTTTTTGAAGTGCTAAAAATAGATCTCTAGAATTCATAAAATTCTTCATATGCTCAATACTGCAAATCTGAAATTCAGAAGACATTCATATATGAAAGTACTCTCAAAATACACAACACAAAACACAATTCACAACCTGCAAATACTGACAACCCTAAGCTCCTCCTGACAATTCACAACCTGTCCGACTATTGTGTTGGGGGGGGGGGGGCAGCCCCCTCCTATTCCTCGGCGGCAGACAGCCGCCCCGTGAGACGATGTGAACGGCGAGGGAGATGATGGCGGGGAAGCATCGTCGGGCCAACTTCTTTTCTCCTCTTGCAGTTGGGTTCGGTCGATGAAGACTCCACTAGCTCGCTCTGGCAGGACACCCTCACAAACAGCACCCTGTAGATGCTCGATCCTTCAATCTCTGGTGGGTGCTCCATCTGGGATCGATACTCCCACCACCGCTCCCTCACGATCGGATTCGGTGAATCTGTTTGCTCCATGGCCTAGAGGATAAGCTCTATGTACTCCGGCGCGACTCCCTCCGGGAGTATCGCCACCTTTTCGCTCTGTTGCAGATATTTGGCCATGGATGTCGCCGTCGCCGCTAGTTGGTCCTTGTCGTCAAACCAAGACTGTATCTCCAACATCCTAGCTAGCTTCACAGGGTCACCATCTGCGATCCTCACGTATCAGTTGTACTCCTCCATCGATCTACTTCTCCACAGCACCTTCACTTGCCGGCGGTGGTTTTTGAATGGAAGAGGAGAGGAGCAGCGCTGGTTTTTGATTAGAACGGGAGAGGAGCGATGCTAGTTTTGGACCAGAACAGGAGAGGAGGGGCAGTGGTTTTGAAATGGAAGAGGAGAGGAGCGGCGCTGGATTTAGATTAGAACAGAAGAGGAGCGGCGGTGGTTTAAGGGGAGAAGAGCAGAAGAGCGGCGCTGGGCCTTGAAGTATTTTTTTGTTGTTTTGCGTATTTTGGGTCAAAGTTTGACCACGTACTGTATTTGACAAGCAAAATGTGAATGCATGTCACCAAAAATTGTATCGTTTGGTTCGTATCTGAATGTACTTTCAAATTATATTATTTTTGCGACGTATAACATATATTTTATGTGCGAAAATCATGGTCAATTATGACCCAGAATAAAAGGGAGACTAGTTAATGTGGGGTCGCTTTCTTAATTGAAGGGTAAATTGATTTTGATTTTGATCCAGTCACAGCGCGCCGGCCCTCTCGCCCAATCCTAAATCGCTGCCGCATGCTCCTCTCCATCTTCTCCATTGCAAAACCACCTCCTCTCCTCTCCACCATCTCCATTCCAAAACCACCTTCTCGCCTCTCCCTCTTCTGATCTTCTCCATTGCAAAACCACCTCCTATCCTCTCCATCATCTCCATTCCAAAACCACCTCCTCTCCTCTCCATCATCTCCATTCCAAAACCACCGTCTCACCTCTCCCTCTTCTGATCTTCTCCATTGCAAAACCACCTCCTCTCCTCGCCATCATCTCCATTCCAAAACCACCGTCTCGCCTCTCCCTCTTCTCTATTGCAAGACCACCGTCTCTCCTCCCACCTTCGAAAGCTATCACTGGACCACTCAGAAGGACATCTATGGAGAGGATGCGGCAGCGAATCAGGCAGATCGCCGGCAGCGACCAGGCAAAGTTAGCAAGGTTGAAGGAGATCCTTAGTTGGTTTGACAATGAGTGGGAGATTTCGAGGACGATGCGGTCCATGTGGCAATGTATGCGAAAGAGCGAGACAACGGTGATGAGGGCGGCGATGTACATGTACTCCTCGGAGGCAGTCACGCCGCAGTCCTGTGAGTTCATCGAGTATCTCCTATGGGTGATGGAGCAGACAGATTCGCCCGAGGCGACAGTCAGGCGGAGGTGGTGGGCGTACAGGTCGAAGGTCGAGCACCCAGAGGATAACAAATCAATCGAGTATGGTGTAACGTTCGTGAGGGTGCAGAGCCAGCCGGAGCCATAGGAGTATTCGTTCTCCCACCACAAGAGGAGGCCGGATGGCGCGACGTCGCTTCCCCGCCGTTCTCCATGATTCTCTCGACGCTCGCCTCGTTTCAACAGCGGTGGTAGGGTTTAAGGTAAGCTTCGCACTAACCTAATCTTCCACCTGCTCATGCTTACAATCAGTGTGATAGCTAATGAAAATCATGCTTACAATCAGTCTCCGAGTACTACGCCAATCACCCTAAAATAGCTATGGACCTTTGGGTCAAAGTTGTGACACAGTGTACAAATAAAGAAAAATATATTGGTGCTTGTTTCAGAAAAGAGTACTCCCTAAAAAACTGCCAATATAAGCTACTAGTATTTGGTTAGAGGATTTGCTGCCGAGAAAGATCCATCCACAGAGGGCGCCACACATCCCACTGGTGGTGGTGGATGCCAATGCATGCATGCAACATGGTTGGTGTCGGTAATTTTTACTTGGCACACCTCGCACTCTGCATATATGCCGGTTCCATACATACATTTGTGCAGTTCCACCAAAATGCAGCTGAATAACCCTATTTGCACAGATAATGAAAAAGCGTGATTACATTATAGTGGCACTAGTTGATGAAACACACAAAATAAATAGAAGAAAATATCACGATAGTATCATAGTATGCCATGCTGCAAGGGCGAGATGGGCCCTACGATGCCTCATACGGTACGCCTCATACTGGACATCGTCCCAAGTCTCCCAGATACACATTCTGCCAGTGATGAACATCAGTGTACATCGGTAGTACAAGGAGGCACCTTGAGACATTCAAATCTCTATTTTTGTACATATCAACTAAAATTAAGCACCCGAGTTTGCAGAAACGCTTAAACATTAACAATGGAACTAGTTGATGAAACATACTTTAACAAAGAGAAGCACTTTCTTTATCTAGATTGGAAATGAAATGATAGAGATGACACTCGCTCTATTTTAATTGTATTATTACTTCATTTTATCAGTGACACTAGGGTGGAGCAGGTGGCAAACGAGGTGTACCGTGCGTCGCAAGGATGGAGGCCGGGGGTGCTTAGACTAGGATGCTCAAGCTGGCTCTTTGAGTCACCAACATGGATGATTCAATTCATGGGACATTTTGGTGCAGTTCACCTAAAATGAAGCAATGTCCCATGAGCTAGTAGCTTCCTCTTCAATTTATTTTTAAGAAAAGGGCTCCAGCCCTGGTTCCATTTCCATCAGAAAACGAAACCCACAGAGCTTCTTCTTCATTAGTTGAAATAAAATTGAGCAACATCAAGGTTGGTTGTGAAGCTCCTGGAATGCTCAACTATAATTTGGATATCATTTGTGCAGTTCAACTAAGATCGAGCATGAAATGTATATCTCCGTTTGCACAAAAAAGGTGGAAAGGAGGGTGACTAACAAGTTATGAAACATGTATCAAATGAAAAGAAGCATGTTCCTTATCTGAATGGCAATCCTACAAGGACAGTAGCAATTTCTAAAGCAGTGGCATCGCTAGATATTAGTGTGGGCATTAGGATTAACTATGACAACCGTTAAATACGACATTACTTTGGGCACGGGAGAGTAGGCGGACCAGGACAGTTGCATTTCTAATGAAAAGAACCAACTTATCTTAATGGGAAATTTTAGCAGGACATGTAAAGAAGTGCCATTGATTCATATTACTGGAGGCATTACATTGAAAACAACATTGGTTTAACGTGTCCTTACTTTTAATAGTGCGACTGCTACATTTTACCAGTGGCATTACATAAGAGTGGCTCGGGGCAACAAACATCAGAACAGGATATCTGGGTTGGTCCCATTTTTGTTCGTATAGCCACCTTATACTGTGTGAGGCTAGCAAATCTAGTGCTGGACTTACTCTGTTGACTTGTCCCCCAGTCCCCACTTTCTTTCCTTTTTCAACCAATAGATTGGGTTTATATTGAGTTTGTACCGTGTTTCCCTTTATTTCCTATTAGACCTAGAGACCAGTTGGATAGCCAGTCTCTGCTACTTTTCGCCCCCATTATTTCCTCTTTCGACCAAGTCCTAGATTCAGGTAACAAATCCTCCCCCACCCCCACCCCCTTTCTTCCTTGTTTGAACCAAGTAGTACTAGATTCGAGTGCATGAACTAGTTTTACCTCTTAAACGTAAAAAATTAGGTGG
>NC_041389.1:263788994-263804092 GCF_002162155.2 Triticum dicoccoides
CCTTTCTTCCTTGTTTGAACCAAGTAGTACTAGATTCGAGTGCATGAACTAGTTTTACCTCTTAAACGTAAAAAATTTAGGTGGTTTTCGAACAGTCGATCGATCCTATCTACGAGGAGGCCTGAGAAATAGTAAAAGATACAAATGCAACGACATCAGGAGCTTGCGAAGTAGAGCAAGGCCGGTTTCGAAGGAAGTTATACCTGATGGTCGCCGGGATGTCGCTAGGTGGGCGGCGGGAGGCTGGATTTGCCCACACTACGACAGCGAGGAAGAAGGGGTCGGAGGCCCTCCCTCGCCAGTGGTGCTTGGGAGAGAACGGCAAGGCAGGCTGATCGGGACGCACCCAAAAGTGGGTAAGAGCCGTCGCCGAGGACGACCGCGTGAACGTTGCACCTTCTCACCTTCCCCGGCGGAGAGGATCCGGCTGGATCTGTGACCAGCGGTGAGCAGAGATAGAGAGAGAGTGTGGCCACCGCTTTCGTGTTTAGATCTGGAGAGACCGAGACAATGTGAAAAGAGCAACACTAGCAAGCAAGCGCGGAGGCTCCTGCCTATATAGTGGAGTAGTACTTAGTTTTCTTTTGTCTACCGGAGCCGGCTTGAACTCGTCAATGACTGTCGAGAAGTCTTCATGAACGTGGCCCGGAGGCATAGTTGTCGTCATTTTGATCTGAAGCGCCGGATTATAACATACAACACGAAAAAATGCCACATGACAAGAAGTCATAACCTCACTGCCCAAAGGAGACAACATGAATCCCGACGGACAAACTAGACGAGGAACAAAGCTCAAATTAAAGATAAACTCGTAGAAAAGGGGTCCGTCGATAGATGTCCTAATTAACATAGCCGGCTTGACCTAGATGGCAGCCGAGTAGTCACTGTTCATGCATGTGCCCCCAATGACTAGCCCAACTAAGTTGTCGCTGTTTAACCCTCGCAGTGATCCGAAGCACATGACAGCTAATTTTGCGAGATGACAAGAAACCTTTTTTTATATTTCTCACCACAACTACAGCCATGTACAACACAACCTGCACGATATGTAGACGATAGCCAATCCAGGCGTGTCTGCTAGTGTCTGGTCACATGCATGGACGAACTGATCTTCCGTGTCTTGCAAGGATCGTACAAGCACCAACATAGTACAACACTTCTCTAGTACTATCGCTCGTCTCCCTCTTCTATTAAGTCACCGACTTGCGGGGCCGGGGAGTGTGCCTATGGTCGTTTCTCAATTGCCGTCCCACATGTGTGTGCGAACGCAATATGACGCGCGTTCCATTCGGAGAGCAACGTGTCAGACCGACCGACCGTCTAGGGTGCGACGCGAACGCAACGGGCGTGCTGTATACTCCATACATGTGTATCGCCGTTTTCTGGACGCTTTGCTCCATGGCGCAGGCGCAATCCATGGATACAAAATTATTATACTATATACTATTTAACAGTCGAGGGCGGTGCTTTTCCTGCCCGGTAGGCGGTGGGGCAGTTTCGCCTAGTCGGTTCGACAGAGACGCGAGAAGACGAGGGAGTAGGCTGCTGCAAACGTAGGGATGTGTGATTTGACAGCGAGTTACTACTGGATAGGTGGAGCCCCGTGACTTGACTTGCCATTATCATTTTCACTGCGGCGCTACGACCGGCGTGAGTCTCCCGATTCCTGACCACCTCCATACAGGTGCCTCTCCCAATGCTCCACCATGTAGTAGTAGAGGGTGGCTCTTGCATGAGAACCCACTTCTCCACTTTTTCCTTGCCTCTCTTTCCTCCACATATGCAAAAATGCCATGTAAAGCGCACTATTGTACTTACTTGCTCCTACAGGTGCTTAAGCTTGCCACATAGGCATAAAGTCTGATGTGGCAAGTTAGTCAAGAAGAGAGAGACTAGTTTGGTGACCCAAGGAAGAAACGGTGCTAAGCGCGTGTACCTAGGTGAAAAGACAATTTTGAGTCTATAGCTAATAAAATGAAGCAAACTTAGCAACACCATTTCATTGGAAGAGGTCACTCCTTGGCAAATGCAATAAATACTAGTACTCCCTGTGTCCCATTATATAAGAATGTTTTTGACACTGCACTAGTGTCAAAAACGTTCTTATATTATGGGACGAAGGGAGTACGAAGAAAGAGATAGAGAGGAGTACAAAAAAATACACTTATAGCCAACCTTATAGCCAACCTTGTTGTAGTATGAGTGACTAAGTGATGACTATGTATGACATGCCAACATCAGATAGCCTAACGCACCGTGTTAAATCTCCAAGGGCGTGACTGCGCGAGCGACGTGACGGTCGTGGTAGGCGCGACCATGATACGGGCTGCTGGCAGCCCTTGGATCTGAGATCAAATGGTCACATGCTAAGTTGCTGAAAATTTGCAGAATAACCCTCCAGGATAGGATATTCACCCATAGGTCTAGAATCACGCCATGCAACCATTCGATCTCAGATCCAAGGGCTCTTGGAAGCCCGTATCATGGGAGAATGGAAAGCCACTACCCTGTCGTTCGCACGCTGGCAGTTCGCTCCTACTTGTCCCCGCACGTCCTTTAATACTACGGCAGTTCGCTCCTAGTCGTCCCGTCCATTCACATTACGGTAGTTCCACTAATCCTAACCCTCCTCCCAAATCCATGGCGTCCCAAATCTCCCCGATCAGCAATGAGTACAAGGTTAGAACCATCACCAGCGATGAGTTCGACGTCATCTACACCCGTACTTCCGCAATGGTGAAAGGATGCCTTTCTCGCTTCAGACGCATGTTCGAAAACTCAGATGATGAGTGGGTCACTGGGCTAGATGTTGAGTACACCACAGTCATGGGACGAGAGAAGGATCTAAAGGACGAAGAGAGGAAGAAGCCCGCCGTGATCCAGGTTTGCGTACATAACGTTTGCTTGGTCTACCACATATGCCATGCCGACGTTGAGTGCCAGGATTTTAAGAACTTCCTCGAGGACAAAATAGTGAAATTTGTTACTATAGACTTTAAGAACGACAAAGAAGTCCTGGGTCGGATAGGCCTCATTGTAGGCAACCCCTTCGACCTCCAGAAGAATCGGCTGGTGCCCTCTCGTCAGCCCTCAATGTTGACCCTGGCAGGAGCCATGGTTCATCCTTCGTACCGTAAACTGGAGAAACCTCATTACATGTTTCATCGTCATGCATGGCAGCGGAATGTACTAGATATAGACCACATCCACTACACTGCAATGGATGGATACCTTTGTTTCAATATCTACAAGGGTTGGATGAAGAGCAATAGCCAAGTTGGCGGTTCAAGCAAAGAAGTATCGGCCAAGAGGAAGAGGGATAAGGACGAAGTCGAGGACATGGACGAAGACTCAAGGTGGTAGTGTCGTTGCTCATGGTGGTTCTAAACTTCTAATGCAGTGTCTACCGGATTAGTTGCATAGTTTAATTTCAGGTGTGCTTAATTTAATTTGAGGGGTGTGTTGTGCTGAGCCCCCAGCAGAACTATGTTATGTTTCTTCTCGTTACTTTAACACTTCAGTATGTACATACTAGTACTAGTATTTCTTTAATAGAATTTAGCACCCCAATTAAGCACATACTAGCTTTTTTAATAGTACTATATGCATAATTTGGCGACGAGCGCTCTCTATATGTACCACCTTTTTTAAAATTTCAATTTTTGCTCCATGGCGCAATCCATAGATAGTACCACTGTACAAAAGTATACATTTTTTAAAAGGCTAGCATGCTGTTCATCTCATATATATATATAGCCAGTTAAATTCTCAACCTAGAACGACATGCATGCCATGTAGTAAACCGATACGGAGGAAGTATAGTAAAAATGAGGTGATTTTAACGAGCGATCGGCGGGGGAGCATGGCCTGTCATGCGGTCCCACGTGTCATGATGTACCAAGGCGATGCGAGTGTCCCTCTTGAGGCAGAAGCAATACTAGTATGTGGTTTGAGATGATGTCGAACCGAAGTGTGAAATAATGGTTGCTTCGTCCGTCTGGGAAGGTGCGGCATTGTGATTTGACGTCTCATTGCTCATTACTACTACTGGGCCGGTACGAGTGGGGTGCGTGCCCCCTGCTGTTCTGCACTGTTATTTGGTGCTTGACACGTCGACCCGGTTGCTATATGTCCCACATGTCGGCGACAGGACATACATAATTCATGAAAGGGAGCGTCGACGGAGGAGTGTACTACAAAATTCATGAAAGGGAGCGACTTAGTTTTGGAAAAATCTGTTTTTACGGAGTACGTACCCACTAGGGTTTATAGGGCTCATCTAAAAAACATTCATTTTTCCATTTGATAAGTCTCAATTCTACTATAGTAGTAGTAGTACCATTACATGTTGGATTTTGAGGTGCGTTAGATCACCCGACGCAAGCAGTGTCAAGAGGAAACTAACCAATGCATGTACAAGTTCATGGAAATTTAGTAGTCATTCATGCATTCATTCTAATTAATGCCTCGGTAAACATAATTTCTTGAGAAAAATGAGCGTACTGTGCAAACTATGAAATTAATTCGACCACTCACCGTCTACCTTGGTTGGAGAGATTTTGAAATTGAGCCATAAACTGGAAAGGAGGGAGTAGTAACTTTTGTCTCGATTACTATTTGTGGCCTTGTATAGATGCAAAATGTATTTTTTTATAGTGGCCTTGTATAAGTAAATGGAGGGAGTACTAACCAAAGTACGTACGTAGTAGGGACGAGGAGTAAACGGAGGGAGTAGTAAAATTTTCTCCTAAGTGATGACTAACCTTATAGCTAACCTTGTTGTAGTATGAGTGACTAAGTGATGACTATGTATGACATGCCAACATCAGATAGCCTAACGCACCATGTTAAATCTCCAAGGGCGCGACCGCGCGTGCGACGCGACGGTCATGGTAGGTGCGACCATGATATGGGGTGCTGGCAGCCCTTGGATCTGAGATCAACCGGTCGCATGCTAAGTTGCTGAAAATTTACAGAATAACCCTCCAGGATAGGATATTCACCCATAGGTCTAGAATCACGCCATGCAACCATTCGATCTCAGATCCAAGGGCTCTCAGAAGCCCGTATCATGGGAGAATGGAAAGCCACTACCCTGCCGTTCGCACGCTGGCAGTTCGCTCCTACTCGTCCCCGCACGTCCTTTAATACTACGGCGGTTCGCTCCTAGTCGTCCCGTCCATTCACATTTCGGCAGTTCCACTAATCCTAACCCTCCTCCCAAATCCACGGCGTCCCGAATCTCCCCGATCGGCGGTGAGTACAAGGTTAGAACCATCACCAGCGATGAGTTCGACGTCATCTACACCCGTTCTTCCGCGACGGTGAAAGGATGCCTTTCTCGCTTCAGACGCATGTTCAAAGACTCAGATGGTGAGTTGGTCGCTGGGCTAGATGTTGAGTACACCACAGTCGTGGGACTAGAGAAGGATCTAAAGGACGAAGAGGGGAAGAAGCCCGCCGTGATCCAGGTTTGCGTGCATGACTTATGCTTGGTCTACCACATATGCCATGCCGATGTTGAGTGCTGGGATTTTAAGGACTTCCTCGAGAGCAACCTAGTCAAATTAATTACTGTAGACTTTCGTAACAACAAAGAAGTCCTGCGTCAGATAGGCCTCGTTGTAGGCAACACCTTCGACCTCCAAAAGAATTGGTTGGTGTCCTCTCGTCAGCCTTCAATGCTGACCCTGGCAGGAGCCATGTTTCATCCTTCGTACGGTAAACTGGAGAAACCTCCATACATGTTTCATCGTCATGCATGGCAGCGGAATGTACTAGATATAGACCACATCCAGTACGCTGCAATGGATGGCTACCTTTGTTTCAATATCTACAAGGGTTGGATGAAGAGCAACAACCAAGTTGGCGGTTCAAGCAAAGAAGTATCAGCCAAGAGGAAGAGGGACAAGGACGAAGTCGAGGACGTGGATGAGGACTCCGAGTAAGGTGGCAGTGTCGTTGCTCATGGTGGTTCTAATGTAGCGTCTACCGGAATAGTTGCAAAGTTTAAGTTCAGGTGTGCTTAATTTAATTTGAGGGGTGTGTTGTGCTGAGCCCCCAGCAGAACTATGTTATGTTTCTTCTTGTTACTTTAACTCTTCAGTACGCACAGACTAGTATTTCTTACATTTTATCTTTTAGTTGGTATAGTACTACCACTTGTTTCTTCACATTATATACATACAATATATATGGTCAACATCATATAGCCATCAGTTTAGTTGTCAAAGAATTTCAGGGTGCTTAGTTTTGTCAAAGAATTCCAGGGTGCTTAGTTTTATTTGAGGGGTGGGTTGTGTTGGACACCATTATTGTGACTAGCCTTTTTAATAGTACTATATGCATAATTTGGCAAGGAGCGATCTCTATATGTACCACCTTTTTTTAATTTCAAGTTTAGCTCCATGGCGCAATCCATCGATACTACTGCTGTACAAAAGTATACATTTTTTAAAAGGCTAGAGGGCGGGGCAGTCTAGCTTGGTCGGTTTCACGAGAGGCGAGGGCCTTCGTGATTTGACGGCTCATTATTGCTGGAAGGCGGGGCCTTGTGATTTGACTGCTCGTATAAATGCACCGACGACCTGGTCGAGGAGGAGCAAAGAACCGTGCGGTATACTCAAGTTTTCCACTGGAGTAGTACTGCGACGGAGGAGCACGAAACACGGCAGCCCAGTGCCATATGGTGATAAAAAATGATCTAATTTGCTAGTCATCTCATCGTTAGCATTGTTCTATTCATTCCCTCAAAAAAGAAAAACCATTGTTCTATTCATGCCTCGCAGAGAACGTGACACGTGCGGTGAAACACCCGAAGCAAAAGATGAAACACAGCAGCAAAAGAAGAAGGAAGATTATCACCCCAAATGATCTAATTCGCCGCGGAGTCGTAACTGCTTCTTCATCGCCTCCACGACCTCCATCTCCTTGCGCGTCTCCTCCGCCATCTTCTTCATTCTGTCCATGACGCAGGATTTCTCGACGCAAGCCTTCATCATCTGTTCCACGGCCGCATTAGGTACCTTGACAGCAGCCGGGTGCTCGATGCGGAGCTTTGCCAACTCCTCCTTCTGTTCCATGACGAGGGCCTGCAACATCTTCTCGAGGAACTACTATTCTCATGCAGCTTCTTCCAGCCGGCGTTCTTCTCCTTCAATAGGTCGATCTCGTGGCAGAGCATCGCCTTGTCCTCCTGAAGTCGTAGGATTTTGCCGGTCGCCTTCTTCTCTGAGGCAATGCTCTTCTTCAGCAGCATCACTAAGTCGGCGGTCAACTCCCCCTGCTGATTGAGCTCAGCGGGCATGTCATCGAGGCTCTCCTTCGGCAACTCCGTCAAGCCTTGGATGAACTCCTTCTGCTTATTGAGGTGCTTATTGAGCTGATTGGGCATGCCGTCGAGGGATAATGACTCCAGCTCTGCCGGCTCGGCATGTTCGCCTCCGCATCTAGGGCGCTCCTGGGAGCCATCGCCTGCCCGTGAGAGATCTTTCGAGGTCTCTGCGTGGCGGCGAGCCCTCTTTTTTTTTCCACAACCTTGGTTGCGCTCCCTTGTTACGAGTAGTTCTCGACCTAGAGCTCTTCTCACCGGCCATGGCAACGACGGACGAAGAAGAAGCACTTATGAGGAGGAAAGGTAGAGTAATTTTCGGTTAGGTAGTTCCCCTTTTTATAACCTAAGTACTAGCACTAGTACTAATACCTGCATAGTGAGAACACATTCAGGTTTGGTACATGCTAGTAGGTGTGAGCAGGCTTTCGAATGTGATGGGAACAAGGTAAAGATTAATTGATGGTTTTGGTTTCGAGGCCCGAAACGGCTCCCGATGAGTTTAGCGGAACATAAATTTCAAGTACTACACTGCTCAAATGCGTAAATATTATGTTACTGTCAAAAATTGGCACAAAATACGAAGGAGACCAATGGAAGTACTACTAGCAACCCACGATTTAACTACTCGCATGCGCGCAGTGGAGTAATAATGTCTTTCTACCGCCCTCATGTCCACTCAATTTGCATGCGCTGTATTCCTTGACCATCAATGAAGTGAACGACTTTACATGCGGCAAATTATCACATGGGGTGGATCTTGGTACAAAATTGCGTCCGCCCATGTACTCGTGCGTGCGTGCGAGGGAATGAGTGTGTGCGTGGCGTGCATGCACATCTTCGCTTCGTGTATATACCGCCCGTATGGCTCAGGGAGGATGAGTACATTCTTCTGGAACCAGCAGCACGTCACTGTGATCAATCCACGCAACGAGGTCGCGACAACGCCTCCACATGTGCCACGTGGCTTCATTAACTGTAAGAGAGACACTGTGTACCGTGCCATTGGTATTCTAATTTACGTGTTTTGCACATACTCGAAGTACTAGTAAGGTACATGTGCATTGCACGCATTAGATTTTGCAACCAAATTATGAATAAATACCACACTATAGCATGTAAGCTCTGAGTCATATATGTGTGATGTAGCCCTTAGTTTAATTCTTATAGTTCATCTCATTCAAAATCAATAAGTTTTTATAAAAAAGCTAAGAACGCATGAATAGGAAAAACATGAGATTATAGTGGAATGTCATCTTGAATCCTACAGGATTGTACGAGTGTTTGATTGTGCATAGAAAAAACGTAGAATTCTTTCAAAGAGGTTTGAGTGGATGGGATGTTTCCTATGAAATCTAGTGCAAATGAATCATATGGAAAAATTCCTATGGTTTACAATCCTACGAATCAAACAACCAAGATAGGAAAAATTCCTAATGATTAGAATCCTCCAAAATTCCTTTGAGAATCCTTTGAATCAAAGAAGCCCTTAATCTATTTTATGATTCATGGAATTGTGCGTTGTAAAGCATAAAGTAAAAACAAATAATGGCAATTCAACTAGAAAAAAAGTTTGGACAATTATGATACGGAAGATTCTATAACAAAAGAGAACCACTGTTGTTTTGAGGTTTGTGCATTATGCTTAATTTCAACCATGGAGTCTGCTAGATTGTACATGTGGCAAAATCCGGTGGGGGCCTAGAAGATGGTGCGAGGGGCCGAGTGGAGGGAGACTATGAAGGAATGCACAAGTGCGAGATCGATATTTAGAGAGAGGGGGCGAACACGTGCGCTGTTGCACGCAGTGGCAGAACCATGAAAAATAAATGAGCTAGGGGGCCAAGCATTGCTAATCCTTTACGAGAAGGGTCAATTCATGAAATTAAACCTTTTTTGCAGCAATTTTCTAATGATCACATTCATATTAGCCTCGATATATAGTGATGTTAGGGGGGGCAGGGCCCTTACTGCCCCTGTCTTCTCCATTGTGCACGCGTGTGAAAGATGAAGCGAAAGGCATGGATGATGAGAGGGGGACCACTAGTGCAGAACCGGCCTTTAGTGCCGGTTCGTAACGGCTTTTAGTGCCGGTTCTACAACCGGCACTAAAGAGTGGGGACTAAAGGTACCCCCCCTTTAGTACCGGTTCGTCACGAACCGGCGCTAAAGTGCGAACACGCGGCACGAGCCAGGCCCGGGTGCGTGTAGGGCTTTAGTACCGGTTGGTAACACCAACCGGTACTAAATGTTTGGGTGTTTTTTATTTTCCATTACATTTTTTTGTTTGCTGGTATTTCATGATACTACAAATTGTACACGTTATGCATATATATAAATAGATTTTCTCATACGTATAGAACCGCATATATATATATATATATATATATATATATATCATCGAATGTCTCACAACCAACACCATTATTCACACATACACATGTATATACATATACAATTTCTCCTACATATGTTGCCTTGGTGCCTCCGGAGCACGATGACAAGTGGTTCATGGGGGCGGTAGCGGGTAATAGTATTCTCCTTTGGGGTTTACGACCTGGTCGAGCAAAAATCCGGCTATTTCCTCTTGAAGTGCTTGTATGCGCTCCTCGGGTAGGAGCTTATCCCGCACCTCTCTGAACTGTTAAGAAGGAGATCAATAATATGCATGTGTGTTAGTTGTGTGACTAGATATCAATAATGGTGTGAATAGTGTTCTGACAAACGTACCCAGTCCTGTCTATCAGATCTGCTCCTTTCAGACGTCATCATGCGAATGTTCTCGCAAACGTAGAATGCACACTGATTATTCCCCGACGCCAGCTTCAGGGCCTTTACGAGAATGGAATTGAATCAGATAATGATTAATCAAGCATGATAATTAATTAATGATATTGAAACAAGATTTAAAGAGATGGTAGCTAGCTAGTACTAATTAATTACTTACCTTTGGTCGATGCCAAAACAACTTTTGTTTCCATTCGCCTGGAGTCACCGCGATGAACTTTGCCCATGCCCTGCCCGCCAGCAAAGAAAATTAATAAAGGGGTTATTAAATAGTTCATATCAGAAAATGACGAACTAATAATAGGCCGAGATATATATAGTTAATAATGATTGAAATTACCTGTTGACTATCCCCTTCACGATGGTGAAGTCACTTTCTTCTTTAGTTAGCGAGTCCAGTAATTCAACTTTTCCTTCCTAAACTTTAATGTCTATCAAGACCCAGTGCCAACTGCATGCGCACACGTTCGCATGTCTTAAATAAGCGGGCATGTGCATAAAATTAATCAACCACCGTAAACCGTATACACTTAATTATTAACATCTAGCTAGCTAGTAAGCAAAAACAGAATTTGTAGTACAAGACAGTGTGACTCACGGGAAGTTGTAAGGAAGTAGTATATCTTCATTGCTATTGAGGCGCTTCAAGAACTCTACCATGCTGGCCTCTACACCTGCTTGATAAAATGGAAACTTCCATATGTCCTCATTAATGGTATTTGGGTCAATGAACCCAATGCCATAGCGTCCAGATTTTTTCATTTCATACATCTTGATCCTGTATATAATACCACAGAAAAGAATATAGTGAGGATAATTACATGTAATGATTGATCAAAATTATCACTACATAATTAGCTTGAGACTTAAATTACAGAAAGAAAACACTTACAGACAATAGCAACTGACGATAGACTTGTCGAGTGTGTCTTGATTGAATAACTGATATAGTTCTGAATACTCAATGGATAGAGCTTTCTCATGGTAATAATGCTCCTTCTTGACATTCACCATGAGGGACACTCGATTGGAAATCTTGGTCATGTTCATGTACCATTGATGCAATTCATACATTCTCGTTGGGAGGTCCTTGACCTTGTCTGGATGGACCAAAGGTTGGCCCCAGGCATATTTCCATTTTATTTCCGATTCTTTAAGCGGAGACATGGGCTCGATTTCGAGGAGTTGTCCAACAGAGATCTTGAGCATTTCAGCCTGCATTATATGCTCCTCCGTTATTACCACATCGCCCTGCTGGGGAACGCTAATGGTTTGCCCACAATAATATCTGGCGCGCGTACTCCTCTCATGTGTTGTTGGCACAACAAGCGGGGGGATCTCTTGCGCCGCGTGTTCTCCCAGCTGGGGAACGGTTTTCCCGCATTTTTTGCCAGCTGCTTGTTGGCTCGAGCTCGAGCTCGCTTCCTTCCGTAGCCGTGCTCGATGTAGCTTTCTGATTTGACGCTCATAGTCTGAGTCAACAGGCTTGGGAGCTGGTGCTCTAGCCATATGAATGAAGTGGTCAATCGTTTTGTCAGGCACTTTCTCCTTTGGCGGCGGTGCCGGTTTCGATCCAAAATGGGCGTCCACTTGGGCCTGCACTATGGCTGCGTTTTGCTCCTCGGTCATGTCGTAAGGCCTCTGAGGAAGAGGAGCGAGGCTTGGAACATATTTATATCGCTTGTCTCCGCCTGTACTTCCTGAACTACCTCGACTCGTACCGCTACGCACCAAAGTTGCGGCATGTCTCTTCTGCGATTGCTGAGACGTCGGAGACGGCTGACGTGGAGTTGGACCAGGAGAAGCGGGATGACGATGTGCCGAACTTGAAGCAGGAGGTGTGGCCTGACACGGTGCCGGACTTGAAACCGGAGAAGTGGCATGACGCTGTGCCGGACTTGAAACCGGAGGAGTCAGCTCACGCGTTCGGGGACTTGGAGGTGGTGGCAGACTTCGAGGAGGAGTCGTCTCATGCGTTCGTGGACTTGGAGGAGCGGGAGTCTGCTGACTCAGTGGCGGACTTCGAGGACTCGGCAGACGACGCGGCGTTAGTGGACTTCAAAAGATGATGCAATCCTTTCTCCATAGGATGATACGATGTATGGCCTGTCCCAGTGTGCGCTCGTCTTCACCTCTAGGAATATCAAGCGTTAGCCCCGAATATGGGTCCACCACTTCATCAACCATGACACGAGCATAGCCCTCTGGAATCGGGATGCAATGGTAGGTTGCTTCGGGGGTAACTGGAAAAGCAACGCCGTCCGCCACCTTCATGGATATGTTCTTTATTTTGGAGTGTAGCTCACAGTTAGTGTTCTCTATGATGTCATCCACAGGGTATGTATCCAGCAATGTGTCGCCCGGGACAGAACCAACGCTGCTTCTCGGCATGGATGGGACGGTGCTATCCAATGCTGGACGATCATCCGCTTGCTGCTGCCGCTGCTGAGACCCCCTTTCCTGGCTAAGTGAGTCGATCTGCTGCTTCTGCTGCTGGAATTTGAGTGCCAGGTCCGCGTGCCTTGCTTCTAGGCCTTGAAGACGTTCTGTGTCCTGCTTCCTCTGCTCCTCCTCCAGCTTCCTCTTCTTCTCCTCCTCCATCTTCTTTCTTGCACGGGACCTGTAGTCGTCATTCCAGTCCGACAAGCCCTCATACCAGGGAATAACACCCATGCCTCATGTTCTTCCAGGGTGTCCAGGATTTCCCAGGGCGCGCGTAAGCTCGTCGTTCTCTCTGTTGGGCGTGAACACCCCCACTCGAGCTTCTTCTATTGCGTCAAGTATCTTTTGTTCGGCTCCTTTTAGACTTGCCTTCTTTGAAACTAGGCCTGTCTTCGGGTCCAACGCCCCCCATGCGCATAGAACCAAGTTCTGCACCTGGGGGGCCAGCTCCTAGTAATCGGAGTGACCCCTGCACCCTCCATCTCTTGCTCAGACTTATCCCACTTAGGCAATCCCACCACGTAGCCACCTGGACCCAGCCTATGGAACTGCGTCTTTCTTGCGGCATTTGCCTTGTTTTTCATCGACCGTTCCTTAGATAATTCTGAATCCTTGAAGGTCATGAAATCGTCCCAGTGTTCTCTTTGCTTCTCCAGTGTTCCCTTGAAATCTGGAGTCTTTCGTTCATTAGCGAGGTAGTTGGCCCATACAGTTTTCTTGTGGGTGTTGAATGCAATTGCCATCTGCTTAAGAGCAGCGGCCTTGACTTTCTCCACATCTGCTTTAGTGAAATGATCTGGTAGGGTGAAATGTTCCATCAGAGATTTCACCAGGTCTTCTTTGGCTCTGCCATTGACCCAAGTAACACCTGGACGTTTAGTCTTTGGCTCTTTCCATTCTTGAATGGAGATCGGGAGTTTGTCCTTCACAAGAACTCCGCACTGACGAGTCCACTTGTCCGCAAAGTTCTTAGGCGTGAGGGGTTCGCCACTAAGTTTGGTGGATTCGATGTGGTACTTTACACCATCCTTCAACAATCTGCCCGAGCCTCGCTTTGTCTTGCTGTCTGTAGAAGCAGATTTGCTCGATCCGGAGGGCTGAAAGAAGAAAGATCGATTCGTTAATATATCTTCAATAAAAAAACATGTGATGATCACCAGGATGCATGCTTATATAAATATATACCTCGCCGGAAGTCTTTGTTATTTGAAGATCAGCATTGTTTGTGTCATCACTAACATTGTCTGTGTCATCATAATCATAGTTCATGATTTCATCAGCTCGGTCGTCGAGATCGAATATCTTTTCGTCACCCTCTCCGGTATTGTTCAGATATTGGGAGCCGTCATCATTCAGATCATCTAGCCTCTGAGGACTGCGTATGATGTCGAACAATTCCTCTTCTCTCTCTCTGCCGGTATTGTCCGCCATAGCTTTTACTTTACTAATTGATACAGAAGAAATATAAAACAATTTAGTATTCAAATTACAATGCATGGATGCAATTAATCAATAAAGAAAAACTGAATCTCGAATACATCGTCTCGAATATATAATCTCGAATACATCATCGTCTTAATATATATAATCTCGAATACATCGTCTCGAATATTATATATCGAATACATCACTCGCTAGGTACCTAATAAAGATCGAGTACTACAGAAGAATCTAGGGCGCCACTCGCGGTTCCTGGGGCGCGGGCGGTGCACACCCAAAGAGAAGGAACCATCATAGGATCATATCTCCGGTCATCTGCCCAAAGAACCCGCCAAGTAGTGGAGAACCTGACGTCGTCCATAGAAGCCATGTACCGATGGACGTGCTCATCTTCCTCCCTGACACGGAGATGCACCACCTCTGGCGGGGCCGGTTGCCTCTGCACTGAATGTGGCCCACGCGAACGCCACCAAAGAAGATCAGGGTCGACGACGGGACCCGAGGTCGGGTTCCTCACCAAGCGGCGCGCCCCTCCAGGTAGCACCTCCCAGTGCCAGCCCGGCGGAGCCCAGTCCCGGACATGGATCCTCTGAAGCATGACGTCGTCGCGAACGGGTCGACGACGAGGATGCGGGCCGGGCATATCGTCGAGAACAAATACTATATGCCCGCAAAAAGTAACATTTTTTAAATGATTGGATTGTGATAACTAAAATTCTATATATATGCAAATTCTAACAATTCGACGTTAATCTAATTCATCTAACTAAAACTAATTCTAAAATTTCCTGATTATATAACTAACATTTCTATAACATTTCTAATATTTATATAACTAAAAAACAAAAAATGCTAACATTTCTATAAATATTTCTATAACTAAAAAACAGAAAACATTTATAACATTTCTATATAACTAACATTTCTAATATTTATATAACTAAAAAACAGAATAATTTCCTAACATTTCTATAACTAAAAAGCAGATTTTTTTAACAAAACAAACTAATAATGTGTGTGTGTGTGTGTGTGTGTGTGTGTGTAGTGTGTGTGTGTGTGTGTGGACATGGCGGCCGGGGCGAGCTCACCAGCGAGGCGA
>NC_041389.1:263804685-263819802 GCF_002162155.2 Triticum dicoccoides
GACGGGGACGACGGGGACGGGGACGGCTGGGGCGGCAACGTCGACGGGGGCGGCGACGAGGGGCGGGGACGGCCGGGGTCGGCGACGAGGGGCGGGGGCGGCGACATCGACAGGGACGGCGTCGATTAGGGCAGGGCGGCGCGGCGGAGGGAGGAAACAGAGGGAAACTGAATTTTTTTAAATGTTGTATATATAGGATGGACCTTTAGTACCGGTTGGAGCCACCAACCAGTACTAAAGGTCTGTTTTGGCCAGGCCAAGCGGCATGAAGCGCACTCCCTTTAGTACCGGGTGGTGGCTCCAACCGGTACTAAAGGGGGTGTCTTTAGTACCGGTTGGAGCCACGACCCGGTACTAAAGGGGGTGCGCTGGCTCCAGGCGGTGCGCAAGTTTAGTCCCACCTCGCTACCCGAAGGGCTACCGCACTGGTTTATAAGCCCCAGTGCGGTAGCTCTATCGAGCTCCTCTCCTAAGCAGGCCTACTGGGCCTACCTGTCCTCTTCTGCCCTGTGGGTCTACTGGGCCTTTGCGGGCCTGCATCCTGGCCCAACTAAAGGTTGTGTTCCTAGTCGTATGCAGGCCGCTTTGGCCCAGTAGGCGGGCTTTTTTATTTTCTTAATTTTTTTCGCTTTATTTATTTATTTTTGAGTTTTTTTTGCTGTATTTAGAGTTTCTTTGTGAATATTTTTGCTTTAGGTACAAAAATTTTCAAACTTTCTGTTAGTGCCGGTAGTGTTCAAATTTGAATAGTTTAAATTTTGAATTATTTGAAATTTGTGTGAATCACTAGTTTGTGAATAACTTAACTTTGAAAAAAGTTTTTTCAGTGATTCTTTTTTCTTGTGTTTAATATTAGTGTGTTTTATCATTATATTCAATTTGGTAATGCTTAGGTTATTTAAAAAATGAAATGCCTTTGTAACATTTCAGTTTTCATCGGAAACCCTGATACTTCGAAAAAGATTGTCCATTTTGTACACGAAGTGTATCCAGTTTTTGACGTAACCCTCTCTACTTTTTTGCACATGCTATTTGTATGAAATTATGATACCATTCCAACTTTCAACCTTTTCTGAGTTCATTTCAAATGCTTTTCAATTTCAGGGTCATTTAGCTGGAAAAAAAATCAGTAAATGCATGAAAAGAATTTGTTTGCACATAAAATTTCTTCGCATTTCAAATTCGAAAACACATAATTAACTACCCTAACTATTACAGACATTCCCTCCTGGGTGTGAAACACAGAAGAAAGTGATGATAGTGAAGCCAATCACATCCCAGATCTTTGGGTGTGAAACTTTTTCTTCTCGTGTGTCCCTTTGCGCCGTAGCCATGGAAAATCTTCATCATTTAACTGGATGCTCGGGTCAATATTCATTGTGAATGGAGCAATTTCATCAAACTTTTCATAATCTTCTGACATGTTTGTCTTGTCATCCACTCCCATGATGTTTCTTTTTCTTGAAAGAACTATGTGGCGCTTTGGCTCGTCGTATGATCCATTCGCTTCCTTATCTTTTCTTTTTCTCGGCCTGGTAGACATGTCTTTCACATAAAAAACCTGCGCCACATCGTTGGCTTGGACAAATGGTTCGTCTGCATACGCAAGATTGTTGAGATCCACTGTTGTCATTCCGTACTGCGGGTCTTCCGTTACCCCGCCTCGTGTCATATTGACCCATTTGCACCGAAACAAAGGGACCTTCAAATCACCTGATCCATAGTTAAGTTCCCATATGCCCTCTATGTAACCATAATATGTTTCCTTTCCCGTGTTGGTTGTTGCATCAAAGCGGACACCACTGTTTTGGTTGGTGCTCTTCTTATCTTGGGCGATCGTGTAAAATGTATTTCCATTTATCTGGTACCCTTTGAAAGTCATTATATTCGAAGAGGGTAACTGGGACAGCGAGTACATGTCATTTTGAATATCGCCATCATTCAAGGCATGTTTCTGCCACCAACCGGTGAAAGTCCTTGTTTGTTCGCGTGTAATCCAGTCGTCAGACTTCTCCGGGTGTTTGGACTGTAGAAAATTCTTGTGTTCCTCCATATATGGAGCCACCAAGGCGGAATTCTGTAGAACTGTGTAGTGTGCTTCAGTGAGAGAATGCCCGTCCATACATATTATTTGATGCCCTCCTAGCATGCCTTTTCCTTCCAGTCTACCCTTATGCCGCGATTCAGGAACACCAATCGGCTTAAGGTCAGGAATAAAGTCAATACAAAACTCAATGACCTCCTCATTTTCATGGCCCTTCGAGATGCTTCCTTCTGGCCTAGCACGGTTATGAACGTATTTATTTAAGACTCCCATGAACCTTTCAAAGGGGAACCTATTGTGTAGAAACACAGGATCCAAAATGTTAATCTCTTCGCAAAGGTGAACTAGGACGTGTGTCATGATGTTGAAGAAGGATGGTGGGAACACCAACTCGAAACTGACAAGACATTGCACCAAATCATTCTGTAACCTTGGTATGATTTCTGGATCGATTACCTTCTGAGAGATTGCATTGAGGAATGCACATAGCTTCATAATGGCCAATCGAACGTTTTCCTGTAGAAGCCCCCTCAATGCAACCAGAAGGAGTTGCGTCATAATCACGTGGCAGTCATGAAACTTTAGGTTCTGGAACTTTTTCTCTGCCATATTTATTATTCCCTTTATATTCAACGAGAAGCCAGACGGTACCTTCATGCTGAGCAGGCATTCGAAGAAGATTTCCTTCTCTTCTTTGGTAAGAGCGTAGCTGGCCTGACCTTGATGTATGTCGTCTTTTCTGTGCATACATTGCTGGTCCTCCCGTGCCTCTGGTGTATCTTTTGTCTTCCCATACACGCCCAAAAAGCCAAGCAGGGTCACGCAAAGATTCTTCGTCACGTGCATCACATCGATTGCGGAGCGGACCTCTAGGTCTTTCCAATATGACAGGTCCCAAAATATAGATTTCTTGTTCCACATGGGTGCGCGTCTGTCAGCGTCCTTCGGAACAGGTTGTCCGCCAGGACCCTTTCCAAAGATTACCTTCAAATCCTTGACCATATCATGTACGTCAGCACCAGTACGGTGGCGAGGCTTCGTCCGGTGATCCGCCTCACCTTTGAAATGCTTGCCTTTCTTTCTTACGGGATGCCTGCTCGGAAGAAATCGACGATGTCCCAGGTACACATTCTTCTTACAACTATTCAAATATATACTATCGGTATCATCCAAATAGTGCATGCATCCGCGGTATCCCTTGTTTGTCTGTCCTGAAAGGTTACTGAGAGCAGGCCAATCATTGATGGTCACGAACAACAATGCCTTTAGGTCAAATTCTTCCCCCATGTGCTCATCCCACGCACGTACACCTGTTCCATTCCACAGTTGTAAGAGTTCTTCAACTAATGGCCTTAGGTACACATCAATGTCGTTGCCGGGTTGATTAGGGCCTTGGATGAGCACTGGCATCATAATGAACTTCCGCTTCATGCACAACCAAGGAGGAAGGTTATACAAACATAGAGTCACACGTGCTATGGTTGCTGCTCTGCACCCCAAAAGGATTAATGTCATCTGTGCTTAGACCAAACCATACGTTCCTTGGGTCACCTGCAAACTCCTCCCAGTACTTTCTCTCGATTTTTCTCCACTGTGAACCGTCAGCGGGTACTCTCAACTTTCCGTCTTTCTTACGGTCTTCTGCGTGCCACCGCATCGCCTTCGCATGCTCTTTGTTTTGGAACAAATGTTTCAACCGTGGTATTATAGGAGCATACCACATCACCTTGGCAGGAATCTTCTTCCTGGGGTGCTCACCCTCGACATCAGCAGGGTCATCGCGACTGATCTTATAACGCAATGCACCGCATACCGGGCAAGCATTCAAATCCTCGTACTCACCGCGGTAGAGGATGCAGTCGTTAGGGCATGCATGTATCTTTTGCACCTCTAACCCTAGAGGGCAGACAACCTTCTTTGCTTCATACGTACTCTCGGGCAATTCATTGTCCTTTGGAAGCATATTCTTTATCATTACCAGCAACTTTCCAAATCCCTTGTCAGATACACCATTCTCTGCCTTCCATTTCAGCAATTCAAGTGTGGTGCCCAACTTTTTTTTCTCAGCTTCGCAATTTGGGTACAACAATTTCTTGTGATCCTCTAACATGCGCTGCAACTTCGTCCTCTCCAGATCACTTGCGCAGTTTCTCTTTGCATCGGCAATGGCCCGACCTAGATCATCAGCGGGCTCATCTGATGCCTCCTCTTCAGCTTCTTTCTGGATTGCCAGCTCAGCTTCTTCCCCCATTGTTGTATCATCGTATTCAGGGAACCCATGTCTAGGATAGCCGTCGCCGTCCTCTTCTTCTTCACTGTCTTCCATCATAACCCCTATTTCTCCGTGATTGGTCCAAACATTATAGTGGGGCATGAAACCAGACTCAAATAGGTGGACGTGAATGGTTCTTGACGTAGAGTAACTGTGACCATTCTTACAGCCAGCACATGGACAAGGCATAAAACCATCCGCCCGCTTGTTTGCCTCAGCGGCAAGTAGAAAAGTATGCACGCCATTAGTGAACTCGGGAGAGCATCTGTCTTCATACATCCATTGTCGGCTCATCTTCATTACACAACACCGAATAGACCAAATTAATACAAGTTCATACATAAAGTTCATACATAAAGTTCATATACAACACTTAATTAAATGCAACATACAAATAACTCTCTAGCTAAAGAATTTAAATGCAACAACAAATGCGATGAAGATCGCAAGTAAGGTAACAATTGATCCAACAACATAATGATACCAAGCCACGCTATCAATGGCATATTTTCTAATCTTTCTAATCTTCAACCTCATTTTCTCCATCTTGATCTTGTGATCATCGATGACATCGGCAACATGCAACTCCAATTCCATCTTCTCCCCCTCAATTCTTTTCAATTTTTCTTTCAAATACTCGTTTTCTCTTTCAACTAAATTTAACCTCTCGACAATAGGGTCGGTTGGAATTTCCGGTTCACATACCTCCTAGATAAAAATATCTATGTCAACTTGATGGGCATAATTTGTCATAAACACGAAATGCAACAACTAGTTTTAAATGAGAATATACCACATCCAAATCATAACAAGGACGAGGGCCGACGGGGACGGATATCAAAACCATGGCACTATGTATAACAAACAACGTATGGGTAAGATAATTATACGAGTAACTATATATCCAAATCACACAAACATCAATTTGGTAATGTAAAACATTCATGAACAAGAGCCTCCCCACAAGGTGGTGCCGGCGACGGGACGGTGCGGGCAATCGACGGTGGTTACGACGGAGATTTAGAAGGCACTAAGTAAACCACACCTACATATGCAAACTAAGTGTTATTTTTGACCTCAAATAGCATATAAATCAAATACTAGCAAATATAATTCCTCCCAAATTAATCACTATAAAAAGCATTGCAAGAGCTAATCTAGCAATGAGAGTTGAAAGGACAAAGTTGCTAACCTTTGTGATCATTTGAATGGATGGGGGCCTTCAAATCTTGACAAATTTTGGGAAAAAATTGTGAGGAGCTCGAGGAAGAGAGGGGAAGAACAGAGGAAGTGAGGGGAAAGGGGAAGAACAGAGTGGCTCGGGTGGACGAAGGGTTTATGTAGGTCGACCTTTAGTATCGGTTCGTGCCACGAACCGGTACTAAAGGTGCTGGAGGGGCCCCAGACTGACAACACCCTGCCACCACTCTCTTTAGTACCGGTTCGTGGCACGAACCGGCACTAAAGGTTTGCCACGAACCGGTACTAATGAGAACGGCCGGCTAGCCATTGGAACCGACACTATTGGACACATTAGTGGCGACTCAAAATCAAACCGGCA
Source organism: Triticum dicoccoides (assembly GCF_002162155.2). Lineage (NCBI taxonomy): Eukaryota > Viridiplantae > Streptophyta > Magnoliopsida > Poales > Poaceae > Triticum > Triticum dicoccoides. Next base: position 263,810,563 of record NC_041389.1, read on the forward strand.
CTAATGTGTCTCATATTAGGTCCTTTTTCTACTAGTGGACGTTGGATATATAATTATTGTGGGTGTATTAGCTATATATGTTAATATTATATAGAGAGGTATAGATTGATCGATGTGGATGTGGGAAAGAGGGTGAGACCTCACTGGATATATCGATTGATCAGTTTGTGTTGAAAACTATGAAAGACCTAGCTATATACACACATACATAGAGGAACATCGATCGTTGCGCATGCACGCGTGAGAGATAAAGAATGCCTGATATGATTGAGAGGGGGATATGTGTGGGTGTGTGCCTTCATGGGAGACCGACCTGAAGAAAAATATTGCATGCGTGCGATGGATAATGCCGACTAGTAGTGTGTGTGCATGCATGCACGAGAGAAAGTTAGTGGTACAATTATAAAGAGAAGACTACTGTGTGGGTGTAAAAGAATAGGTGAGGTCATAATCAATGTAAAGTTGAATTCAAATATTTGAATAAGAGATCCTGATGTTTGAAACCCATGCATGCATGAATATAACGGAGATCTGCGCGGTGTGGTTTGGAAACGAGCATGTTGTAATGTATACACATTGAACAAGGTCAGACTGATTTGAATTTGAGATACCGATGGCAGACATCATTTGCCCACATCGCATCCGTGCATGGACACACTATTCTAATTGGAGATGATGGGCAGCTTTCGCATCACATATCTATATCTATACCCCTATATATATTATATTATACTTTTTTTATATTGTGTGCGGGTAACTTTAACTTTGAAAGATGGTCATTGGATGAGGCGAATCTGATGGTCCAAAGATGGCAAATTTGAGCACTATTGGCCGTTGGATATCATCTAGATTCCACCAGATTTCGCCACATGTATAATCTAGAAGACTCCATGGTTGAACTTAAGCATAATGCACAAACATCAAAACACAAGCACTTCTTATTTGTTCTAGAATCTTCCGTATCAGAATTGCCCAAATGTTTTTCTACATGATGTGCCATTATTTGTTTTTACTTTATGTCTTACGACGCACAATTCCATGAATCTTAAAATAGATTAGCTTTCTTATAAAAACTAGATGATTTTGAATGAAATGAACTATAAGAATTAAACGAACATCTACATCATGCATATATGACTCAAAGCTTGCATGCTTTAATGTAGTATTTATTTATAATTTGGTTGCCAAATCTCATGTGTGCAATGCACGTGTACCTTACTCTAGTCTAAATGGTGTTTGTGTGTGTGTTGTGCATGTTGAGGTGCAAATTGTCTTTTTTGGGTACACGTTAAGCTTGTTCTTCCGAAATTTCAAGCCGCACCTTGTTATGCCAAAAATTGAAGCTAGCGTCTTTATCTATCGTGCTGCGAAACTCCCGCCTCTTCAACCCGCGCCTTGTTAGTCCGAAATATTTAAGATATATCTTTGTCTCGTTGTGCTCCGACAACTCCCGCCATCTCAACCCGCAACTTGCTATTCCGAAATTACAACGCGCGCGAAAACTCCCACCTCCTGTGAAATCCCGACACGCGAAATGCCCGTGGTACCCCTAAACCGAAAGAACCACCTCAAATCAGTGGGGGGTACTTTCGTAACTTACCCCACATTTCGGACAAGCGCGTTTCTAAGCCATGTTTCCCCACTGCCATCCCATCCGCCCACCCATTCGTACACCGAGGCCGCGAAAACCCGCAACGAAACCCCACACCCTGCTCCGTCCGCCACCCAGCCGGAGCCTCTTCCCCAACGACGTCGTCCACAGCAACACCTCGACGTCCCACATCCACCGTACCGTATGAGGATCCGTCGTCGATCTCATTGTCCCGCCGGTCTAGCCACCCCGTCCTCCACCTCCAAGGAGCTGCCCCGACGTTCCCCTCGTCTTTCTGCCACCTCCATTCCCACAACACCGTCTTCACCTGCACCACCGGAAGAGCATCATCATCACCATTTCCTCGGATGAAGCTGCGGCCTATTCGGCGCCACCAAAGAGGTTGTACACTAATCACTGCATTTTCTTCTTGATTCGATCTCACGGTGCTGCCGGCGCTTGGTCCCGAGCCGACATGGCACGGCTCCATCCACGACGGCATCGCCGGCCACTTCCTCCATGGCTTCGCTCCCTCGGCGGCGATGTCCACATCAGTAGGAGCTGCTGCTGCTTTAGCTCTCACTCGCGCTGCGGCTCTGCTCTTGCTCTCGGTCCCTTGCCTGGTCTGCTCTTTCTATTGCTCTTGCTCGCACTGCTGCTCTCGCTCTTGCTCTTTCTTGTGACGCCGCTTCGATTTGGCTACACTTCAGTCGATTGAATCAACTTTTGGGTCAGTCGATTTTCAAGGGGTGGGCTCTCTTGGGTGAAGGAAGAACCAGCCGCAGTGGGGAGGGGGGCTCACCGGAGAGGTACCCCACTATCTATCTTAGGGTTGAGGATGGGGGCGGTGGTCGCCGGTGTTGGCGGGGCGGTGGCGTGGGGATCGCTGGAGAAAAATCTCGCCACGGGGGGCCTAGAGAGATGGGCGGGGCGGCGGCGGACCGGCGGTAGGGAGTGTTTTCTGGGTGGGCGGGGTGGCGCACCGCTGGCCGCGGGCGATGGGGGGCTACTGTTTGGCCGGTGGTGGCTGGCGGCTCAGGGGGTGTAGGTTGAAGATGAACCGCATGCCCTTGATTTCGTATCCAGTGGCTGCAAAATCGACTGACCAGAGATGAAAAAGTCAGTCGACCAACGTGTAGCCTCACCTTGCTAGTGCGTTCAGTTTCAATAGCAAAATTCAGTTTCGACAACAAAATTCAGTTTTGACAGTTAGGTTCAGTTTCGACAGTTAAGTTCAGTTTCGACAGTTAAGTTGAGAGATGAGTGGCTGATGTATTTTACATCTAGCACTTTGTGGTTATGTATTTTACGTCATGTATTGGAGATGCTATTAGAATTCCACTCAGGTTAACATTGTTCATTGTCTCTCTTGTCCTGCTTCAGCCTCGGCGTCGTACAACTCACCGGAGCTGCTCCAACGATGAAACCCTCCATCACAGTGGAGCAGTACCTTAGGCTCCATCTCCAGATGCCTAAGATCTTCTTCCCCTCCTCCGATAGCAAAGTCAGCCGGAGCATCCTCACCGGCCAACCCAATCACGCTGAGATCGACATGGCTTCACCAAAGAGTTTGTACACTTATTGCATCTCTTTTTTACTCTACATGTTATATATATTGTCCACTGAGCACTCGTAGTAACGGGAAATACGATTATTTTATCCTACTATATGACAAGCAGTGAGGTACCAGGCAACTTAGCTATCCGTGATGGACTCTCTTGAACGCCATCATTATTTATCTCTGCGCGTTTGAGCTGTGCATTTGTCAATGGGCCTGGGAGTTGAGCTAGTATGGTAGTGGCCTGGGTCCAAAGTAATAGAAGTAGCACAAAAACATTTTTTAGTGTAGGATTTTCCTTGCTCAAGCCTTCCTACTAGAATCGCCAGTGCTTGAAAGGAAAAGTGAATGAAAAACATAGGAATTGGGAAGTTTCCTATGGTACTACTTTTCATGAATTTGGTGCAAAGGAATGGAGCAAAGGAAAACTGTAGGATTTGTTCCTGTAGTGTCTCCTTGAAAGAAAAACCGTAGGAATTCTAATTTCCACTTCTCCTCCTTGTCATATTCCTATTATTCCTATTCATCAAGCACAAGACTAAGAGATAGTAGCATAATAGCATTATAACCTTACATTTTCCTGTGGTTTGACTTAATCTCACCATGCTTTTTTGCATCCTGTGATCTTCCAATTGTTGTGAATCAAACACCCAGATTGGCAGAAATCCTGTGTTTTTAAATTCTCTGTTTTGCACGTGCATTCCTATCCTATTCATGTCTATTTCCTATCTCTACATTGTTAGAATCCTCAAATTCAAACAAGCCCTTACTCAATTACTTCTGTTACAGATATGTGTCAAAGAAAACCTTGTGCGGTTTGTCCTGCTCCTGTGGCGCTGTGTTCCACCCCAGCTCAGCTGCTCCAACGACGGAAGGGTTCACCATAGTAGGGATCCGCTCTCCAGACTGTCTTCCGCCGCCTCAGATCTTCTTCCCCGCCGCGGCAGCCACGACAACTGCATTACCATCATCAACTAAGCAGATGACCTTGAGGACTACACGGGTCTGCAAGAGAGGTCGCACTCTTCCGTTTCTGCTTACGTTATGCGTCGCTTAATATGATGACATGCTACATTATCATCGTGCTCACCTATTAGACTCCTAGTCACGTCCAAACTAATGCTGAAACTTGAGTTTTTAAATGGTTGTGGGGTACATATTGGGGTAGCAATCAGTACTATCTGTCTACTATCTGGTTAATCTCCGGTGTCTACTATAAGTTTCATGTTGGGTGAAAATAAACATTAAAGGAGCCATTATCTGTATTTTTTAACTAAAGCTATTATCAGCCTGCTATCATTGGTTTTGGGTCTATCCACAGTTTGCTACCATCACTCTGGATTTGTGCATGCACTCCTTACATAATCTCACTATGTTTTATTCCTATGCATGCCAGTTATTGTACACAATGGAACTGATCATGTAGAGCAAAAGAGATGAGCCTTGCGTGGCAATAAAATTTCATGCAGACGTCGTTCCATGGTGGGCGCAAAGGCAGCCCCCCTCCACCCATTTCGGATCGTAATCAAGAGGAAGATAACTGTTCTGAGGGGGATTCATAAGGAGAAGACCACTCCTATTTACCCCATGAGGTCTTCGCTCTAACTTGGCATGCGGATGTTGGTAATATCATGCATATGGTGCCTTGCATTGCTTACTGTATACATTAAAGATGTCATCTGCTTAGTTTAGACATGCTTTGTGTCAATGCCATCTGTTTAGTTTCTTTATCGTATATGTGAATCATGCAATGCCATCTTGTCTAGCCAGGCATCATATATGTGAATTTTGCAATGCCACCCTGGTTAGCCAGTCATCTTATATGTGAATTATATCATGCCATCATTTTTTTACTATGTGTTAAATTTGTCAACAATTTTAGTACATTCAATTACTCTTCCTATGCATCAGCCATTCGGCACGGTCATGGAAAAATCTGGAGTGGAAACAAGGTCTTCAGAGCAGACAATGCTATCTGACGAAGCGCATGTCTTGCTGGTTACTGATAGCTCCTCAGAGGAGGATTCAGAGACAGATGACCAGTCATATTCCCCCCCCCCCGAGGTGCATGCCCTAACTTGGCAGGGTTATGTTACTCATATCGTGCGTATGGTATATTGCATTGCTATGTCATTTGCTTAGTTTAGACATGCTTTGTGTGAATGCCACCTGTTTAGTGTCTAATTACCATATATGTGAATTATGCAATGCCATCTTGTTGCAAGACATTATATATGTGAATTATGCAATGTTTTCTTGTTGCAAGGCATTATGTATGTGAATTATGCAATGCCATGTTGTTTAGGCAAGAGTCATATATGTGAATTATATCATGCCGTCCTTTTTTTGTATTTCTCATTGCTTTTGTCGACAATGTTTGTATATTCAACTGCTCTTCATGTGCATCGGCCATTTGAATTGGTGATGGAGCAATCTGGAGTGAAAACAAGGTCTTCAGAGAAGACAATGCTACCTGCTGAAGCAGATATCTTGCTGGTTACAGATAGCTCTTCAGAGGAGGATTCAGAGGCAGATGACCAGTCCTATTATCCCCCTGAGGTGTATGCTCAAACTTGGCAGGGTTATATTACTCATATAATGCATATGTTGTATTGCAATGCTTAGTTTTTACATCATATACACAATATTGAATGTCATCTCCTTAGTTGACACTTCATATATGCAATTGCCCTCTGCTCACTTCCTTAGTATATAAATCATATATTTGAATTATGTCATGCCATGATGTTTACATAGACAACATGTATCTGAATTATGGCATGCCAACCCATTTTCTAAAGACATAATATAGTTATATCATCTCATCCTGTTTACATAGTCATCATATTTTAAATTATGTCATTCTATCCATGAATTATATCATGCCATCATGTTTCCATCGATGGCACGTTTGTGATTTATGGCTTGCCAACCACTTTAATAGACACATCGTATAGTTATATCATGTCATCCTGTTTACATAGTCATCATAGTTTGAAGTATGTCATTCTATCATGTTTAGTTAGCCATCATACATGTGAAATTGTGTCATGCTATCCTGTTTAATTAGCCATCATATATGTGAAATTATGTCCTGCTATTCTGTTTGCTCAGACAACATAAATGTGAATTATTTCATGCCCTGTTTTCTTCCCTACTATCCATTGCACCTGTCTATCTTACAATGTCTGTACATTTAATTACTTTTCTTGTTTATTAGCCATTTCAATTGGAGGGAGTGATGGCAGTATCTGTGGGAGTAAAAACACAGTCTTCAGAAAAGATCGTGCTACCTGTCGATGCAGATAGAACCACGGTTGTACTTTCCCAAGAATCATCCCCACCACACATAACCGACACTCATGCAGATTGTACCCCTACCCAGTTGGACAGAGAACTAGCTACACCCCTTCTAACCCCAACCCCAGCAGATAGACACCCAGTTCCCATTGACACAGCACCGTCTCCACCACAGAGCACCCAAACACGAGCAGTTAGTAAGGCAACTGCAGTTCCCAAATCACGAGGACCACCACTCCGAACTCGAAGTCAACGCTTAAAGCAGAAGAAGAATTGTTCTCAGGTCAGGTTCCGTAGCTATGGTTCATACTACTTTGCTCTTGCATCACTGTATTTACTAATACCAACCAATTTAAAATTTGAAGGATGCAATTGAAACTCCAATGGCGCAACAAGTATGTTTTAAACCTGTTTCTTCAACATGTTTGGCTGTTTGCTGTTGTAACTTGCTCTATGTTCATTTCAGTTTCGATTGAATAAACAGTTATGCTCTCATGCCATGCGCATTACAAGTGTTGTTATTGCTGTGTAGTTTCCCACACTTATATTATGTCTATGCTGCTTTGTCTTAAATAGATATGATTCGAACTGTATCTATCTTGATTTGGCAACATAAACTAGAATGATATAGACCATACAGTGACCATACTACATCGATATATGTTTGTTTCATGCTGTTATCCTGTCCACCTTACTACTAAACTGGTTTACCAAAATGAGTTTCATATACTACATTGTAAACCTGAGATGTGTTTGTTTGTTTCACTTTTAGAACGCGGATAAAATATTGGAGAAGAGTACCCTGTTATGCAATGGTAAAGGAAGTAATGCAGATAAGGTTCAAGATAGTGAGACATCCCTGTTGGTCTCCAAGAAAGCTGATAAAAACTATATTGAGGACACTGAGACAACCACAAAGTCCTGTCTTGATGTATTGTTCGAGTTACTGGCTACCACTGCTGGCACCAGATCTTCGAACTCGTTGCCTGAATCAGTTCGGCTTCTTGAGTCTCAACTTCATGTTGAAAGACATCGATCAGATGTTATGTGACAGGAAGCCGAAGGACTGAGGAAGTCCCTGCAGTATTCAGATGCATACTTTCTGGTTCAACAGCAAGCACTGGAGGACTTACGTGCCAAACAAGAGGAAGTTAATAAGCTTGCTAAGAATCTTGCCAGCATTATGGGTACCCAGGATATTGTTTCTTGAGCTCTTCTGAAGTGGTTTCAATTCTGGACTTGTTTTGCTGCGGCATTTATATGCTGCTGTGTTCCCTATATTTGCACTGGTGGCGAACTTTGATGCCTAGTGGATGTAATATGTGTAATAGCCGTGATAGCCTAGTGTAAGTTGCTTGCTTATTTATTTCCTTGTTGTCTTGTTTTTTTGTTTGCTTGTAGTCAATGCTGTTCTTTTTCTGCGGTTTGCTACTGGCTGCAATAACCTATTTTTTAAACTAGGCCACAATAACCATGGGCTAATATTTACTATAGTGACACTGGACCTACGGGCCGTAGAAACAGTGGGCCTTCTACGGGCCGTATAAACAGTGGGCCTTCTACGGGCCATAGAAACAATGGGCCTTCTACGGGCCGTAGAAACAATGGGCCTTCTACGGGCCGTATCATCAATGGGCCTTATGCGGGTAGTATGATCGATTGGCCAAACATGGGCCAATAACAGGCCGCATTATGGCCGTAAACGGGCTAGAGTTGGAATCGTCCGTTCATGGGCCGACCATAACGGGCCATCGCTAATAGGCGTATTTCATGACGCTATGAAAACGGCCCAACGTGTTAACGGACCGCAAACGGGCCGACTGTAACCACGGGCTGAATTTGGCCCATAAGCAGAAAATGACAGTAACGGGCTGTAAGTAAATGAATGCTGGAAATGAGCCCAAGAATAAATGGGCTTTGAGAAGGCCGAAAGATAACATGGGCTAGAAATGGCCCAACAGAATAACGGGCCCTTAATGGGTATAAAGTGATACACTGTTCATTATGGGCCAGTTTCACCACGGGCCGTTAATGGGTGTAAAGTAATCCACTGTTCATTACGGGCCAGTTTCACCACAGGCCGTTAGTTACATAGGGCCTCATATGGGCCGAAAGACGTCATGGGCCATACATGGGCCAGAAGTGAAAACGGGCTGGAATCATATTGGGTGGCCCAGATGACGCTACTGGGCCTAATTCCGATAGGGCGTAACGGGCCTTGGGTTAGCGGGCTGTAAATGGGCTATATGCGAACATGCCGTTAATAGGCTTTACATGGGCCGGCCCGCCACCTTTGACCAAGTCAAACGGGCCGGCCTTTTCACAGGAATGGGCCTCTGTTGGGCCGTGCCACGTGTCGACGTATCATAGGCTCCTTCTGTCCAATGAGTGGATGACATCTGTCCCAACGGTGAGCCGGCACGTGTTTCCTCTAGCCAATGATGATTTTACATGTGGAAAATCCCCATTGGTCGGGGCTATTAACGGGTTATCGGATCCAAAACCCGACCCGATAGCTTAACGACGTTCCATTACGGTGGATGCCACGTGTCGGTCACCCTTGACGAAAGCACTTCTGTGACGCGCGATTTATCGTCATGGAAGTGGACACTTCCGTGATGATAATTTTGGTAATGTCATGGAACACTTCTACGACAGCACGATATGACTATCTTGGTTCTGTCATAAATTTGTCATGGATGTACATGCATGACAAAAAATGCGACCTACTGTGACAAACACGTATCATCACGAAAGTGTATTTTTCTGTAGTGAGGCGGACTGCGGGAGG
>NC_041389.1:263820124-263831015 GCF_002162155.2 Triticum dicoccoides
GGGGGGGGTAATGGTCAGCAAACTCCCCCGGGTCGAGTGACCGAAGGGCACCTTCATCGAGACTGTCAAGATCTGGTAGAAGTAGTGATTTTATATTACACAACCACGAGACGGGGACTGGGCGGCAATTCCCGCCTTCAGATCTGGCCCCCGCCGAGGCTGGTCTCATGGACCAAGAAAGGCCTCTACCGGGGGTCAACCAAGGAGGTGGTATCACTGCAAAGCTAGATATCCAAGATCACAGAGCAGGGGACTGAATTCTCCAACGTGATTCAGATCATGCTCCACCACCGCATCCTACCCTATCAAGACCGGACGACCCCCATGTGGGCTTACAAGCCCGAGGACCCCACCACCATGCTCAGCTTCTTCTGCACTTCCCATGCCTAGTTGTGGAAACTGTTGTTCAAGCAGCAGAAGGACTGGCCGGCCGAGGAGGAAGACATTGGCCTTGATGCCGCAAATCCCCCTCGCGAGGTATGACAAGTTTTACTCTTGTCTTCGGATGTTCCTTTTTGACAAAGTACTTAGCTTCCCCTTCCTCCATTCTTAGAGCTGGCTTAAGAAAGCGGAGCGGATCAAGAGCCCATAACCGCTGCCCGAGGGCCCTAGGACGACCTTACTGACGGCCATGTTGGCCACGGAGCCGTACAAGGCACCGAAGAGGGAGAAGAAGAAAGAGGAGAAGAAGGAGGTCATAGAAGGCCTCCGTTCCAGAGGACCCCCGGACACTAGATCCGATGACACCCATGCCCTTCTACCCTTGAGGGGGAGAAGGAGCAAGGGGAGGACGGGGAGGAAAGCGATTCCTCCCGAACCAGGAAGAGGGCGGCATCCGAAGATATCGAGGGGGTCACCGGAAGGGTTTCGGTGAATGTCGAGTAATAACGGGTATTACCGATTAATATATATAGGTGGAAAGGTTTTCGGAGATGTTAAATTATATATATAATGGTCTTTATTTTTTAGAACAAATCTATATTTAATTTAATATCAATGGGCCTAATAAGGCCAAGAGGTGGAAGGAAACTTGGGCCATGAAGGCCCAAGTGGAGGTGCCCCCCCCCTTTCCTATTGGGGCGGCCGAATCCTACTTGGAGGGGAGTCCTATTCCCACTCCCTTGGCCGGCACCCCAAGGGGGATCATTCCCCCTTGGTGGCATCCCCCTCCTCCCCTCCTGATACGTCTCCAATGTATCTATAATTTTTGATTGTTCCATACTATTATATTATCTGTTTTGGATGTTTAATGGGCTTTATTATGCTCTTTTATATTAGTTTTGGGACTAACCTATTAACCGGAGGCCCAGTGCAAATTGTTGTTTTCTGCCTATTTCAGTGTTTCGCAGAAAAGGAATATCAAACGGAGTCCAAATGGAATTAAACCTTTGGGAGAATCATTTTTGGAACAAACGCAGTCCAGGAGACTTGGAGTGGACGTCAAGGAAGCAACGAGGCGGCCACGAGGTAGGAGGGCGCGCCCACGGGAGTAGGCGTGCCCCCACCCTCATGGGCCCCTCGTGGCTCCACCGACCTACTTCTTTCGCCTATATATACTCATATACCCCGAAAATATCCGAGAGCACCATGAAACCCTATTTCGACCGCCGCAACCTTCTGTACCCATGAGATCCCATCTTGGGGCCTTTTTTGGCTCCGCCAGAGGGTGAATCGATCACGGAGGGCTTCTACATCAACACCATAGCCTCTCCGACAATGTGTGAGTAGTTTACCTCAGACCTTCGGGTCCATAGTTATTAGCTAGATGGCTTCTTCTCTCTCTTTGGATCTCAATACAACGTTCTCCTCGATCTACTTGGAGATCTATTTGATGTAACTCTTTTTGCGGTGTGTTTGTCAAGATCCGATGAATTGTGGGTTTATGATCAAGATTATCTATGAACAATATTTGAATCTTCTCTGAATTCTTTTATGTATGATTTGTTATCTTTGCAAGTCTCTTCGAATTATCAGTTTGGTTTGGCCTACTAGATTGATCTTTCTTGCAATGGGAGAAGTGCTTAGCTTTGGGTTCAATCTCGCGGTGTCCTTTCCCAGTGACAGCAGGGGCAGCAAGGCACGTATTGTATTGTTGCCATCGAGGATAAAAATATGGGGTTTATATCATATTGCTTGATTTTATCACTCTACATCATGTCATCTTGCCTGATGCATTACTCTGTTCTTATGAACTTAATACTCTAGATGCATGCTAGATAGCGGTCGATGTGTGGAGTAATAGTAGTAGATGCAGAATTGTTTCGATCTACTTATCGCGGATGTGATGCCTATATACATGATCATGCCTAGATATTCCCCCTATGTCCATGCCTACACCTAAACAAGATATCGAGTTGAGTATGGTGGGGTGTGCAAGGGTTCAAGCTACATTGCTCGAATCAATGATATTTAGCTCATGCCTTAACTCGCGAAATCTTGCTTCATCCAAGGGCTTCGTGAAAATATCTGCAAGGTTATCATGAGTGTTGACATACTTGAGCTTGATCTCCCCTCTCCTAATGTGATCCCGGATGAAGTGATACCGAATCTCAATATGATTCGTCTTGAAGTGTTGCACCGGGTTGAGAGAGATCTTGATGGCACTTTCATTGTCACACCAAAGAGGCAGTTCGTCACAAGTGACACCGTAATCCTTCAAGGTTTGCCTCATCCATAGAAGTTGAGCGCAACAACTCCAGGCAGCCACATACTCTGCTTCGGTGGACGAGAGAGAGACACAACTTTGCTTCTTGGAAGACCAACTCACCAAAGAGCAACCAAGAAATTGGCACCCTCCAGAAGTGGACTTCCTACCCACTTTCTCTCCTGCCCAATCTGAGTCTGAATAGCCCAAAAGATTGAAGTTGGCTCCTCTTCGGTACCATAAGCCAAATTTTGGGGTATGAGCCAAATATCAAAAGATTCTCTTGACCGCCACAAAGTGGCTTTCCTTAGGTGCGGCTTGAAACCATGCACAAACTCCCACACTCAACATGATATCCGGTCTAGATGCACAAAGGTTAAGCAAGAAGCCAATCATGGAGCGATATACCTTTTGAACCACCGCTTTACCATTGAGATCTATGTCAAGTTGGCATTTGATGGGCATTGGAGTGGAAGCCGGCTTGACATCACTTAACTTGAATCTCTTGAGCATGTCTTGAGTGTATTTGGCTTGGTTGATGAAGGTTCCTTCTCTTCTTTGCTTGATTCCGAACCCGAGAAAGAACTTCAACTCTCCCATCGTAGACATCTTGAACTTTGAGGTCATGAGAGCGGCAAATTCCTCATTGAAAGCTTTGTTAGGGGAACCAAAGATAATGTCATCAACATATAGTTGGCATACAAACAACTCCCCTTTGACCTTCTTAGTAAAAGGACTGGGGTCGATTTTCCCAATTTCGAACCCATGATCGTGAAACAACTCGGTAAGATGCTCATACCACACACATGGGGCTTGTTTAAGGCTGTAGAGTGCCTTGTTGAGTTGGTACACATGATCAGGGAAATAGGGATCCTTGAACCCCGGGGGTTGCTTGACATACACCAACTCATTAATAGGACCATTAAGAAAAGCACTCTTCACATCCATTTGTTGCAACTTCAAATTATGATGGGAAGCATAAGGAATCAACAAACGAATAGATTCAAGGCGAGCAACAGGAGCAAAGGTTTCACTGTAGGCGATAACCTCGACTTGGGAGTAGCCTTGAGCTACCAAACGAGCCTTGTTGCGAACAATGATCCCATGAGCATCTTGCTTGTTCTTGAATATCCACTTGGTTCCAATGACATTATGATTCCCCGTTGGCCTTGGCACCAATCTCGACACTTGGTTGTGCTCAAAGTTTTTGAGTTCTTCATGCATGGCATTAAGCCAATCCGGATCCTCGAGTGCCTCATAGACCTTTTGGGGTTCGACACAAGAAACAAACGCATGATGTTTACACTAGTTTGCTAATTGTCTACGAGTGCTTACCCCCTTTCTTAGGCTTCCAAGCACATTCTTCATGAGATGACCTTTGGTTGTGAGGTCGGATGCAATCTTAGCGGCACGACGCTGTAATTCCTCCTCAGGTGTGAAAAGAGGAGCAGAAACTTGATCATCTTGAGCGCTGTTGTCGGTGTCAAAACCGGCGGATCTCGGGTAGGGGGTCCCGAACTGTGCGTCTAGGCGGATGGTAACTGGAGACAAGGGACATGATGTTTTTACCCAGGTTCGGGCCCTCTCGATGGAGGTAAAACCCTACTCCTGCTTGATTAATATTGATGATATGGGTAGTACAAGAGTAGATCTACCACGAGATCGGAGTGGCTAAACCCTAGAAGCTAGCCTATGGTATGTTTGTTGTTCGTCCTACAGACTAAAACTCTCCGGTTTATATAGACACCGGAGAGGGCTAGGGTTACACTGAGTCGGTTACAATGGAAGGAGATCTTCATATCATCTCGCCAAGCTTGCCTTCCACGCCAAGGAAAGTCCCATCCGGACACGGGGTGGAGTCTTCAATCTTGTATCTTCATAGTCCAGGAGTCCGGCCAAAGGTCTTAGTCCGGCCATCCGGACACCCCCTAATCCAGGACTCCCTCAGTAGCCCCCGAACCAGGCTTCAATGACGACGAGTCCGGCGCGCAAGTTGTCTTTGGCATTGCATGGCGGGTTCTCCTGCAAATTCTCTATATCCGTCGAATAGTGTCCGGCTTCTAGTGTGTGCTGTCCTCCTCGGCTTTTGTGCCCCATAATGACCATCTTCCACGCGTCAAACGAATGCGAAAAGCCAGGGGGTTTTCTTTTCACTTACCCCCCCGGTTGCGTTAATGAGCCGCCCATAAAAGAGACGGGGATTTAGATCCAATTCGCACCATCTTCCCTCCGCGAGTCTTCATCAGAGCGCCTCTGACAGAGATCCATTCCATCATGGCCAGTCGGTGTCGCTCCTCCTCTCGCCCTTCAGCCCTCGGCCCAGAAATTGGGGGCGGTGTTCCGTCCCGCATAGCAAGTTAGTAGTGCTTCAGTCAAAGGGGCTTCTCCCCCCAGCATATATGGTCCCAGTTCGAGCCGGGATTGCTGCCTATAGCGGCGGAGAGCAGGCGGATGGCGTTCCCAATCCCTCTCAAGGAGAGCGGGTATGCTTAGTCCCTTATTTGATGAGAGGACTAGGATTTCCAATTGATCCGTTTCTCTGAGGGTTGCTGGAGTTCTACGACCTCCAGCTACATAACCTCACGCCCGCCTCCATTTTGCACATCGCGGGCTTCGTGGCCCTCTCCGAGCTGTTCTTGGGTGTTGAGTCCCATTTTGCGCTGTGGAAGAGGTTGTTTTGTCTTGTGCCCCGTTCTCAGGAGGGGTCTATTTATCAGGTGGGCGGATCCGAACTACGGCGCATCGCCGGGACCGGATATCTATCCGGCACCCCAAAGAGGGAGTCCGAAGACTGGCCCTCGGAGTGGTTTTATATAGATGACGTCCCCCTGCCAGACCCTGTACGGATCGGCCTCCCCGAATTCAATAATGCCCCGTTGAAGAAGCGCCTGAGTTGGCGCCCACGGAACCCTCAGAGGGAAGCTGACAGGGACGTCCTGTACCTGATGAGCCGGATAAGGTTATTGGCTCATTCCGGACTGACCATGATTAAGGTCATGGCCATATGCATTACGTGAGGGGTGCAGCCGCTTCAATACAGAGGCCACGCCATGTGGGATTTCAACGGGGAGGATGACGCTACCCAGTGCGGTTGCAAGGGGCCAGATTCGGCCGCTACTTTAACGAGAATCTTATCCGTTTTGTACAAGGGGGAAGAGGAAGAATTCCTCCGTGTCAACCCGGAAGGCGGATTCTCCATGTACAATCCTCCTAGTTGGGTGAGCGGACACTTTCACTTGCCTATCCGTTTTTGAAATTCCCGTAGTTGAGTACTTAGACTAGTAATGTTTAAACGCAGGAGCTGCGCCAGGCTGTGAAGGAAATAAACAGCCATACTCCATAACCCGAGGACTCGGAACGGTCCCTCGATCCGGACTCCCAAGAAGATTCGGACTTATGCGTGGAGTTGATTGATGGAGTATTTCATCAATTGAGCAAGGATAACTCCTTAGTGGCCATCACGGCCGACTATCCCGGACTACTTCCAGCCTCCAAGGTAACTAAGACTGAAGTCCTAGTATTCTCATGCTTTATCTTGCATGCCGTGTACTAACAGCGTTTCGCAGGGTAAATCCTTGAGGCGGAAGGCCGAGCCCACGGTGGGCAGCCAACAAGGGCCGCTGAAGCCAGGCGGGTCAACAAAAAGTGCGGACCAGATCGAGATTCCGGCGCAACGGTATGGCGTGCGATTTTAACGCCTAGGGTTTATGCCCTTGAGTCTTACTAATGCTCATGATTTTCTTAGAAAGAAGAGAGCCCACTGGACTATGTCCGCCGGCCAAGATTCAAGGCCGGGTCCGGAAGCGGAGGCAGACACGGGACGCGCCTCGGGCGCTCCTCCGACAGAGGGCGCCGACGGGCTATCTGCCACCAATTCAGAGGTGGAGAGTGCCCTGAACCATAGGCGTCGCCGGACTGTTCTTCGTGACGCGTGTTTTTCCCATAGGCTTTGGACGCCTTTAATATAGGAGATGGGTATCTCCGTGCTGCTCAAAATGGTCTAGCCAGAGGCACGGAGCAGTATGTGAAAGACATACAGGTGAGTAGAATTGAAGGTTATATATGTCAGTAGCCCCCGAGACTTGAAATAGTGAAGACAACTGTTTGAAGGATCATGTGCTATGCAGTGTCTTACAAAGAAGAATACGCAATTGTCCCAGGAGCTCGAAGAGTGCAAGTGTCACGCCCAATATGCGACCCTATCCAAAAGGAACTCGAAGGTCCCACCAAGGATAGACCCGCATATTGGAACGCTTTTGCAAGGTGGATATCATTACATCAACATTACATAATAGATGGCGATACATACAAAAGGCATACAATGCCACATGAATACAACATCACAATACATAAGAGCAACATCCGACTACGGATGAAACATAAACAGAAACTCAAACGACATCCACCCTGCTAGCCCAGGCTGCCGACCTGGAACCTATCCCCTGATCGAAGAAGAAGCAGAAGAAGAACTCCAAAACAAGCAAACATCGCTCTCGCGTCATGATCATCGCATAACCTGTACCTGCAACTGTTGTTGTAGTAATCTGTGAGCCACGAGGACTCAGCAATCCCATTACCATGGGTATCAAGACTAGCAAAGCTTAAAGGGAAATGAAGGGGTAAAGTGGTGAGGCAGTAGCAACGACTAATCATGATATGGTGGCTAACATACGCAAATAAGAGCGAGAAGAGAGCAAAAGGAACGATCGTCAACTAGTAATGATCAAGAAGTGATCCTGAACTCCTACTTACGTCACGCATAACTCAAAGACCGTGTTCACTTCCCGGACTCCGCCGAAAAGAGACCATCACGGCTACACACACGGTTGATGCGTTTTAATTTGGATCTGGTGTCAAGTTATCTACAATCGGACATTAACAAATTCCCATCTGCCTATAACCGGACATTAACATTATACCCTGCAGGGGTGTCCCAACTTAGCCCATGATAAGCTCTCGCGATCAACGAAGGATATACCTTCTCCCAGGAAGACCCGATCAGACTCGGAATCCCGGTTTACAAGACATTTCGACAATGGTAAAACAAGACAAGCAAAGCCGCCCGATGCGCCGACAAATCCCGATAGGAGCTGCACATATCTCGTTCTCAGGGCAACACCGGATGAGACTAGCTACGAGTAAAACCAACCCTCAAGTTGCCCCGAGGTGGCCCCGCAGGCAGCTCAGTTCGGACCAACACTTAGACAAGCACTGGCCCGGGGGGGCTAAAATAAAGATGACCCTTGGGTTGGCCGACCCAAGGGAAGGGTATAGGTGGTGGTGAGGCAAATGGTAAAACCAAGGTTGGGCCTGCTGGAGGAGTTTTATTCAAAGCGAACTGTCGAGGGGGTCCCATAAATCACCCAACCGCGTAAGGAACGCAAAATCCGGGAACATAACACTGGTATGACGGAAACTAGGGCGGCAAGAGTGGAACAAAACACCAGGCATAAGGCCGAGTCTTCCACCCTTTACCAAGTATATAGATGCATTAATAATATAAGAGATATTGTGATATCCCAACAAATCCTGTCCACCATGGAGCAATCTTCACCTTCACCTGCAACTAACAGCGCTATAAGAGGGGCTGAGCAAAAGCAGTAACATAGCCAAACAACGGTTTGCATAGGAAAGGTGTCAAAGGTTAGAGGTTCATGGCAATATGGGAGGCTTGATGAGCAAAAGATAGGTAACGCAGCATAGCGATAGAACGAAGCAACTAGCATAGCAATGATAGTAGTGAGATCCAGGGTAGCGGTCATCTTGCCTGAAATCCCGCAAGGAATAAGAACAAGTCCATGAAGAAGACGAACGGATGAAGCCGAACCAAGCGTAGACGAACGAATCCTCACGATCGCAACGAAACGGGAACTATTGAGAAGAAGCACACAACAAGGTAAACACACCACACATAAACAAGACATGATGCACAACAAGCATGATGCAAGACAAGACTACATGAAGCTACTCATGGCAAGAGATGATGCAAACAAGAGCAACACATCAAGGCAAGTTTAAATGAGGCTGGGAACAACATATAACTATTCCGGTAAGTCCTCATATGCATATTTTGAAATTGGTCCAGATCTGAATAAACCTTATGTTCAAGTTGTTAAACAGCAAGTTAAGATGCACAAAGATGATCTACACGAGATTCTAGTCAAGTTACATATAAAGTTCATTTAGTTCGGAGTTACGGCCTAGAAGATATGAGCAAAACAAGTTAAACATGGCATTGATGCAAAATGCACCCAAACATCAAGCAAACACCTCAAAACAAGGATGCAACATGATAATATAAAACTACATGCAATTCTAAGCAAGTTTCATATAGAGCACACTCAAAACGGAGCAACGGTTCAACACACACACACTAAACAAGTTATAGCAACAATCTATCCAAAACAGCAACTAGGCATATTGCAAGCACCAAAACAATATGCTACAGCATCTCAACTAGAAAACAAAAGGCATGGGCATGATGTACAGGTAAAGCATAACAAAACATGAACACTGAGCTATCTCCAGAAATCACTAGAACATGCTCAAACACACATGGCAAGATTGCAAGTAATAACAATTCAGACTTTGCAGAAAATAACATCAGGTTGCAATGTTTAGAGCTATCAAACAACATGTTACAGGAACTTATAATGGCAAACAAAGGCATGGCATGAATCTACTAATTGCATAGATCAACAGTCCTTTACTGACCATGAGCCAAAAAGGAACAGAAAATATGATGGCACCCATGTAAACATGGCAAGTTATAATACAGATTCAAACATGGCAGGAATAGAATTATGAAGGCATGTTGGTGAGCTTGTCCAACTCACTACAGAGCAATATATGGTATGGCAAGGCAACCAACAGTAAGAAGGCATGTTTGTGAAGCTAAGCATGGCAAGAGCAAGTTCATAGGGTGCATGGAACACTAGCAACAATCATGGCAACAACTAAACTTAATGTTAACAGGCTGACAACAACATTATGAAGCAACTTTAGAGCAAGATTAAAACAAGCTACATCAAGCTACAAATGCAACCAGGGGCATGGATGGATAGAGCATGACATGTAGAACAAAACATATTTAGTGACCATCTCCAGATTATGCATAGAATGATTTGTAGCAGCAGGTTTACATAACATCACAAAATAACAGATTCAGCCTAGCAAAACAGCAACAGCAAGTATACTACTTAACAAGCTCGATTCACTCACCACAAGTCATTGCATGACAAGATAAGCATAGCATCATCAAGAAGACATGTTTATGAAACAAACCAAGGCAAGAAAAAGTTCATAGCATGCAAGGATCAACTACAACAACCTTGGCAAAATTGAATAACATGGAAACAATCTGCCAGGAAACATTTTGAAGCCAAAGTAGAGCATGAAAATGACATGCTAGACTACTCCATAATTGCAAACAGGGGCATTGATGGATAGACAATAACCATATGTTCAAAACATCCTTACTGAAGTATCTCAAAATAAGCATGGATATCTCTGTAGCATCAAGTTTACATGGCATCAAAATAACAGCAGAACATGGACTAAAATCAGCAATATCACGAAGTCTAGTTTGCATGCTTGTGCTAGTCACCACATTGATCACAAAAATACATGGTAATCACCTATGTAAATAAGACATAGAATATATCAAAACACATGTAGACATCCACCTCATAGGATGCACACATCAATCATGGCAAAAATGACAAAAGAGCTCGTTCTGCTAACAGACAGCAGACAACATCATGAAGCACTCTTGCAACGATGAATCAGGCATCAAGATGAGCTCAAATGAATATGGTGCAATGGAATGAAATGATGTACTCGTTGAGGCGAACAATTTGGCATATTACACGCACAAAACGGAGCTACGGATGCAGAGATATAGCACGTCAAACAGGGCATGAAAATTACACAGATCTGGGACTTAGCAGAAATCAACCTCGCGAAAAAGTCAACGGGTCGGAGACGGAGCGGGTCGGGCCGGGTTGAGGCAGAGGAGGACCCGGGCGGCGAGGCGATGCTCCGACGAGGGAGTTCGCCGACGGGGCGGCAGATCCGGCAAAGGGGGGCCTCCTCCGGCCGGGATCCTGTCGGATCGGGGCGGAGGCGGACCGGCGGCGGCGAGCAGGCCCGGCGGTGGCGGAGGGCGCTGGCGTCGGGGAGGGATCTGGCGGCGGGGCTGAGGCGCGGAGGCGGCGGCGCCGGAGACGGGAGAGCTCCGGCGGAGGC
>NC_041389.1:263831413-263943645 GCF_002162155.2 Triticum dicoccoides
AGGCGCCGGGCGGCGGGGAGATGGGCCGCGGGGCGCGGGCTGGCGGCGGCGACCGACCGGGCCAGGAGGGCCTTGGTTGGGCCCGGCGGGCCCGCGCGGTGGAGGCACGGTGGAGACGACGGCGGGGACACGTGGCAGATCCTGGTTCACCGGCGGGCAGCGGCTGGACATGTCCGGCTCGGGCGGACGTGTCCGGCGACGCGAGGATGAAGATGGCTAGGGTTTCGTTTGCGAATTTGGACGGGGAGGACATATTTATAGGTAGAGGGAGCTAGGAGAGTCCAAATGAGGAGAGGTTTTCGCCCACACGATCGTGATCGAACGACCGGGGGCATGGAGGGGAGTTTGCTGGGTTTTGGGCCACTTTGGAGGGGTGTTGGGCTGCAAAGAGAAGGAGGCTTTTGCGGTTACCCGGTTAACCGTTGGAGTGCCAAACGACCTCCGAATGGCACGAAACTTGACAGGCGGTCTACCGGTGGTATACCAAGGCCGCTTGGCAAACCTCGGGCCATTCTGAGAAAGTTTAACACCCGCTCACAACGAGAGATGAAAGGGGAACGCCAGAGGACATAGGAGCGCCGGATTGCAAAACGGACAACGGGGAAAATGCTCGGATGCATGAGACGAACACGTATGCAATGCAATGCACATGATGACATGACGAAATGCAACACACAAGCAAATGACATGGCAACAACGGCGAATAACTGGCAGACACCTAGCGCATCGAATCTGGGGCGTTACAGCAAGGCCCAGCTCGAGGCCGCATTGGCCACTTCACAAAATGTCAAGGGGACGCCCGCAGGTAATATATGCTTCGAAAGGTACTTCCATTTTGAAATGCGGCAGGCATGCAACCCTGACGATAATAATGCAGATGAGGCCGTAGTAAATCCGGACAAGCAACAACTCCTACGCCAACTAAAGGCTGGGGAGAGCGTGCTGATGAGGGTGAGGCAAGAGAAGAACAAGCTTTAAGACGCCAATACCCAGCTGGGCGAGGAACTGAAAGATGTTCGTATTCAGCTGTCTTCTGCCGTGAAGGAGAATTGGCGACTTCGACGCGGCATTTTTAGTAAGTGCTTGAACGAATCTTCGAAAAAATAATTCAGCGAGGAAGTCGATTGACAGAGCTATGTCTGTAGGTCTGCTGACGGGTCGTCCTACGGAGGAAATGCCTGGTTCAACGGGAGACCTTCTTCCTGAGCTGTTGCAACTACACGAACGAGTTCGGCAGGCAATGCAAAGCGTCATCCAGGCTATGTGGCCATCCCTCTCCGTGCCCGAAGGCCTTGAGGAGCTTACAAAGAAGCTGGAGGGAGTGCGGCAACGCTTCCGGTTGTGGAACATATCGGCTTGCAGTCAAGGTGCCAGGGAGGCCTGGGCCATGGTGAAGACTCGGTACACGAAGGCTGACCCAAACCACATGGCCGAGGTCGGCCCTATAGTTCCGGATGGAAAGGAGATCCCGGTCAGCTTAGCATATGGCCAGGTGGAGCTGGCTGCAAAGTATTCCCAACAGGACTGTAAATTAGACCACCTGTTGGATGGTATTGAAGAGGAATATGCCGAGTTGGATTGACTCTGTAATTTAAAATGACATAAAAAAATGCCTTCTAGCCGGATTGTAGTGTCATTGCGGACCTTTTTGCTTCGACCTCTGGACCCTATAGTCCGGAGTGTGTCCGAATACCCTCTTGGTTATGTAAGAACCGGGGCATGCATGGAAACAAGGCGTAGGGGTCGTAAGTGCTTTAGCAGACAAGTGCCCCACTAGTTATGTTATATTACATGGTTAGTAAGAAACATCTTCCAGGGAGAATAGTTCCGTTAGGGGTTCCTTTCCCTGGGAGGCATGCCCTAAAGTGCATGTCCGAACTGCCAAAAAGAGCAGAAAAGCATCTGGGGGCAAATGAATAAATACAAAAGATCATCTTTTAGTTCACCGACCGAATATTCCCTTAAGAACGCTAGCTTTCGGCTTCACCCAGTCTGAGGTACACATCCGGTTGACCCGGCAGTAACAATCGCAGAGGTGCTCCCTTTACCACCTAGCCGAACGAACGGGAACATAGGGGTAAGCACAGGAGCCAGGCAACCCAGCTTGGCCAAAACTTAAGTCATATCGATGCATATAATGGTGTATAAAAGGTTCATGCGGAAGCGTCACACATGTTTTGGGCATGAGGCCCATTTTATATTAACTTCTTGGTAAAGAAGCCCCCAGGTATTATGAGCGCGGGTAGCGCGTTGGGTATGTGCGAACACTGCATAGGCAAGCCCCTAAGGGCTTGGGAGAAGAAAAAGGGGTAGGAAGAAGGAATAAAATCCCGGACTGCCACGAATAAATAAATAAAACAAAGGGACAGAGGAAGGAAACGAACATGGAGTCCGGCGCTAGGCGTAGAATCTTCGTAGGCGTGCTGCGTTCCATGGGTTCGGCTCGATTCGGTTATCCGATGCGTTTCGCAGACGGTACGCTCCGCCGGTCAGTACTTGGTCGATTATGAAGGGCCCCTCCCGTTTGGGATTTAATTTATCCTTTTTCTTGTCCGGCAGGCGTAGAACTAGTTCGCCAACGTTATAGGTTTTGGCCCGTACTTCTCTGCTTTGGTATCTTCGAGCCTATTGTTGATAGAATGCGGAACGAGCTTTTGCCATGTCGCGCTCCTCTTCCAATGCGTCCAAGATGTCCTGCCGATCGAGCTCGGCTTCTCTTGCTTCGTACATGCACACTCGAGGTGAGTCATGGATTATGTCGCATGGCAGTACTGCCTCTACGCCGTATACCATAAAAAATGGTGTGAATTCAGTAGTGTGATCGAGCTCGGCTTCTCTTGCTTTGTACATGCGCACTCGAGGTGAGTCATGGATTATGTCGCATGGCAGTACTGCCTCTGCGCCGTATACCATAAAAAATGGTGTGAATTCGGTAGTGCGATTCGTCGTGGTCCGCAGCCCCCAGAGTACGGAGTCAAGCTCCTCTACCTAGTGCGTGTTAGATTCCTTGAGGGATTGCACTAGTCTGGGTTTGATGCCGCTCATAATGAGACCGTTGGCCCATTCGACTTAACCGTTAGTTTGAGGGTGATAGACTGAAGCATAGTCGAGCTTGATGCCAATTGTTTTTGCACCAAAGTTTGACTTCATCGGCCGTGAAGTTTGTGTCGTTGTCGGTTATGATGCTGTGGGGGGCGCCGTAACGGTGTACGACCCCGGATATGAAGTCTATCACTGGTCCGGATTCGGCCGTCTTTACAGGCTTGTCTTCTATCCATTTGGTGAATTTGTCCACCATGACCAGTAGATATTTTTGCTTGTGGGTTCCTCCTTTAAGGGGTCCGACCATGTCAAGCCCCCAGACCACGAAAGGCCAGGTAATGGGTATAGTTTGTAGGGCAGTAGGCGGCATGTGGCTTTGGTTGGCGAATAACTGGCAACCAACACATCGTTGCACTAAGTCCTGGGCATCTGCCCGGGCCGTTGGCCAATAAAATCCAGTACGGAAGGCATTGCTTACAAGGGCCCGGGCTGCGGCGTGGTGCCCGCCGAGTCCGGCATGAATTTCAGCCAAAAGGTCTCGCCCTTCCTCTTCGGAGATACACCTTTAAAGGACTCTGGTTGTGCTTTTCTTGTAAAGCTCTCCCTCGTGGATTTTGTAGGCTTTAGATCGCCGCACTATGCAGCGGGCCTCGTTTTGGTCTTCGGGAAGTTCCTGCCTAGTTAGGTAGGCTAGGAATGGTTCTATCCAAGGGGCAATAACTGCCATTATTTCGTGGGCTGACGACGTTGTTTCGTTGGCAGAGCCCCCAACTGTGTCAGAATGTTCGGTGAGGGGCAGTGTAGTTGTGTCCGGACTATTGTTTCCGGATTCTCCTTCCCATGATACGGATGGCTTGAACAGCCTTTCTAGGAAGATGTTGGGAGGGACGGCCTCGCGCTTGGCGCCAATGCGTGCCAACACGTGTGCTGCTTGGTTATTTTCCCGGGCTATGTGATGAAATTCAAGCCCCTCGAACCGAGCTAACATATTTAAGATGGTGTTGCGGTAAGCTGCCATTTTCGGATCCTTGGCGTCGAAGTCTCCATTTATTTGGGATATTGCGAGGTTTGAATCCCCACGGACCTGTAGGCGCTGAATGCCCATGGAGACTGCCATCCGGAGGCCATGTAAAAGGGCCTCGTATTCGGCTGCGTTGTTGGAATCCGTGTACATTATCTAAAGTACGTATTGGACGGTGTCTCCGGTTGGGTACGTCAGAACGACGCCAGCCCCCAGGCCAGCCAACATTTTGGAGCCATCGAAGTGCATGATCCAGTTGGAGTATGCACCGTACTCTTTAGGGAGTTTGGCTTCAGTCCATTCGGCGATGAAGTCGGCCAAAACCTGCGACTTAATAGCTCGCCTTGGCTTGTAGGTTATGTCGAACGGGAGGAGCTCAATGGCCCATTTGGCAATCCGGCCCGTTGCATCGCGGTTGTTTATAATATCATTAAGGGGTACTTCGGATGCCACTGTTATGGAGCACTCTTGAAAGTAGTGTCGCAGCTTCCGGGATGCCATGAACACCGCGTACGCTATCTTTTGATAATGCGGGTATCGTGACTTGCATGGAGTTAGTACAGTGGACACATAGTACACTGGTTTTTGGAGGGGGAACTTGTGTCCGTCCGCTTCTCGTTCGACGACGAGCACCGCGCTTACAACTTGATGGGTTGCCGCGATGTATAATAGCATTGGTTCGCCCGTGTTGGGCGCGACCAGGACCGGATTTGTTGCCAGTATGGCTTTTATTTCTTCGAGTCCGGCCGTGGCGGCATCCGTCCACTCGAAGTGGTCGGTGCGCCGCAGGAGGCGATAGAGGGGTAATGCCTTTTCTCCTAAGTGGGAGATAAAGCGACTTAGAGCCGCCACGCATCCTGTCAGTTTTTGTATTTGTTTGAGGTCCTTTGGGGTATCCAATTGTGACAGAGCTCGGATCTTGGCTGGGTTTGCTTCAATTCCTCTACCGGATACGATGAAGCCCAAGAGCTTTCCGGCTGGTACGCCGAAAACGCATTTTT
Organism: Triticum dicoccoides; assembly: GCF_002162155.2. Lineage (NCBI taxonomy): Eukaryota > Viridiplantae > Streptophyta > Magnoliopsida > Poales > Poaceae > Triticum > Triticum dicoccoides. The sequence continues at coordinate 263,836,478 of NC_041389.1, forward strand.
CCGGGTTGAGCTTAATGTCATATGTTCGGAGATTGTAGAACGTGAGCCTCAAATCGTCTACTAGAGTATCGACGTGTTTTGTTTTGACGACCACATCATCTACGTATGCTTCAACTGTTTTGCCGATCTGGTTGGCCAGACATGTCGGAATCATGCACTGATATGTTGCGCCAGCGTTTTTGAGCCCGAAGGGCATCGTGTTGAAGCAGAATGGGTAGTATGGGGTGATGAATGCCGTTGCGGCTTGGTCTGACTCTGCCATCTTGATTTGATGGTAGCCAGAGTATGCATCGAGGAAACATAATGAGTCGTGTCCTGCGGTGGCGTCGATGATTTGATCAATTCGGGGGAGTGGGAAAGGGTCCTTTGGACATGCCTTGTTTAGGTCTTTGAAATCGACACATAGACGCCAAGATTTGTCCTTCTTTGGTACCATCACCAGGTTTGCTAGCCAGTCCGGATGTTTTATGTCTCGGATGAATCCGGCTTCCAGCAGTTTTGCTAGCTCCTCTCCCATGGCTTGTCTCTTGGGTTCGGAAAAACGCCGTAGAGTCTGCTTGACGGGTTTAAACCCTTTTAGGATGTTCAGGCTGTGCTCAGCCAGCCTGCGTGGGATTCCTGGCATATCTGAGGGGTGCCAGGCGAAAATGTCCCAATTTTCTCGCAGGAAGTCTCTGAGTGCGGCGTCCACATCGGGTTTTAGTTGTGCCCTGATGGAGGCCATTTTTGTAGGGTCCATTGGATGGACTTGGAATTTGATTATTTCGTCTGCTGGTTTGAAAGAGGTGGACTTGGATCTCTTGTCTAGTATTACATCATCCCTGTCCACCGTAGAGCGCAACGCAGTTAGTTCCTCGGCCGCTAGGGCCTCGGATAGTGCCTCCAGGGCCAGTGCGGCTGTCTTGTTTTCAGCACGGAGCGCTATGTCTGGATCACTTGCGAGAGTGATGATTCCGTTGGGTCCGGGCATTTTGAGCTTCATGTACTCGTAATGGGGTATGGCTTGGAAAATTGTAAATGCTTCTCGCCCTAGCAGAGTGTGGTATCTGCTGCTGAACGGGGCCACTTGAAACGTGACCTCCTCGGATCTGTAATTATCCGGCGTGCCAAACACCACATCCAGTGTGATTTTTCCTGAACAGCGCGCTTCCCGGCTTGGAATTATTCCTCTAAAAGTTGTGTTGCTTCGCTCAATGCGGCTCCAGTCAATTTCCATTTTTTGCAGGGTTTCCTCGTAAATGAGGTTGAGTCCACCGCCGCCGTCCATGAGTACCTTTGTAAGTCGGAAGCCATCCACTATCGTACTGAGGACCAATGCAGCTGGTGCTCGGGCTATCCGGAATTTAGGTTCGTCACTGGCATAAAATGTGATAGCCGTGTCACTCCATGGGTTTATTGTTGCTACTTGGTAGACTTCGGCAAGGTTGCGGAGCGTTCGTTTCCTTGCATTGTTTGATGTGAAGGTCTCAAAGAGTGTCGACACCGTACTGGGGAGGTATTCTTCGGGTGCTGGAGTTAAAAGCTCCACGCCATTTCGGGCCACCTGCCGTAGTATCCAACATGCTCTAAGGCTGTGCGTTGGTGTGGCTTCCCCTGAATTATGAATTTTACAGGGTCCATTGAGCCATCCTTCCAGTACGGTCCCGTACCCTGTAGAGGGTTTTTGTTTTTTGATGTTTGGCTCAGATGCCTGGCGGTGATGCGCCCTTTTGTTTTGGACTGGTGTTGTTTTCGGGGCCGAATTGTCCTAGAATTTATCTTCGGTTTTCCGAACGCTTTCAGTCGCACAGTACTTTCGTACTATGGATGTCAAGTCGGCGAATCGTGTAATTTCACGGCGTCTTATGGCGTTGAGGATTCCGATGTCCGTGCAGTTGTTACAGAAGAGTGAAATTGCTTCTTTCTCGCGACAGTCCTTTATCCTGCTCATAACCAGGAGGAATGTGGCCCAGTAGTGGTGTACTGTTTCTCTGAGCTCTTGCCGTAATAGGGATAAATCCCGTATAGTTGGGTGGGCGGGTGGAATTAAATCCGGAACCCTGCCCGATGTAAGATTCAGGGGCCAAACGGTTTCCAAATTCGGAAGCTTGCTTTCTTGGATATTATTCAATGAATTGGGCCTGCTGTCTGACTTTAGGTTCAGGGTTTGGGCGACATCCTCCCCTCCGCGGGTATCCGGCTTGGAGGGATCAGGAATCCGGACACATCTGGTCCTTAGGGCGGGCGGAGACTCGCCGCATAGTTCTTCCACCACTTCGACGTGATGGGTGATCTGGGGAGAGTCAATCTCTCTCTAATCGGGTTTAAGCCCAATCTGGTCATAATCAGTAGCGACTCCCAGGGCCGCGATGCGATCCAAGAGCTCGTTCAGGGAGAGGAGCTCCATCGGATCTAACTGCTCGGCAAGCTCCGAGCGGATGTGAAGATTGCTTTCGATGGCCCGAGAGGTCATCATCGGCGTGGCGGCCGGACAGGCGGTCATCAAAAACCTGCCTAGCCGGAGAGTTTGGCCGACAGCTAAAGCTCCTTTAGCAACGATGCCGTCTTTAAAGACGGGATGCGGCATTCTTCCTGATGGTGATGACATAGCGGAACTCTCAATGAAAGCACCAATGTCGGTGTCAAAACTGGCGGATCTCGGGTAGGGGGTCCCGAACTGTGCGTGTAGGCGGATGGTAACACGAGACAAGGGACATGATGTTTTTACCCAGGTTCAGGCCCTCTCGATGGAGGTAAAACCCTACTCCTACTTGATTCATATTGATGATATGGGTAGTACAAGAGTAGATCTACCACGAGATCGGAGTGGCTAAACCCTAGAAGCTAGCCTATGGTATGATTGTTGTTCGTCCTACGGACTAAAACTCTCCGGTTTATATAGACACCGGAGAGGGCTAGGGTTACATAGAGTCGGTTACAATGGGAGGAGATCTTCATATCGTATCGCCAAGCTTGCCTTCCACGCCAAGGAAAGTCCCATCCAGACATGGGGCGGAGTCTTCAATCTTGTATCTTCATAGTCCAGGAGTCTGGCCAAAGGTCTTAGTCCGGCCATCCGGACACCCCCTAATCCAGGACTCCCTTAGCTGTCTTGAGCTTGTTCTTGATCTTGAGCTCGCTCTTGATCTTGAACTTGCTCGGAAGGGACAACTCGACCTTGGGCATCACTTGGTAGCTCACCACCATCTTGAAGTTGATCTTGCCCTTGATCTTGTTCACTTGGTTGAGGGACTTCACTTTGTTCTTCGCAAGCGTGTGGGTCTTGGGTTGGTGATGGCTCCACTTGAGTGGAGCATTGTCCTTCTCCTTCGGCCACAAGGGGTTCCTCAATGGGTAGGATATGACCAACACCCATTCTTCTTATGGCTTGGGGAGGAGTTTCATCACCTACATCACAAGTACCACTTTGCTCCACTTGGGAGCCGTTATTCTCGTCAAACTCCATGTTACACGTCTCCTCAGTGAGTCTCGTGGACTTGTTGAGGACACTGTAAGCATGAGAGTTTGTAGCATAACCAACAAAAATTCCCTCATGAGCTCTAGCCTCAAATTTTGACAAACGAACACCTTTCTTGAGAATGAAACACTTACAACCGAACAGCCGGAAGTACTTGAGGTTGGGCTTGTTACCGGTGAGTATTTCATAAGGAGTCTTGTTCAAGCCTTTGTGGAGATAGAGCCAATTAGATGCATGACACGCCGTGTTGATGGCTTCGGCCCAAAAGTTGTAAGGGGACTTGAACTCCGCCATCATGGTCCTTGCCGCATCCATCAACGTCCGATTCTTCCTCTCCACAACACCATTTTGTTAAGGGGTGTATGGTGCGGAATATTGATGCTTGACCCCCTCATCACTAAGAAACACATCCAAGGTGTAGTTCTTGAACTCGGTGCCGTTGTCACTTCTTATTGTCAAGATCTTTGCATCATGTTGACGTTGAGCTTCATTTGCAAAGTCGATGACAGTTTGTTGAGTTTCACTCTTCCTCTTGAAGAAATATACCCAAGTGTACCTTGAGTAATTATCGACAGTCACCAAGCAATACTTTCTACCCCCAAGACTATCAAAGGATGGAGGCCCAAAGAGTTCCATATGAAGGAGCTCCAAGGGTCTCTTCAAGTAGATGATAGTCATGGGAGGGTGAGCCTTATCATGTAACTTTCTTTTGATACAAGCACTGCAAGCACGATCTTTGGCAAAGCTAACATTTGTTAGTCCATGGACATGGTCCCCCTTGAGGAGACTTTGCAAAGATCTCATATTGACATGGGCTAAACGGCAATGCCAAAGCCACCCCACATCAACTTTAGCCATTAGGCATGTCGCGGTCTTAGTGGGTCGCTCCGAAAAGTTAATCACATAAAGACCGTTCTCGACATGCCCAACAAAGGCTACTTTAAGAGTCTTGTTCCACAAGAGGGCCACGGTATCAATATCAAAGAATGTGGCAAAGCCCATGAGTGCAAGTTGACGAACGAAAAGTAAATTGTATGCAAGGGACTCAACAAGCATGACTTTCTCGATCGCGAGATCATGAGAAATGACTACCTTGCAAAACCCAATACCTTAGAAGATGAGGCATCACCCCACTCGTCATTGGTGGGCATAGATGGGATCTTATGCATGTCCACCACCAAGTCCTTGCTTCCGGTCATATGATTTGTGGCTCCACTATCGAGCAACCATGATCCCCCACCGGAAGCAAACACCTACAAGAGATCAATGCTTGGTTTTAGGTACCCATTTTGTAATGGGTCCTTTGATGTTAGTAACAAGGGTCTTAGGAACCCAAATAGACCATTCAATGTACTCATAAGGAGAACCAACAAATTTAGCATAAACATGCCCATCACTAGCACGACACAACACATAAGAAGGGTTAAAGTCGTCGGCTTTGTCAGAAGGGTTGGCATTGCCTTTTTGACATCACCACACTTCACAGTGTTCTTCTTCTCCTTAGAAGCACCCTCTCCCTCCTTCACAAAAGTTTTCTTGAGAGGAGGAGGTCATTTGGCCTTGTCATTCTTCTTCTTGTTCTTGGACTTGGGTGCGAACCCAACTCCCTCCTTGGCCACAACTTCCTTTTGATTGCTCAAAAGGTCATTGAGATTCTTCTCACCTTGTATGCAAGACACAAGGCCTTTCTCAAGTTGCTCCTTCAACTTGGTATTCTCCTCCACAAGATGCACATGCTCACAACACGGGTTAGTAGCATTTGCATTCTCAATTAAGACCATATGAGGAAAAGTGGCTTTCTCCTTGGTTAGCTTCACTTGGAGTTGATCATGAGACTCCTTGAGGCTAGCATGAGCACCCTTCAAGGCCTTGTGAGCCTTGTCAAGTAAATCAAACTCCTCCTTGAGTCTAGCATGGTCAACCCCAAGTTTAGCCTTCTCGGAATCGAGCACACGAGATACAACAAGAGCGTGATCAAGATCTTTCTTTAATTTAGCATGGTCATCGTTGTATGAATCCTCAAGAGTCAAACGATGAACACGCTCTTCCTGAAGAGCATTGGAGAGATCCGATATCTCATCAGCATAGCCACGACTATGACCTTCCATCTTAGAGATGGTTTCTTCATTAGCCTTGATCATGTCATTGGCTGCACCAAGTTGTTCCAAGAGAGCAATGAAGTGCTTCTTGGATTTGCCCTTGAGCTTACTCATAAAAGACTCAAATTAATTTACTTCCGCATTAGACCCCTCACTTTAATCAATGCAATTAGTCAAGTAAGGATTAGTAATGATGGTAGTTTTGATGCTGGGGGTTACCTTGTTGGTAGCTTTGGCCATGAGGCACTTGGCGGTGATGTTCTCATTGGGTGAATCGAAGAGAGACACCCATGGAGTTGTGGCAATGGCAACGGAGGCCATGGCCATGGCTTCACTATCTCCATCATCATCATCCTCATTGTATTCTTCTTGTGCCACCAACCCTTTGGTCGGAGTCTTCTTGGTGAAGTTGTTCTTGTTAGGGAAGGACTTGGCTTTGTCTTTTCGGATGGGCTTGACACCATTGTCTTCCCGTTTCTTGTAAGGGCACTTCGCAACAAAATGGCTCACATTGCCACAATTGTAACATGTTCTCACACGTTGCTTGCCCTTGAAGCCACTTGAGTTGTTCTTGTTGAAATTGGGCCTTGAGTTCTTCTTGCTCCAAAATTGCCTTGAAGCAAGAGCCATGTGCTCATAATAATCATATTTCGTATCTTCGGGGTTGCTCTCCTCATCTTCCTCTTCTTTTACACTAGCCTTGGCCTTCAAGGCAAGGTTGGGCTTCTTTGCTCTTTGGGAACGCAATACCGCATTGTCGGCGGTCTTGTCCAAGATCCTCATCGCCACAAACTCATCCAACACTTCACTTGAGGACAACGTGTGGAAGTACGGTCTTGACGGATGACGGAGGACATGGCCTTGTGGTAAGGCATCATGGCCTTGAGGAATTTGCCCTTGATCCAATTATCATCCGTATCCTTGCTCCCATGATCTCGAAGAGAGACTGCAAGAGTGGTTAATCTCCGGTAAAGCTCACGAGGTTCTTCATCTTCATTCATTGCAAAATCATCAGCTTCATCTTGCACCACTTCATAGTTGCAGCGTTGAATGCTTGCGCTTCCCTTGTAAAGAGAAACAACATGGTCAAACTTCCTTGGCCACGGTGAACGGACGAAGATGTGCAATGTCTTTGGATGGAATTGCATCTTGGATGATGAAGAGGGCATTCTCATTGAATTGATGATCCTCGGCTTCTCTCGGGGTGAAGTTGCTTGGGTCATGCGGATAGAAACCTTGCTCAATAATTGATGAGGACATCAATACCATTGTTACACCCACAGCCCCTGCTGCTATACATATTGGACCAATTACTAGAGCTCGCGCACGCCAACTAAATTACCATGTACTTTCGTTTCTTGGAAATGATTCTAATGTTCATGAGAATATGATGCTGCCTAAATTGGATACATTTGTTTTGCTTACAAATGAAGGGCCTAGCTTGGAGAAGGATGAACACTGGAGCAAGAACAAGCATGGAGATGATGGCATGCGCAAGGGGAACAAGAACAGAGTTACAAGTGATGATTTCAGGTCTTTGAAGCCACCATAACGAGTGCATGAAGCCTTGGACGAAATATACAAGATGTCACTTCATAAATTTCGTCCAGAGGCTATTATAGGTGTTGCGTCACCTTTTTATTGGGCCAGGCCCATGTAATTTCGAAATACATAAGTATAGGCTATTTTTAGAGTCCGTATGTGTGGGGAAACAAGAGCTATGGTTGATTTCGGACCCCTCCACTAAGGGCCACGAAATTCCCCCTCTCTTCCTCCATATATACAGCCCTTAGGGCACCGTTTAGACTTTGGGTTTTGTTTAGATTAAAGTTCACCATAGCTGCAACTTCGCATACTTCGTTTGTGTTCAACGACCAGACAAAGGCGTCACAGAACCCCACCTTGATCAATAAAGCTTTCATCTTATATTCGCAATATCCAGATTGCAATCTCAGCTTCTTGCTTGTTCTTCGTTTGCTCGCAGGAAACAGACCCTCGTGGTCAGGTTGATCGTGCTCCGGCGTGGTCAATAACCTCTCGGAGTTGGTTTAGCGATTGCTAAGGCACGACGTACTCGCACGTTCGTAGTCGGATCGTCAAAGTCGACTTCCACCAAAGTGAAATCCATCATCTCATCGAAAGACGGGACACCTCCGCCTCTATCAATAATTCACCAAAGATTAGTATTAACATGGTTTAAATGGCGTTTAAAGCGATAGACACAAGAGTCAAAATCCTCATTTTTCACAATCTTAGGAGGAGAACCCGCGTGATTTAAATGAGTGGAGGGAACCGGTCCTCCATAAGTAAGAGGTGGTTCAACATGGGGAAAGATTCCGCTACCATTTCTACCACTAGATAAAGGAACTTTATCACTAGAAGCTTCCCCCTTATTGGAGTTGGTATCCGCCACCTTGTTAGTGGGAGCGGCCACTTCCAAAGGTGCGGTGGATAATTTAAGACCAATAAGGAAATCTTTGAACATGCCTTTGACCTCGGTCATCATGGAGGTTTTCAATGTGTCCAAAGCCATATTATATTCCTCATGTGAGACCGGGGATCCCCCATCGGCCATAGACGAAGAAGGATTCACACCGGGGTGCTCCTCCTCACCGTCTATGGTGTCAACCATACTCTCAGGACGGTAAAGCCCTTAATTAAGAGACGAGGATTTGATACAAATTGAAAGGATTGATATAGTTGACTAGAGGGGGGTGGGGGGTGAATAGGAAACTAATATTTTTTAGCTTTTCTTTACCAAATTAAACTTTGTGTCAAAGTAGGTTGTCTAGATATGCAACTAGGTGGGCAACCTATATGATGCAACAACAATAAGCACACAAGCAAGCAAGGGATAACACAACATAACTTGCACAAGTAAAGGTGAGAGATAACCAAAAGTGGAACCGATGGAGACGAGGATGTGTTACCGAAGTTCCTTCCTTTTGAGGGGAAGTACGTCTCCGTTGGAGCAGTGTGGAGACACAATGCTCCCCAAGAAGCCACTAGGGCCACCGTATTCTCCTCTGATACGTCTCCGTCGTATCTATTCCATGCCAATATTATTCAACTTTCATATACTTTTGGCAACTTTTTAAATTATTTTTGGGACTAACATATTGATCCAGTGCCCAGTGTCAGTTCCTGTTTGTTGCATGTTTTATGTTTTGCAGAAAACCCATATCAAACGGAGTCCAAACGGGATAAAAATGGACGGAGAATATTTTTGGAATATTTGGGAGATTTGGGAAGAAGAATCAACGCGAGACGGTACCCGAGGGGGCCACGAGGCAGGGGGGCGCCCCAGGGGGCAGGCGCGCCCCTGACCCTCGTGGGCACTCCATAAGGCGGTTGCTGCTCTTCTTTTGCCACAAGAAAGCTAATTTTCGGGAAAAATCTTGGCGAAGGTTTCAATCCAATCGGAGTTATGGATCTCCGGATATATAAGAAACGATGAAAGGGCAGAATCCGAGAATGCAGAAATAGAGAGAGAGACAGAGAGACAGATCCAATCTCGGAGGAACTCTCGCCCCTCCCATGCCATGGGAGCCAAGTACCAGAGGGTAAACCCTTCTCCCATCTAGGGAGAAGGTCAAGGAAGAAGAATAAGGGGGCCTCTCTCCCCCTTGCTTCCAGTGGCGCCGGAACACCACCGGGGGCCATCGTCATCACCACGATCTTCACCAACACCTCCGCCATCTTCACCAATACCTCCATCACCTTCCCCCATCTATATTCAGTGGTCCACTCCCCCGCAACCCGCTGTACCCTCTACTTGAACATGGTGCTTTATGCTTCATATTACTATCCAATGATGTGTTGCCATCCTATGATGTCTGAGTAGATTTTCGTTGTCCTACCAGTCACTACAAAAAAAAGACACATCTGTGACATTTTGGGCCGAACGAATTTTTTTTGTCATACATATGACACTTCTGTGACTATAATAGTGACAAAACCCGGTATCATCATAGATATGGTGGGCTCCTACTTCTATGACAAAAAATCATGTCAGAAAATGGGCTTTTCGTCCTGGGCGGGCCGGAGACGCAGCTGCATGACATTCTTTGGGCTTTCCATGATGGAAAAACCGTGGTAGAAGCGAGGGGGAGGAAAATTTCGGGGAGTTGCCGGTTACGGTGGGAGGTCGGGGGCCGAGCGATGCACGTTTCTCTCGTACACGTGCGAGGCGTTGGCTCGAACTGAACCCGAGCGAGGCTTTGGGCTCTAACTGAACCCGAGCGATTGCACTGCAGGCTACGCGTTACTGAACCCGAGCGATCGACCGATGGCTGTTAACTGAACCCGATGGAGCGATTCCTTCGCTACTGCTGCTAACTGAAGCCGATCGATTTGGATGAACAGTGAGCGTTGCGAGGGGGGGTGGATAAACAGTGAGCGGTGGCGTTGCCTCTGGATGAACAGGACCCCGTGGTGTGGAGGGCTGGATGAACAGTAGACGGTGGAGGGGTGGCCGTGGAGGGGTGGTTGAACAGGACCCCGTGGTGGGGAGGGCTGGATGAACAGTAGACGATGGAGGGCTGGATGAACAGTAGACGATGGAGGGCTGGATGAATAGTAGACGGTGGAGGGGTGGTTGAACAGTAGCCGGTGGAGTACCGCGCGGTGGAGGCTTGATGAACAGGAGCCCGTGGAGGCTGGAGGAGGTCGATGGTAGCCCGTGGAGGCTGGAGGAGGTCGACGGTGGAGATGAACAGTATCCCGTGGAGTCCCGCTTTGCGGTACGCCACACCCCTCCCGATGAATAGGACCCTCGTTTCGACCGTAGCGCTCCAACACAAGTCTGTTTCGTCCGTTTTGCAGTATGACACACCCCTCCTGATCAACAGGACCCCCGTTTCGATCGTAGGAGGTCCGTTTCATCCGTTTTGCGGTACGCCACACCCCTCCCGATGAACAGGACCCTCGTTTCGACCGTAGGAGGTCCGTTTCATCCGTTTTGTGGTACGCCACACCCCTCCCGATCAACAGGATCCCTGTTTCCACCGTAGAAGGTCCGTTTCGTCCGTTTTGCGGTATGCCACACCCCTCCCGATCAATAGGACCCCCGTTCCGAACGTAGGAGGTCCGTTTCCTCCGTTCTGTGGTACGCCAGGCCTCCTTTCCATCACCTGTTCCGTCCAAGGCCTGCCGATGAACACGACCATGCATTCCGTTCCGACCCAGCCGGTTGGCTCCCACGTCCCGATGAACACGACGCATTCCGTTGCCTCCCCATGAACGCGACGCATTCAGTTGCCTCCCATGAACACGGCGACGACGTTGTTTCTCCGTTCCGACCCAGCCATGTACACGAGACCTCGCCGTCCGTATGCGCGAGTAGGCGTTCGAGACCCCGACCGTATGTACACATACGTGGCTGTATTTTCTTTCTTGCACCCTGGCCGCTGTACGTACGTGTACATGCTACGTGCGCGCCTCTACTACGACACGTGCGCGCCTCTACATCGACGAGTATATATGTACGTACACATTCGCGACCAGAATGACAATGCTACGTACGCTTCGACCAGGTGGGTCCCGACTGTCAGGCACTTCCTTGCCTGCAAAGATGTAGCTGGTGGGTCCCAGCAGTCAGGGGGGCGAATCCTTTTTTTTGCCCGGACGCACTTCCTTGCATGCGAAGATGTAGCTGGTGGGTCCCAGCAGTCAAGGGGGTGAATCGTTTTTTTTGCCCGGACGCACTTCCTTGCGTGCGAAGATGTAGCTGGTGGGTCCCAGCAGTCAGGGGGGGCGAATCATTTTTTTTTGCACGGACGCACTTCCTTGCGTGCGAAGGTGTAGCTGGTGGGTCCCAGCAGTCAGGGGGGAAATGTTTTTTTCGTGAAATATGGTGGCCCGTCCGGTGGGTCCCTGCTGTCAGGTGGAGGAATAATTATTTTGGGCATAATAAGGAGGCACTTCCTTGCTGCGGCCGTGGACCCAGCTGTCAGCCTCTCCATGTACAGTCCATGTCCGATGGAAGCCGCTCCTTGACCACGTTGACCACGCCGCGCCGAGAGCACCAGGGCGGTGGATGACGACGAGGCCTAGGAAGGGGACAACGCGGAGCCGGGGAAGACGCGGCAGTGGATGCCCACGCGTAGAGGAGTATGAGGGTTCACTGGTTCGCTGCGGTGTGAGGCTACCGTTTCCGCAGAATAACAGGAGGTGTGGGTGAGTAGAGGGATGGCCTGGCTAGCGGTGGGAGTAGTAGGGGGCAATGAGGCCTCCGCCGCATCGTAGCCGGCCACGGGAGGCAGGAGCACGAGGCACGACCGGCGCTGGTTTGGGCGGCAGGAGCAAGAATACCAGAGGTTGAAGAAGCACTACGGCCGTTGGATGGACATCGTACGGTCACTAGAGCTAGAATCGTGCATATTGACTAAGTTGACAAAGCTGTCCGTCCCCGTCAACTTAGTAGGCCCACAAGCCAGCCTGCCACTATACTGGGTCCCAGCTAACAGGGGGAGTATCATTTTTTTGTGCGTAATAAGGAGGCACTTCCTTGCATACGAAGATATAGCTGGTGGGTCCGAGCTGTCAGAGCCGACCGCGGGGAGGAGGGAGTAGGCAGTCCCGCCGGCGCTTATTTGAGCGGTTGGAGCAGGAAGAGTAGACATTGAAGAAGCACGACGGCCGTTGGATGGCCATCCAACAGTCACTGCTTGTGCGTCAACCTTTTTTTTAGGAAAGCCTGAAATCTGTGGAAAACAGCATACAACCCATCTGCCATTATTTTTAATAATTTACAGCCCATTTGCTAATTTTTAACCACAGTTAGAAACTTATACGAAATTTTGCATATTTCGGTGCAGTCCGAACTATTTTTAATCCCGAAATTTCGACTCACATTCAAACTGATTTTAAAAATAAGTGTATATCAATATAAAATCCAACAAATTCTCCACGCATAAAAAATAATGTAATTTAAAATCTCGAAATGAAAAAAAAAGATATTTGAAACTAATTGCCGGTTTGATGTGTTTTAAAAATGTACAGCCCATTTCTCATTACTGACGGGCCATTTTCTCGGCCAGCCGAATGAAAGCTCTCCTCATGTTGAAAGATTTGCAGCCCAACAGGCCTGACAAAGCGACTTAGTTGGCAAATCACAAATAAACTGGGCTGTGGCCGTGGACCCAGCTGTCAGCCTCTCCACATACAATACTCTTTTGATGGAATGTCGTTGACCACATTGACCATGCCGCGCCGAGAGTACCAAGGCGGTGGATGATGGCGAGGCCTAGGAAGGGGACGACGCGGAGCCAGGGAAGACGCGGCAGTGGATGCCCATGCGGAGAGGAGTACGAGGGCTCACTGGTTCGGTTGCGGTGTGAGGCTGCCGTCGCCGCAGGGCCTGGCTAGTGGTGGGAGTAGTAAGGGGCGATGAGGCCTCAACGGCAGCACAACCGGCCACTAGAGGCAGGAGCAGGCGGTCTCCCCGGCGCTGGTTTGGGCGGCTGGTGCAAGAAGAGCAGGGATTGAAGAAGCAGCAGGACCGTTCGATTCAAATCCAACGGTTACTGCTGCTAGAATCGTTTGTTGACTAAGTTGACAAGCCCTGCGTACGCGTCAACGTAGTAGGCCCACAGGTCAGCCTCCCAACCGGTGCGCACCAGGTGTCAGTGGGAAGAATCATTTTTTCACATAATAAGGAGGCAGTCGATTGCGTTCGGCCAGGCCAGCGGAGGGAGTAGGGTGGGACGGGGAAGCCTGCGCGGCATAGCGGGCCACAAGAGGAGGGAGCAGGCAGTCCCGCCAGCTCTAGTTTAGGCGGCTGGAGCAGGAAGAACAGAGATTGAAGAAGCACAGCGGCTAGAATCGTGTGTTCACTGACAAAGCCTTGCGTAAACAAGTCAGCCTTGAAATCTGTGGCGTGTACAGCCCATTTGCTATTATTTTTATAATTTTTACTCATTTTCTAATTCATATGGAATTTATTGCAGCCCGTTTTGCATTTTTAGAATTACCGGCCATTTTCTGGTCAGTACCAGGGTCAAAAAATTAACTAAATATGTGGGAAATTTTTGCTGGGGAACGAAATATTCTTAATCCAAAAATTAATAGCCATACTAAAACAAATCTAAAAACAAATTAGTACTATGTCATGTTAATCCAATGAAATACGTATAAGATATCAGTGAAGAACAAAATTAAAAAAAAAACTAATATCCCATTTGCTCGTCTTGAAAGATTTCCAGCCAAGTAATTCAGAGAAAACAAATAGGCCTAGCTTGGGTATTCTTCAAAAAGAAATACTGGGCTACCTATTTTCCCAAAGAATTGGTGCATGAGCATTTAGCTTTATTTATTTATTTACTTATTTATGTTTAGGGGACCATGAGCATGTACCTGGGCCGGATTCATGTGAGAGCCTCCCTTCCAGTTAATTATGGGCTTCTCTATTGGGCCTTCATCAGTGGGCTGCATGTTATCAAAAAGTGGAAAATGTGTTCCGTACGAAAAATAGTATGAGCTACGTACGGTACGGGGCATTAAAGGATCGAACCGTGCAACGACTTCCAAAACATTGTGTTTGTCATTCTAACAACACATTTATTCAACCAACAGACAAAATATGCTACTGATTGTACATTGAAAACATCAGCAGCAACATCCAGGGCTGGGGGTGCAACAGAAGCAGTAAGCAGGCCAGAAGAGTGAAGATGCAGCTCTCTCTTCCAAACCAAACATCAGCCATCATTACAAAAGGGCTACCAAAAAAGAACAAGTGTATGCATGAAACTAAATAAAGATCCTACTACTCCAAGTGTACGCATCTAACTAACTGGCTCAGTTAGACGTTACTATTTATTAAGCTGTGGAGATTGGCTGAGGCTTGAACCAGATGGGTGCCTGACGAGGGAAACTCCAGCCAGCAGGTCAAAGTCTGATACTTGCGACCCTCTCTCCTACTTTGGGCTGCAGAGCATGGCGGCACATATCAGGGTATGGTGCATGCAGAGACGCATGGTACGCTGTGTACACACAATTTTGCCTGATGAACGAAACTGTGCTGCCATCATGATCCTTGCCATCAGTTATCTCCTGGTTACTCGGGTAATTCAGTCCGACAAACAGAGAGCGTTTACCAAGGCTACTTACCAGCCTCCAGTCAAAAATTCCTGAAGGCCCAGAGAAGCTAGGATCCTGCTCAAAGACCTTGCAGTGACTGTGATTGTATTCCGCGAAACAACACGTCCGGTACGTGCGAACGATCATCAATCTTTCACCGTTGTCTGATTGAGCCAGGAACCACCTACAACTGCCATGCCGCTTTTCTTTGAAAGGTTCTGGGATTAGGAAGGGTAGGGACACCATGCGGCCTACAACATCATATCAAGTTGGAGTCAAATAAAAAGGGCTCTTGATTTAGTCAATCTTAAGAACAGCATGTTATGAGCATGAATATTTTTTCAGTAAATGTTGACAGTAATATAAGCAAGCCATCATGATATCAGAGGAAAGTAACATACTACTGTAACAGCCGTTTGTAGCGATGACTGGAGTAGGCCAGCAATACGTCCAGCCATAGAAGGAGTCGACAGCGTAAATGAAGCCCTTGTGTTCAATGGCATCAGAGAACCATGGAGGATGTATGATCCCGTGATGGACGTGCAGATTTATCCACATACCGCAGTGACCTGTCAGATAGGCGAGACCGCGGTTGAAGAACACAATTAGCCTGAAATCTTTATAATTCGCATATCTTGTGGGCACTTGGCAGATTACAACCTTGAGCAAATCAAACTTGGTATCACGTTTGCTACTGTAAGATTTCGAGTATTCTGGGCCGCGGTGCCAAAGTAGTGAAGTGTTAATCGATGGAAGGGGGATCAATCACCGGGTGTAGACCTCCATGAGCATCGAGCTGCCGCGACCGTCAACGAGCATCATCCAAGACGTGTTCATGCCGACCCAATACATACCATTAATGTAGCTGAGGCTGACGGGGATCGGATCACAGTGAAGGGGTTGATGCTCGCCACCCTATGATCGTTATGCTGCGTGAGACGCTGTTTATGAAGACCAGGCGACATCAGCAAGCAAGGAGCTGGCTTAACGAGCACGCGGCGAGCGGCATGGTACTGAGATTGTCCACACCGAAACAATGAGCTTGATTACCTCTGTGGGGAGCAAATTCCAGCCACTCTTTTGGCGGACGCTGCTCGGTTCTGCCATTGTTAGTACTTGGGTTTCGGACGAGGGGGACGAGGGGGAGGCGCCTTAGCGGGGATGGAAGCTTGGACAAGATTATGTGCGGACAAAGATGGAGAAGCGAATATGTGCTGCGGGAAGTGGATAGGTCATGATGACTACAGCAAGCCGCTTGACTTACGAGACACATACAAGCAGCGTAGGGTCATATCGATGCCAGACAACTTGCTTGAGTGATCACAGTACTGGTACTCCCTACAGTACCTACTACAATACTATGCCCTAGCTTGCTAGAGTAGAGTAGTAGAGTAGGACTCTGCTCTACTACTAGCACCGGAGGAGTAGTATATTCTAATCTAAAATAGTTACAAACTTCGATGCTTGATCGTCGAACGACTACAAACCATGCTCAAAGACCGTGTCTACGTGGTGTTTGGACTTATATGCAAAAAAATAGCAAGATGCCCGTGCATTGCACGGCACACCATCATCACCAACTCGGTTTTTTCTCTACTCCTACTCCTATAAAAGACTCAGTTGGTGATGATGGAGGCGAGGAGGCGTGTTCAGCCGGGCGTGCAGCGGACGGTGCAACACTATTCGATTTGTTATAAAAAAAGTAGTAGAGATAGAGGGATAGGAAGGAGCACGAGGTAAGGCCTTATCTGTAAATGTGGAGAGAGGTGCGGGTATCTTTTGTAAAATTGTCATAGTTGGCTTTCTATCCGTCAGATATAGATCGGACGGTCTATATTACAAGATGGCAGGCATACCATCATCACCAACTCGGTTTTCTACAAGAGTAGATATATATAGATATAGATAGATAGAGACTAGGGAGTACTATTAAGGATACCATCTACTGCTTCGTGTGCTACTCCTGCGCTCCATTCGACGGCCGCAACGTCCCCTACAGTCACTCCCTCCTGCGCTCCATTCGGCGGGCGCTGTTGAAATCTGGGGAGCGCACTCTCGCGACTGCTGGAAGCCACAACTTCACCGACGACGACTTCTTCCCCGACCTCGGCAACCTCTTCCTCAACGACATGGGCGACAACCTCAATGCCAATGGTGCTGCTCCCGTTGCACCGTATGTGTTTCTGTCCTTCCTGTTCCAAAATCATGGTAGAATTCATGTTTCTACTCTGTATCCTACTACAATGCTAGTCCACATGATTAGTTTCATCTCTGTTATAGCCGTCATGATTTATTTTGTGCTTATTCGGATTAAATCTCGTAGTAACTTGTTCATATATTCAACTGGCGCAACATCCCCTACAGCCACTCCCGTTTCATGGACGGCCTGGTCGATGCCTCCAAGGAGCCCTTCGTTCACTGCTATAAGTGCCCGATGCCGTTTTGTGGCTCGCCGGCAGACGTGGTGCATCACCTCACGGATGCTTGCATCGGTCACTACTGGCCCTTGGCGGAGAACATCAAGTACGACACGTGCTACCGGTTCACCATGCCGGAGTCGCTGGAGGATCACCGCCTCCTGCTAGTCTCGGAGGAGGACGGCAGCGTCTTCCTCTTGATCGTGGGCACCGGCGAGGCCCGCACAGGCCGCCGCCCCGTCTCTGTAATGTGCGTCAGGGGCGTCGCCGCTGACGCTGACACTGACACGAGGCAGATGTACGGGTGCATGGTTAGTGTTACTACCCCTCCGGGTCACATGGGAGGCGACACCGGCCTCATCGGACAGACTTGGACTCTAGGGAGCTGGGACTATCCCGTCAATGTGGACTTGGAAAACCCATGGCATCCGTTCCATCCTTTACCCGCCGACTCGGTGCACGGGGACTCCAAGGAGGTTCACCTGGACATACGCATTATCAAGTGCACTTAGAAAACATGTAGTGTGTGTGTGGGCGCTTATGGCCCGTGTCTTTGCCGCTTTTGATTATGTAAGCTTGTCGTTAAACTTGAGTGGCTTTCGCCGCAGTCCTTCCTTTGAACTGCTCCTCTCAGTGAGCTGATGTAAGACACTTTGTGTTTCATTTGATAATGGAACCGAGGAGGAGCCTCCCTATTCTTCTAAAAAAATACACATTATCAAGTTAAATGTTGATCATTAGTCTTCGCTCAATGTAATCCGCTGTCTAAGCATGTGGAGACTTCCATGCATGATCTTGCTCTATTGGAGTATCACGCATGAATAAAAGTGTATCCGTCAATGGTTTAGTCTAGAATCTTCCATGTATGAATTTTTAGTACAGAACTGGTGAAAGACTTACGAAGAACCATTTCTTACATCTCCTCTGCCCCCTTGCAAGTCATCCTGATTTAATCCCTCCATCTAGGTGTATAAGGGCATGGTTAATATTACTTAATAGTATAGCCAACTGTTGACTATAAGAAAGTGCCATGTCATCTGTAGCCAACATGTATAACAATCGATACTCAAAAACTAATTCTTCTTGCAAAGCACAATAAGTGTTATTTCTTCACAAGTTTTGGATGCAGGTTGAACAGTTGAACGCTTTTGTTTGCAAAAGATACCTTTTTATCTATTTCACCCGGATGTTTGTGAGCTCTAGAGATGAGATAATATCCGAAGAAACCTATCGATACCTGTTACACATGAGATGACCCCCACATCCTTTGTGAAAATAAACAACTCCCCGATCAATGCATTTCACTCTTCGGTGCAACGCACGGGCACCTTACTACTATAGATTAGTACGACCAAAAATTGAACTAACATTATATATAGTACGATAAATACTGATGCATGTCACCTAAAATTATATCATTCAAAACTATGTTCAAATACGAATCCAATGTATAGTTTTTGTTGACATGCACTAACATTTTGTCGGTTAAATCTTCAGTCAAATTCAATGGGGGACTAATAAACCACGACCGATGTAGTACAAGTGTACAGATTGGTGCTGCACAGGAGTCTCACCTCTCACCCCGCTCGTGGCGCGGTAGTAAAGCCATCATATCACAAAACCCAACCACTCCCAGTAATAAATGTCCTGGTAAAATAAACGGACAAGCAACCATCACATCCCTCCATCTTTTTTGCATTTCATCTCTCTGCATTTACTTTCTTCGGTTCATCTCCCACACTCAATCCCTAGCTACTACTCCTAGGGCCAGTTCTTTTGGTGGCTTCCCCAGCTTTTCCCACAAGACTACTCATAGTGGAGAGTAACAGTAAGGCGCCTCACTCATTTATTTGGGCTTCTAAACTACTAATCCGTCCTGGTTTATTCCTCACCATTGTAATTTGTGCTAAATTTTGACCAAATAATCCCAAAACACTTAGGCGCGGTGCATTAACTTAGGCGCGGTGCATCTAGGTGTGTAAGTCATCTTACAAAAACCAAATAATCCCAAAACACTTAGGCGCGGTGCATTAACTTCTACCTTGTTTCTTGTTTCTTGACATATCAACCAATAAGAGATAAAGAGTGTGCATGCTTTTAATGACTTGAGATATCAAACACGACATGCACTGGTTAGTTACTTGCATGCAATACTATTAATTAGCAAATAAACATTAATGTTTCTCGTTTTCTCCTCCTCCTTGGTCACGGTGCACACCCTAAGATGACTTACTCACCTAGACGGATGGAGTAGTGCATGTGACATGCACTAACATTTCATTAGTTAAATTTACGATCAAAATTTGACACAGATTACAATGGGAACCAATAAACCAGGACGGAGGTAGTAGTTATGGGATTACTAATCTAGAAGCCTAAAAGAACTGGCCCCTGGTACTCCTACTAGTAGTAGTACTCAAGTTGGAATTCCAATTGCACGACACAAATTGTTAGGCAAAAAATTCGATACAGGGTGTAGGAAGCGGTTTGGGAATTTGCATGCCTTCCAACCAGTGAGATACTCCGTACAAAGTACGACAGAGAAATAACCACAACGAAGGAAGCTAAAAGTAAACAACCAAACGAGCATTTTTGCATTTGTATTGCATTGAATCGTTTCACAAGCTTGACTAGTGTTGTTTTTCTACTTTTACAAAAACCGCATCGTCATGTTAAAACGTGCATTTGCATGTACATAAGTAATAGTAGTACTCCCTCCGTCTAGGTGTACAAGTCTTCCCTCCTTCTTGGTCACCGTGCACAACCAAAGATGACTTATTGACCTGGACGGAGGGAGTAGCATAGTCTGCAAGCATATATCGAGAGAGACGTGTAGTCCGATAGTATATAGTAAAGTTTGTGCTATATGCACGTACTTGCAAAATGCGTAATAATACACAACGTTTCCAAACTTTCCCTTTTACATACTAAATTAAGGACGCTAAAAATTCCTGAACGTTCGGGATTTATCATTTGCGTCCCAAAAATAATGAGATCCCCTTACGAAACAAAAATTATACTCCTCCTAAAAGCCACAGCGCTCGCAGGAGCGCTTGCGGAGCACCATGAGTGCCCTGGTGCGTGGCCGTTTCCCAACGCGCCGACAGAACGCCTCTTCCTCAGCCTCGCAACTCGCGAGGTGCTGACTGGCAGCTTGCCGGCGGGCGAGCTCGATCTCACCGGTGTGGTGATCCGGCGCCAACAGGTACTCCTCCTGGCTGGAAGCGTGCACCCGGTCCACGTACCGCCGAGCGTAGATGAGGCGCTTGGGCCCGATTGCACTGAGGGCGTTGGCACAGGCGTCCTCCGCCACCCTCATGGCCCTCGCACGAGCCTTCTGCCAAAGAACCAATTGCTTGATTTTCTCGGACGCGACATAGATCTCCCAGAAAGCTTGTTACGCGGTGCGCTTCTCTTCCTCGACCTTCTTCTCCGCCTCTATTTTGGCACGCTTTGCTGGAGGCAAAGCCTCCCACAAGGCGACATCCATTTCTTTCCAAAGCTCCTCAAGGCTGGGGGGCTCGGCGGGCGGCGCGGCGTTCTCCTTGTAGCGGGGAGACGACGCGTCCTCCGACGCACGTGCTGGCGAGATTGGGAACGCCGACGCGTCCACCTCGACGCGTCATGGCGAGGAGTGGAACACCGACGCGTCCTCCTAGACTAGTGGCGGCGAGGAACGGAATGGCGACGCGACGCGTCACGGCGAGGAGCGGAACACCGACGCGTCCTCGTCGACTAGTGGCGGCGAGGAACGGAATGGAGACGTGTCGCGTAGCGGCGAGTAGTGGAACACCGACGCGTCCTCCTCGACTAGTGGCGGCGAGGAACGGAACAACGACGCGTGACCGTCTGCGCGATGCAGCGAGGGGCTCCTAGGGCTTGGGAGGGGCGATGCCATGGTGGTCGACATGAGAGGGAGGGGGAGGAGGTAGCGATGAACGTGAACGTGAGGGGGAGGAGATAGCAATGTCATGGGAGGCGCAGTATTTATAGCGAGCAATGGCACACCTACCTAAGATATGGACTGAGCTGCACTGACTTAACTGCAGGTCCAGTTGCATCACTGACATGTGGGCCAGTACACTGCTGGGCCCGTATGTCAGTGACCCAATGCACTTGAAGTTAAGTAAAAGTTACGTGGGCATATTTGTTGGAGTAAATTATGGGGGAGCAAAGGGGTGGAAATATTGCTGGTCACAACGGATTGGACGAGTGTGGGGGGAGGAGAGTCATGCATGCAGATATTTTTCACACTGGGTGGAGTGGTGGGACCGCCAGAGGGAGAAGGAGAGTTTGGCAGGCATATTGTTTCCACACATAGAGAGGAAAAGATTTGGAGACGAACGGGCTTCCTGTAGGTATGGGGAACGGTGCATAATAAGTCATCTTGCATGTCGGGCTAGGTATAGTCTCCAGTCATTAAAAACATACACGCACCTCACATGTTCATATTTCAAGGTGCACTAAATTATTGCATGCGATGATTAAGGCTAGCCATCATGGTGGTATCTTAGCTGGTATCATGCACACGGGAATAGCAAACATGCTGATGTGGCAAAGAATTAAAGAAGAGAGGGGGGTTAGAGTAACTAATGTTCATGCATGCATTGGGTAAACACATTTTTTGTGAAGAATGACAGCATTAGTTGAGTACTTTTGCACACTTCAAAAACTATTCCACCGCCTCTACTATCTTGCTAAGAGTAGGTGAAATTTTTGAGTCGAGCCCTTTAAACTAGAAGGGAGGTAGTGGTACTCTAATAGCTAGGTGTGTAAGTCATCTTACGAAAACCAAATAATCCCAAAACACATAGGCGAGGTGCATTAACTTGTACCTCGTTTCTTGTTTCTTGACATATCAACCAATAAGAGATGAAGGTGTGCATGCTTTTAATGACGTGAGACTATCAAACATGACATGCAGTGGTTAGTTCATTGCATGCAATACTATTTAATTAGCAAATAAACATTAATGTCTCTCGTTTTCCCCTCCTCCTTGGTCACGGTGCACAACCTAAGATGACTTACTCACCTAGACGTAGGGAGTATCAACATTCACAATGTCAAATCAATATTTTTACACTCATTATAAAACGTAGTTCTTATACTCATTATAATCAGTATTGTAGATATTGATATTTTTAGTATAAATTTGGTCGTGGGATTTCATTGATGCCTGTCAAAGCGTGGAGGAAGCGGAGCTTAGGGCTTGCATTGCCGGTCTCTACATAGGTATTTCTCTTCATAATCCTGTAAGTTTAGAGATTGGTTGCGCTTTTGTGGTAGCGTCTCTTGCATCGGGGGACTATGACAGGTCTGCTATGCGTGACCTGAAGATGAAAGCGTTGAGCATCTCGAAGTTGATCAACAATCTTCAATTGTCAAAGATTAGCCATTCGGCCAATAAGGTGGCACACTTAATCGCTAAGTATAGCTTTGACAATAGATTGGATGGTATTCTTGTAAATAACGTACCGCCATGTGTGGTGAATATTGTATCGAATGAGTGTACTGGTGTGGCTGGTTAATTAATATAAGGTGGTTTTCAAAAAAAGTATATATTTGGTCAAACACTTTGCAAACGGTTGACGGGAGTAAAAAGGACCAGAGGGAGTATCATGCATGCGGAGTAGGCAAAAAAAATTGCACATTTATAGCCGGTCGAAGTCTCAAAGGGCACGACCACGCGAGGGAGGCGAAGGTCGTGGGAGGCGCGACAGTTGACGGAATTAAGTGAACTTACATCCACGCGCCGGCATGGCGTGCGAACAGGCAGAAGCTATACCGTCAGGCCTACGATATGGGTCTAGTAGACATGACATCTAGTGAGTCCCGCATAGTTCTCGAGAACTCTTTGGGGGCTTGCAGCCGTTTATCCACCGGGCAAGCCAGCAACCCCATGCCGTTCGCACGCCCTACTCGTCCCTGTCTTCTACCTCACAACAGTTCGCTCCCAGTCATCTCGTCCTTTCACATTAGTTCGCTCCCAGTTTTTGCGGGGTACAACAGTTCAACTTCTCTTAACCCTCCTCCAAAATCCATGGCCTCCCAAATCTCCATGGTCGTCGCTGAGTACCAGGTTAGAGCCATCACCGGCAATCAGTTCATCGTCATCTACACACGTGGATCCACGACGGTGAAAGCATGGCTTGCTCACTTGCTACGGATGTTCAATAGTTCAACGGTTGAGTGGGTCGCTGGGCTAGATGTTGAGTACACCACAGTCCTGGGACGAGAGAAGGATCTAAAGGACGAAGAGAGGAAGAAGCCCGCCGTGATCCGGGTTTGCATACATAACGATTCCTTGGTCTAACACATATGCCATGCCGACGTTGAGTGCCAGGATTTTAAGAACTTCCTCAAGGACAAAAGAGTGAAATTCGTTACTGTAGGATTTAAGAACGACAGGGATGTCCTGCGTCGGATAGGTCTCGTTGTAGGCCAGCCCTTCGATCTCCAGAAGGCAAGCCTGGTGTCCTCCTCTCAACCTTCAATGCTGACCCTGGCAGCGGCCATGATTGATCCTTCATACGCTAAACTGAGGAAACCTCATCACGAGTTTCATCATGCATGGGTGTCGAAGACATTAGATGAAGATCACATCCTGTACGCAGCAATGGATGCCTACCTTTGTTTAAATATCTACATGGGTTGGATGAAGAAGCAGAACCCAGTGTCCGGTTCAAGCAAAGAAGCGTCAGCGAAGAGGAAGAGGAAGAGGGACGAGGACGAAGTCGAGGACGTGGACTCGGACTCCGAGTAGGTGGCAGTGCCGTCGCTCATGCTGGTTCTACTGTAGTGTCAAGCGGACTAGTTGCTTAGTTTATTTTCAAGTGTGTGTTGTGTTGAGGCCCCAACAGAACTATGTTTATGTTCTTTCTCGTTATTTGAACTCTTTAGTACGTAGAGTAGTACTAGTACTATGTCTTACTACTGTTCTTCTTGCAGTTGGTACTACTGCTCGTACCTTCGTGTTCCTACTGTACTTAATACGTTCGTACTAGTAGTATAATTTGGGTCAGTCGATTTGTGAAAGAAGTTCGACGGAGCGAAGGAAGAAGATGGTAGAAGAGGTGGAAGAAGCCCTTCTAGCCATCCATGTTGCATCAAACGGCTCACATGAGTCGACTGACCCAAATTGCTCCTTCAGATTGCAGGATCCACGTGGCATTCAAGGTCTCGAAGGTAGATTCCATGTCCACACCCAGTTTGCAGGCTCGACGCACGTGCGACCGGCTTCCGCTGCGACAGCCACCATGCGCGCCTCCTCCGCGCAGGCGGAGACGACAATGAGACGCTAGTTCCTCCTCGTCGGCGTGCTGGAGCACGCGCTCGTCTTCCTTTTCGTACGATGCGTGCATAGACGCGGCTCCACCAGCTGCTCGCTTGCTTGGCAGCATGGCGGCATGGCGAGGAGGACTATAGACGATGTGAGCGGGCGAGCCTTCGGCTTCATGGCACAGGGATGGCGGCGACACGGCGGTAATGGGCGAGAAATTGTTGGCCGGAGCAGGCGGGCGCCGGCATGCGCAACGGCGGCGGCGGCATATTGATGAGTGCGCGTATGGGAGCTTACTTTAGTTTTATATGAGGTTGGTCAAACTTAAAAGAAAACCGTACTAGTACACATAAACATTAGACTTAGGCAGCGCTTTTATTAATTTTTTTTGAAGTTAGTACCACAACCACGATACGGAATCCTATGCAAGCGCGTGAACCGCGGCCACGCGGTCGATCGAACGGTGCATCACCGTGTCGTGCTCGATGGACATCCACCGAACCTTTTTGTGTGTGTGAAAACAATCCTCAAATATTACTCAACTTTTTTTTCCTGGGAAAGTTCTTGACGCTGCAATATTTCCATATATTTGAATTTAGCTCCAGTTTGTGTTTATTTGGATTTGGACGTTTTAGGTGCGCCCTAGTTTTTTTAATACTTATTTTGTGTTTGTGACTGAGAGAGAACGTGTGTATGTGTCCATATGTGTGTTGTGGCGGAAGGGCAATGTGGAGACGGTGTGCGTGTGATACAGACATAGAGAGGTGTGAATGTGCAAATGATCATGCATGAGTGAGACATAGACAGATGCCGATACGTTGTGTATACATGAGAGAACGGTCTTCTAGTTAACTTGTGTGTGTGTGTGTGAGAGAGAGAGAGAGAGGAGCATCCGTAACACAACAACCATCTCTCTCGATTCGTCCATCACTCGCACGATCGCATGCAACATATGCATCAACGCGCACATTTTGACACCCTCACTCGGCCCCTGCCCACCTCAAGGCCCGCACAATCTCTTCGTGAATACCCATTTCTCTCCTTAGGTTTGTTTTTGCTCAATATCTGACACACACACACACACACGCAGCACAACACACACACACACACTCCCCTGAGCACACAATTCATCCCCATCCAAGGTTATACGGCGACCACTCTCGCTCGTGCTTCTTTGCACCCCAACAGGCACAACACCTCAATCTTCAAAGAGGGCATCGAGCAGATCGAAGACGGCGACCACACCGCGCTAGAGAATGCGGGGTCATTTGGAAGCAGGGTGATGTGACAACGGCTGACTGACTCCTCCCCCCACCCTCTCTCTCTCTCTTGCACAAAATTACCAATCCCTCCCTCTCCCCGAACAAAATTGTCAATCCCTCAACCCACGAGATCCTTCCCCTCTCGTCCATGTTTTTCCAGCTCTCTCATCAAACATGTTGTCTCTTCTCCTTCCACGTATATAGAATCACGTATATTACATGTCTCCATCTTTCTCACAGACCTAACTTCTTCCTCTCTCTTTCTCTTTCTCTCTCTCTGTCTTGTTAGGTTTGTCTCCTACTCTCTCGTCCACATACATACAATCTTTCCCGCCCTATCTGCTCCATCTTCAAAAGCTCTCTCTACACGTTTCATTCACACAATCGGGTATGTCAAAATGTTGCTTCTATAATGGCTGATGTAGAGTTTTGGTTGTTTTTGTTACATCCTACAAAGTAATAACTATGAAATGCATTTAGATTCTCATTTGACTGGGATTATGTGAGTTTGAGCATGTTGTGAAGTACTATAGACCTTGTATACATCTTGGGATTCGACAATGATTGTAACTATAGAATTGTATAGACCATTACAATCGAAGTCAATAGCCTAATATATTTATTTCACAATTTCAACAAATGATTAGTTCACTACAAACTAAGAAAATAAATGTGTACTCCCTCCGTTTTTATTTAAGTCCGCGTATTAGCATTGGTAGAAGTCAAGTTTTGTAAACTCTCAGAAAGCTTATAACAAAAAATATTAACATATACAATAACAAATAAATACCATTAGATTCATTATTGAATGTACTTCCACATCATACATATTTGTTTTGGTAAATGTTTATATTTTTCTATAAACTTGGTCAAACTTTGTGAAGTTTGACTTTGGTCAAACCTAATATGCAGAGTTTCCTACTACTACTCGCTAGTTGCTTAGCCGAATCACTGAACACGCAACACGGGGAGTCCAGTGTCACAAAATTTTGAGGTCGGCGGGAAAATCTCCCGCGGCCCTGATTCGAGCAGTGGGAAGTTACCATCATAGCCTTCGGAACAGGCCTACGGATGACGCTTGGTAGGGGGCTGTTTTCGTAACTTCAGGTTCACCCTACCCAGCCAGCCCCACCCCGACACCCAGAGTAGTACACATGAATACTCCACATTTTCTATCCCCACCGCAAAATAGACTTCTCCATGGCACCGCAGCCTTCGTGCTCCTCCCCTTTACATCGGCGCACTCGTCCATCGCAACGCATCTGCCTCATCGATGACCTTGTATGCCGCACTGGAGCCGGTCGACCGTCGTCGTCGTAGACGGAGCCTCTTCCCCGACATTGTCTTCCACGGTCTCGGATCTGCTTCCCGGAAGCCGACGCCAAGCGCAGAAGTACCACCGTCGTGGACAATGAACTGACTCCCATTGTCGACCATGACTCACAGAGGCCGCCGCGACCATCGTTCTCCTCCTCGATTGGTAATGTGTGTATTGAATCCCTTAGCAGTACATGTGCAGTTCCAATTTTGTTCATACCTACCCTTCAATTTTCCTAGGTGCTATTGTTCCCGTAAAAATAATTGGTTATAGCCTCCATTGTCCAACAAAATATCAACTTGTAATTGTGCGTCGCTCCTGTATCACGCTGTGCTTGGGTAGGTTTTTCATCTGCAACCAGCAGTGTGGCAAATGATGGAAAGGTTTTTAGAACTAGCAAGATGCCCATGCGTTGTACACATCAAGATGCATTTGTATGAGTAGTTTATCTTGTGGGAGAAAAGGATGAATGAGGGAAGGCCTTATTTGCAAATCTGGAGAGGGGTATGGGGATCTTTTTGCAAAATTCCCATTTGTTTCCTTCCTATCTGTCAGATATAAATCGAATAGCCTATATTGCAAGAAAAAAGTATTGAGAAAAAAAAGTAGACAGTAAAGGAAGTAGAGATAAATATTAAATATTAAATACTAAATAAATATAACCGTAGAGAAGAGAGTAGAGATAGCAGAGACGTCGGGAAAGGATCGCGTGCGTGGGAAAAAGCGGCCGGGCGTGCGCTAGTTTTGGCGCGTGGCGTCCGGCGCGCTTTATAAAATCCAATGCCCTCCCACCGCTTTGTGCCTTGCCACCGCTCTGTGCCTCGCCACCGCTCTCTCCCCGCTATTTTTCGCCTCACCGCCGTCGTGCCACCATGCCGCCGCGTCACCGGGAAACTTGGGGATACCGCGGCGTCCGCGCGCGCCCCTCCGGCGGCTTCTCCACCGAGATCCGGTTCCGCGGGATGCGCCTCGGCCTCGGAAATTTCGACACCACCACCGAGGCCGCCCGCGCGTATGACGCGGTGGTGTGGCGCCTCCGGTGGCCTCATAGAACATTGAACTTCCCCAACGTGCCAACGCGGGAGCAGGCGCAGGAGCTCGCGCCTCTGCCGCGGGTTAGCACCGACGAGGATCGTCGCGACAACCGAAGGCGGGAGCACCGTCTCGGCATCGCCGAGATGGACGAGGAAGCCATTGCGCTGTGGCGCCAACACTTCCCGCAGGACATCATCAGCGAGCGCGAGTTCTACGCGCAAAGGAGGGCGGAGAGGGATAAGAGGAGGGCAGAGCCAGCCGCGTATCGCGAGGACAAGCGTAGGCGAAAAGCGGACGCTCAATTCAACATGAGGCTAGGAGCAGCGTCGCCCTAAGAATCCGACGACGATCGGTATCTTCACGCCTACAGTCAGACGTCGGAGGAGGGCATCATCGAGGAGGAGTCGGACGACGAGGAGTAGTTGAATTATCTTTTTTTTATCTATCTATGCTGAGAACTATCCTCTACTCTCTAGTATCTACTTCTCGATCTCAGCACTGTAAAAGCTTTTTAAAGCCCCGCGCGTTGCGATTCTATTGGAGATGCTCTAACATGGGAGACGAGTGCTTTAATGTTTCCCACAAGATGCGCGAGTATTACTAGTAGTATTTTTCTTGCCATGTTGAGATTTTAAAACCACCAGTGTGAACATGCAGAGGAGCAATGAATACCAAACACGGGATATTCGGGACATCTTCAAGGAGCGTGGCAAGTTAAAGAGGAGCTGCACCGAACCTGTAAAACGAGCTTTGGTAAGTAACACCCTTTCAATTACTTTCGTTTAGCCTCATGTTCTCCGATGTGTATATGTTGTAGTTTCTGTTTCTCTTAAGCGTGGTGTTCTTCGATGTGTAATAAGAAGAGTCTTAATCATCCTAATGCTTTCGTTTTTAACTTGATGTAGGAAGTGGGTGTTCTCACCTTGTAGTCTGTTTTTATAATTATTTTCCTTTTGAATTCAATTCTCCGAGTTCTGTTTATCTGGCTTCTACTAAATGGATCTAGGTTTCTCTAAGTATTGATCTAAAAAAGAAGTAACTTCATGTCAGGATGCAATTCCTGCGAGGAGGGAAGTATGGTCAACCTCGCGATCATGTTTCCAAAATGAGGCTGGATTACACACAAGGTGCCAGTTCCCTAATGATGCTAGATTAGACACAAGGTGCAAATTCCCAGATGATGCTGGATTACACACAAGCCAGGTGGAGTCGTCAGCTGTTCGTGTCCTGGTGGCATTAGTAAAGGCTGAAAGAAAGCGTGCAGCAGCCCTTGAGAATGTAGCTGAGTTCCTGAAGAAGCGAAAAGAGCAATCAGATGATCTCTTCACCCAAGCCAAAGAAGAGATGGAAGAAGCCCGAAATAAGCTAGCAGAGGCAGAGCAGGCTAGGCGTCTCCTGCTATCTAAAACTGTTGTCAATACAAAATTTCCTTCATAATAGCTAGGTTCAAATGTTTATCCAGTCAGCATGCCTGTTGTGATGTCTGTGCATCTACTGATGTGGCACAAAATGTTTTTTTGGGTCATGTAATAACAGCAATAACTTTCCAAACAATAACAGACGAAGCATTGGACATGGTATAGTTCACGCGCAAGCCCGACTTTCCAATTTCAACTTCCACATCAAACTCATGTTCACAGATATCTACACATTCATACATAATGTCCACAACCATGATTCACTTCAAAGCCAAAAAAAATGTGAGGAGAGTTATAAATAAAGAAAAACCTCTACTAGTTCCTGCTACGAGTGCGAGCACAACAAGTCAAGACCATGCGTAAATTAATTATATTTTAGTCATTTTTTGTGTTCTAAAATGCCTGCCAGCTCGCTGAAGGACGTGTTGCTGGCACACGCGCGGATTCAATGAAGGCAGGCAGGGCAGTCTTAAGCTGGTTGCACGCGGCAAGGAGGCACGCTCAGCCGGGCCTGCAGCGAGTGCGGCCCTCTTGGCCGGCGCGCCGGTTCAATGTCTGCGCTATGAGAGGTCGCGTCCGTGTCAGAGCAATCACTCCCTCCAGTCCTTTTTTGTTTGGGTATAACAAAATCTCGTTTTCCATTCACATTTTGCAAGTAAAATTCGTGGACAAACTTTGACCCAAAGTACGATGGGGACTAGTAAACCAGAATGGAGGTAGTAGTTTTTTTAATCAAAGAAGGGTTTCCCCTTCCGATTACTGAAAACCAGCATCTAAATCTAAACCATAGTATTTGCCCTAGAACTACCAGGTTCAACATCTCGTAACATAAACCCATACAACCATACACCAAGGAGGTACGTAGTACTATGAATTCCATTTTCGCTCCATACCAATCGTTCTAAAAACTACTTACTACTTATAATGTGCCATTGAAAATCGGAACTCTTAACCCCGCTAAAAAACGATATTTTAAACGTGGCTACTCGATCTGTGGCAACTGGCGAGCCACCGCGCTCCAAGTCGTTCACCTGTGGTCCCGACCATCAACTCCTACAAAGGTGCTCCACCATGTACCCAGTGCCCATGAATGCAGCAATCGTGCACCTAGGGTTTTAGGGTTTATTTGTTAACATCGCCTTTACGCAACACTCATGTGTGCGAGACAGCGAGAGGCCGACTGTGTGTGTGCGCCTCTTCTCTTCGTATATGTTCTCCACCGTTTGTCTGGTGTCCAAAAAATTATAATAACTACTAGCAATGTGCCAATGCGTTGCCACACGATCAAAGTAGATTAATACATATTCACCGATTTGATAGAAAAAAGTCTAGTTTTGAAATACATATATCACTAAAAATATGTTATGTTTCACTCAAAATATATTCCTTTGGCGGTTTTGATGAGATAAGGGAGGAATGTTGTTGGTTTCAAGATTCGATAAGTGGTATATGTCTAATTTCTACTCTTACTAGCAAGATGCCCATGCGTTGCACGGAACGTCAAGATCTTGTGGGAGAAAAGGATGAACGAGGGAAGGCCTTATCTGCAAATGTGGTAAAGAGTGTGGGTAAATTACCATATTTTCCTTCCTATCCGTCAGATATAAATCGGACGACCTACATTGCAGGATGGCAGGCCCACCATCATCACCAACTCTATTTTTATCCCTACTCTTATAAAAAGCATTATCGGTAATGATCGTGTGTCTGCCATCCTGCAATATAGGCCGTCCGATCTATATCTGACGGATAGGAAGGAAACTATGGCAATTTTGCAAAAAGATACCCACACCCTCTCCACATTTGCAAATAAGGTCTTCCCTCGTTCATACTTTTCCCCCACAAGATAAACTACTCATATAAATGCATATTGACGTTCCGTGCAACGCATGGCATCTTGCTAGTTGTTGCAAAAAGCCCATGTGTGTGTGAGAGAGAGGGAGAGTGGAGGAGGACGGAGTGCATGTGTGACAAAGACACAAGTAGTGTGTGTGATAGGTATCAGCTTAAAATGAGGCGATAGTGTGTGTGTGCACGATCGAGAGGGCGTGTCTCAAGAAGGGAAGAGAAAGCTACATAGATACAAGGAGCGGGAGAGAGACATGTATGCGATGGTGGAAGCATGAGTGTGCGGGTGTATAAACCTATCTAGAGGCTAGCTAGTCGATAAATGTTTGTGAGAGAAATACGAGTCGGGGTGCGAAAGCGAGAGTTTTGTGTGTGTGAGAGAGAGACGGTAGTCGTGAAGGGGAGTGGAAGCAGGAGTTGTGTGTGTGTGTGTGTGTCTATGAGAGAGAGAGAGAGGAGACGGTAGTCGGGGTTGTCTGATCGGTGTTAGTCTAGGATGGAGACGAAAAGGAGATCGCAACAAATGTTGTGTCTATAGGAGAGAGAGAGAGAGTAATTTTAGTGGTATGAGTCATATGTAGAGACATATAGGGTGTGTGAGAGAATCCCATAGAGAGAAAGACAAAGTGAAAGACGAGCGGAGACTGTGTGTGTGGCGGTGAAAAAGAAAGCTTAGGTACCGAGTGATACCAGAGAACAGTAGAGACATGAGAGATAATGAAAACCGTGTAATGTACAATGATAGGGAGAGTGTGACACTTCTCAAGGGAGACGTCGAGAGACCATGTTTGCGAGGATAGGAGAAACATGAAGTGAGCGTGCGGGTGAGCTGGAGAAAAGAGAGTGATGGCTACCTGAAGGAGCATGCATGCGAGAGAGATGGGCGTGAAAGGAGTGAACAAAAAAGGGATTCATATATTTGAATTCGAGATGATGATACATGTAATCCATACTCGAACCAAAATTGATCTATCAAACATGCATACTCATATGAATTCACGCACATCTATGTTATTTAATATGTAGATATTACTGATCCATACATTTTAGTAGAACATAATTTGGTTACAAATTTTCGAATTCAACCTTAAGATTTCGAGATCGTTGTATTTGTAAATCATATTATACAAATAAAGGAGCAGAATTCTTTGTTGTGCTTTTGAAAGTATATGTAAAAAAAATGATGTATATAGAATGTAATTCCAATTGAAAATTGATCCCGCCCGAAAAAAATAGTAGAATACAAACGGGATTCGAATTGAGTTGGCATGGTAAACGTGCACTGTGCAAAATTTGAACGAAGCGGGGAAAGTCGCAGTAACCGCCTGAAACCAAAATCTGCGAGATGGAAATCACTACTGCCTATCCCTGCCACGCAAAGCCTATCTGCGGGATTTCTATAGGTTTCAATAGGGGTAGGTTTGTAATTTCACCCAAACGTGACGTAACCGCCTCTCACCCGGATTCATACACGGTGGGCGCCAAAACACAGTGTGCCCTCGGCCGAAATTGACTCCCTCCCCGATTCATATTCATACACGATGGGCGCCAAAAACAAACTCTCGTCGGCAAATATTCGGTGTATGAGAGATTACCGTCCTATCCCCAACCGACTAATGTTGTTGTGATGTAGTAGAAATTTGAAACGGGGGCTAAGTTGGTAAATTTCCTCGCATTTGCGACAAGCGCGCCCTGAATACATGGTTCCCGCCCTTCCTCTCTGCCTCCCTTTTCCCCATTCGTACTCCATGGGCGCCAAAACACCCTCTCCACCCCACCCTCCTCCTCCGCCGCCGTCCGCCACCCATCCACCGCCATCCTCCTCCACCATGCCAGAGATGATACCCCGCCGCCGCCGTCCGTTACAAGAGATCGACCTCTCTCATCCACACCTTCGGTCCGAGATCCTTGCATCCCGTCCTCTCTCTTCATCCCCGCCGTCGTCCACCTTGCCGGCGCCGCTCCTACGACCGTCTCGTCCACCGCGTCTTGCCGCCACCGTCTACCCTCCAAGATATGCTTCCACGCCGCCGACAGCCATCGCTACCGCAGCATCGTCAAATTCTTAGCAGATGCGTACACGGCGCCGCACCAGTGGCGGTACTCTTTCACATCTGCTCAACTTATTTATCGCAGCAAGAAAATAGATCGCCACTGCTTTACTCTGATTTCTTGTCTTGGTTGCGAAGTTGCCTTTGTCCGGTTTGCACCTTCAGATCCACCATGGCACGCTCAACACTATACTCCCAATGCTTATGGTTTTCCCCTTTTATATTCCACACTAGTTAAATCACAGTAGACTAAATTTCAAAATTGGGTCAGTCGTTTTTTCAAAGCTCGCCGGAGTTCGCCGGTGCGATCCAAGGGGCTCGGGTGGTTGTGGGGCCTCGCCGAACGAAGAAAACTCGACGCGGGTGGGGGGTGGGGGTGGCGGAGGAACACAAGCGGTGGGGGCCGGTCGTCCGGCCGGCGGCCCGTGCGGTGTTCTGTATGGGAAGAATCAGAGACGAGGAAGAAGAAGGGTTAGGTGACGTAGGATCTTCATCCAACCGCCTGAAATGGTCGTGAGACAGCTGGGAGTTGCATTCTTAATGCGCTCTGGTTCATCATGTGTGGGCACTGCGCAACCAACATTTTATTATCTAAAATCTGCTTGCTCTTCGTTACCATGTTCCTCTTCCGTTCTTCTTTAATATGTACTCTCTCCGTTCCTAAATACAAGTCTTTGTATAGATTCCACCATGGACTACATATGGAGCAAAATGAGTGAATCTACACTCTAAAATGTATATGGATACGTCTGTATGTGATCCATAGTGGAAATCTCTACCAAGACTTATATTTTGGAATGGAGGGAGTATGCTAGTAGTACAGTATGTTCCTTGTACTGAAGATGAGCAGGGACATTTGCAGTGTAGAGGTCTATACGGTCGGTTGTGATGGACACTTTGAGCCACTTTGATTCATAGGATCTTGTAAACATAGGAATAGGATTTGTAGTGGCCTGCCCACTTGAATCCTACAAGAATAGCAAGGAAATGCGCGGTGCTGTGTCGCCTTTGAGAGTTATACTGATATTAACAGTACCACATCTTCACTTGGAGAGAGCTGGTATCTGAAGCCTTTCTAGCCGTACCGGCAATACTAGGACATATATTCCAGCAAGTTCCACTTTGCTGATTTTACTCTGATGCTTAAGGTTTTCCCGTTATATCTACACTATGATCTGTGTAGCTGCCTTGTGTCGCACTAGTAGCAGTCCACTCTTGAAGCTAAACACTGCAATGACTTACAAAGTTGGCACCAAGGCATTGAGTGCCATTCTGGATGCAATGAAACTCATACGCTCCGCACCTATTGACTCTTGTTCAGAATATGATCCTAATGACTATTCTAACCTCGAGGAGTCAAAGGCAGATGGCCTGTCCTATTCACCCATCAAGGTGCCTGTTCTAATTTGGCAATGTTTTATTGATTGCGGGTATCTTGCATATGTTGTCTTGCATTTCTTCTACTTTGTTGCACCGCCATCTGCTTAGTTTACTCATCATATATGTCGAGATGCCATGCCCATTCATTATCAACACATATTCCATCTGTCATCATACCATGTTTTTCCACTCAAATGTTGTTTGTGTGCATCACACATCAAAAAGGAAGAGGGTGATTGCCGAACCTGAAGGAGCACCAGCAAAGTCCTTGAAAAACGTGGTGGTGCCAGAGAAATCAGACAGCACCCCACTTATATTGGATGTACAACCAGTGACACAAAACGTAAGACTGACTCCAGCAGACTATACCCATACTTCACTGGCCACACCACTAGCCCACCACATAGGACCTGCACTCCAGCAAAAGTTATACCGATTTCCTTTGCCATAGCACCAGCTGTACCACAGAAAAATCCCACTCCAGCAAAAAGTACAGCAAGTTCACCGGCCGAAGACCTATCCCAACTGCAGAGATGGCCAATTCCTGGAGATTGGAACCCCATTCCATTTATTCCTAGTTTAAAAGACAATGCTTTCAATGTTGTTAGGGACTATGTGCATATATTCCCATCATGGGAAGATTATTGTGAAGACAAACACCATTTTCATATCTTCCTGTCCAACTTACGTGTAAGTGCTATTATTCATGGTTATTATTTCCCTGTTTTCTGCTGATTGAACACATCAATGATTTACATTACATTGTTGTAACTAGGTGAGGGTAAATCTGGATAGTCATGACGAGCAAAGCTTGCTTGTGCTTTTCAAGGAAGCATTGCAGCAATATCGGTGTTACCTGAGGAAATCACACTTTGGTGGCAAATCTATAAACGAATTTCCGGTGAAGTCTCCTATGCTAAATTTAGAAGACATTGAATGGGAAAACCTTGGTATGCACTGGTCTCGTTCCCAGGATGAGGTACTGTCTATGAAATCACATGAAAATTTGAACTTTTACTTTTCCGCATGTGCCTTAGGATCTTGTTTGCAGGAAATCTGCTCGAAGAAGAATTCCGGTTTCAAAAGAACGACAGGATATCGCAAATATGCTACCCGCTGCTTTGCTCTTGTTAGTACCTGTTATCCAGTATCACTGTACTTGCATACATACTTGGTTCATTATGTGACAGCAGTATGCATGATAACCTGCTTATCAATTGTTCGCTCCAAATTATCTGATCTGTATGAATGGTTACATTAGTGTAGAATATATCCAATGCCAATGTTTTTTTAGCTCTGCATTCTTCTTGTACGTACATGCTGTCCTTTATCAGTGTACTTATAATGACAGGTAGTTGTTCATGTACCATCACTCTGCAGCTTATTTTCCTTTGCCCTCCATTTTCTACACATCAGATCTGTATTTACTCTTACCATCAGGTTGGTACTGAAGAAGTTTAGCTGTGCATTGCTCTTGGTTGTACCTTTTGCCTGTATCGCTGCACTTACATTTATAGCTACTTGGTTATGTTGCATCACTCTTCATCTTATCTTAAATATTCTCCATTTTTCGTATATTATCACATCTATATTTACTCTTAACAAAATGTAGAATAAAGGCAACGCTTATAAAGAAGATTATATGGTAAACTTCTTGAATTGCCCCCCCCCACCAGCATGCACAAGGCCTTTATAGAGCCTGTCTTCACCAATAATGTAAGTTTGTGCATCTCAAGCCTTCAAACTTTGTTGTATATATTTGGTTAGGCATGACTGCAACAGCTGTTTATTTTTGGTGTTTGCATCAAATTGCATGTTTAAAGTTTATTATGTAGTTCATAAACAAAAGTTTGTCCTTTCTCAATTTAAGTGTTCAGTTGTACAACCAGTTCCTTATTCATACCATGTAAATTAAACTATACAGAGCAAGTGATCTTCTTTTGCACTGCATGCATGTTTCTGTTCTTCATCCGTAATCCAGTGGTGTGGTGAACCTACCCACTACATCACAATGTCATATTCTGCAATGTCTTAACTATGAACAATGTCATATCATTCTACTACTCCCTCTGTCTGAAAATACTTGTCATTGAAATGGATGTATCTAGATGTATTTTAGTTCTAGACACATCCATTTTGATGATAAGTAATTCTGGACGGAGGGAGTATTATTTAAACCGTCTCTTTATTTTCCAATCTAAAATGGGATAAATTGATAGCACACTAATTATTGATACTTATGAGTTCATGATCTGTAATCCAGTGGTGTCGTGAAGCTGCCAACTCCTTCACAATGTCAGTTCCTGCCATGTCTTGACCTGAACAATACCATATTGTGTTAATGCAATTTTAAACCATGTCACTTTATTCGTCAGTAAGAAATGTGATGAATTGTCAGCACTAATACTTTTATGTGCAAAACCTGTCATCTGTCTGCTTGTTTATCTTTCAGAGTGAGGAAGATTTAAGTGTTGAACAAGCACAGTCTCATCATCTTGCTCAGCTGCTTGCGCTGCAGCTCCCCAGCAGGGCTAACCTTTCTTGAACTCTATTGAAGTGCTGTCGGTTTTGTATATTATTTTGTCGGCGTGTTTATTTGCACTGGTGGCGATCTTTGATGCCCAGTGTATGTAATCTGCTGTCTGCTTGTGCTTTATTATCATAGTGGCGAACTTTGATGCCCAGTGGATGTAATATGCTGTAATTTCTTTATTGTATAGTCTAGGTTTTTTCTTATTCACGATGTTGCAGTTATTTTACTATATATATATCCTGTCTTCGTAGTAAACCGGCCAAACCGTAAAATTACGGTACATAATTGGGTCGTCATGCCATCACGATGTAGGTTGGGCCTGAAACGTGCCGAATAGCTAACGGGCCGGCAGCAGCCCGAAATGAACCCCGGCCCATGATTGTGCGAATCAAATCACGGGTTTTTAACAGGCCAAAATTGTATCGGTCCTTGTTTGGCCCAATCAGATATCGGCTGCGAGCAGGCCGGATGCAAACCGGGCCGTAGTTAGGCCCAACTATATGACGGGCATTTAACAGGCCGAAATTAATATAGGCCCGAAATGTTAAACGGGTCCTTAAGAGGCCAAAACTAATGTCAGGCCGAATTACTAAGTGGGCCTCTAGCAAGTGGGCCCAAAAGTATAATGTCCAGTTGACGGGCCCAATCTGATATGGGCCATAATTGAGCCCATAGCCTCTTAAAGGGCCGTACCTGATCTGGGCCGTAATTTGGCCAAAAACGTGGTAGGCTTTTAATGGGTCGGATCTCATATGGGCCACTATTAGGCCCGGAACGTGGTAGGCCATTAATGGACCGGATCAAATATGGGTCGGCATTTGGCCCAAAACATGGCAGCCAGTTAATGGGCCGGCCTACTAGGGTCCTAAAATTCTTGTGGGCCTATAGCTGGGCTGGCCCATTAATGTCGGCGAAATCTCATGGGCCTTTAGCCGGGCTGGTCCATTATGATTCGCAAGAATCTTGTGTGCCTTTACCTGGGCCGGCCCATTATGGCACACAAAAATCTTGTGGGCCTTTACCTGGGCCGGCCCATTATGGCCCGCAAAATCTTGTGAGCCGTTAGCTGGGCCAGCCCATTATGGTCCACAAAATCTCGTGCGCCTTTAGCTGGGCCGGCCCATTATGGTCCGCAAAATCTTGTGGGCCTTTAGTTGGGCCAGCCCATTTAAACTTGATGGGCCGGTCCACATGTCAACATATCATAGGCGCGTCTCGCCCATTGGATGAGTGACACCTGTGCCAGCGTGGACCTGACACGTATCTCCTCCAGCCAATGCTGATTTTACACGTGGAAAATCCCCATTGGTCGGGGCTGTTAACGGGTTATCGGATCCAAAACCCGACCTGATAGCTTAACGGCATTCCGTTATGGTGGATGCCACGTGTCGGTCACCCTTGACGAAAGCACTTCTGTGACGCCCGATTTATCGTCATGGAAGTGGACACTTCCTTGATGATAATTTTGGTAATGTCACGGAACACTTCTACGACAGCACAGGTATGACTATCTTGATTCTGTCATAAATTTGTCATGGATGTACATGCATGACAAAAAACACGACCTACTGTGACAGACATGTATCATCACAGAAGTGTATTTTTTTGTAGTGAGTGATTGATGAATTTCTATGATTGGTTTAATTTGCTTGTGGTTATGTTGTTGTCCTATTTTGCCCTCCGTGTCGCGCAAGCGTGAAGGATTCCCGCTGTAGGGTGTTGCAATACGTTCATGATTCGCTTATAGTGGGTTGCTTGAGTGATATAAGCATAAACCCGGGTAAGGGGGTTGTGGCGTATGGGATAAAGGGGACTCGATGCTTTAATGCTATGGTTGGGTTTTACCTTAATGATCTTTAGTAGTTGCGGATGCTTGCTAGAGTTCCAATCATAAGTGCATATGATCCAAGAAGAGAAAGCATGTTAGTTTATGCCTCTCCCACATAAAACCTTCTACCGGTCTAGTAAAGTAGTCAATTGCTTAGGGATTATTTCACAACTCCCACCACCACTTTTCCACACTCGCTATATTTACTTTATTGCTTCATTATCTAAATGGTCAGCCTGGCTCTGATACCAAGTCTGTCACGACCGGGTTTTCCGGGTAATAAATTTCCAGAAAAGACCATCGTGCTCATCAGCCCCAGGATTACTGTTAGCTGATAAGGCTCCAACTTGATACAGAAATTCCAAGCAAAATACAAAATATGTAGTACAAGACCATTCTGGCCTGTGAGTACAAAAAATGGTTTCTAGTGGTTGATGGCGGAAGCGGGTTGTGAAAAATCAGTGTCTATGGGACTCCATTTCCCACGGGAACAGCTGACCAGGTTAATTCCTATCTTTGCGAGGCTGCTATCTCCATTGAGTGGGTTCTGGGGCTGGCATCGCGTCGCTCCTCTCCGTGCAAGCAAAATCTGGCCAAGACAATAGCCAGGGACAAGCCAGTGAGTACTTTGAATGTACTCGCAAACATTATGAACACAGGTATAATATAACCATGATGTGCTAAAAATATTTTTATGCTCATGACGTCAGTCACAAAAGATAAATAAATCTCGGATGCGTGCAAGCAAGTTATTTATAAAATTGCAATAACATAGTAGTATTAAAATTTATGAAATAAATAACAAGTAATGCCACAGTCGGGCGTCTGAGCGACACCACATAAAGGGCTTTAAAAGAAATGCCACAGTCGGGCGTCTGAGCGACGCCACATAAAGGGCTTTAAAAGAAATGCCACAGTCGGGCGTCTGGGCGACGCCACATAAAGGGCTTTAAAAGAAATGCCACAGTCGGGCGTCTGGGCGACGCCACATAAAGGGCTTTAAAAGAAATGCCACAGTCGGGCGTCTGAGCGACGCCACATAAAGGGCTTTAAAAGAAACAATCATAATGAATATCCCTGGAGGTAGAACCATCCCAGAGATACTCGATAATAACAATAATATCATGGGTTAGTCAACAATAATAATAATCATCATAGATATCACAGTCACGAGTAGTAATTCCATTTTCTGGTTAACGGTTTCACCTCCGAAGACCGACACTAAGACCGACACCTGACCCATCCCAGACTGTAATCCTTAACCATGGACACGGCTATTCGAATAGGTTTATTCTCTGCAGAGGGTGTACTCTTTACCCACGAGTAAAGGATTTCTCTAGTCCAGCAGGAC
Source organism: Triticum dicoccoides (assembly GCF_002162155.2). Classification (NCBI taxonomy): domain Eukaryota; kingdom Viridiplantae; phylum Streptophyta; class Magnoliopsida; order Poales; family Poaceae; genus Triticum; species Triticum dicoccoides. Next base: position 263,876,832 of record NC_041389.1, read on the forward strand.
TAATTCCGTCTACGGTCTTTTTGTTGAAAACACACCTAACTTGCACACACCAGCTTATCTCACACGTGTCTGGAATCACCCACGACACCTGTTAAGCAAACTCTAAGTGGGGAGGCTACAACCTCGCGTAGCATGGGATCAAATTTATATCGCGCGCTCTAAGGGGTGGCCTCCCCTCTCGGTCCCAACCGGAAACACCCATGCCCCCGGACCAGGTGGCCTGCCTACCAGCTACAACCGGTATCTTCCACCATGGCCTCTCTGTACGGTGTGTGCTGGAAAGAGGTTGACAACTTACTGAACCGTACTCTACTTGTAGAGACGAGTGGTAGTACGAAACAAGTATGGGGGTAACTGGAACAAGACTCGATCTACGGTCGAATCAGGAGGTTCAAGTATTCCCTGCATGATTAGTATAACGAATATATTTCATCCAACAGAGTCACCTCTCATATCACGTTACCATGCCATACCAGACATAACCGTCCCGACGGAGACCGGCGACAAACTCATGCCTACCCAAGGCAGAGGTTTTCCCGGGTTCCTGCCGGTATGCATGCAAGGCACATGAGGGTGATTATCATCACAAGTGTGTTCATTTCCAACAGCATGGAAATCAATAACATGCACCCATGCATATGATCATATCACATGAAATAACAAGTCCTTCGAAATGCGGTGGTGTTATAAATGCATCAACGATCACACCAAAAATATTATGCCGGGGTTCAGAATGCTTGCCTTCAATGTTGTGGAGGGGTGAGATGCTCTCCAAAACTTTTGAAAGCTTCTTCTCTCTCCCAAAATCCTATTTAAAAATATATTTGAATTAACACACATTTCAAAAACAGTACAAAAAAGTTGTTTGAACAATTTTCAAATAAATCTTAAAATAAACTAGATCAAATTTGAGGAAGGTAGGAAAAAGAATCAACTCATTTGGAGTTATATTTAAAAAGTTATAGCCAGTCAAAGATTTGGTCAAATCTGTTATTTAAATTAAAACAGAAAATAAAACGATTCAGACGAGATTACGCTTTCGGTACAGAGGAGGCGTACTTGAGGCTTTACGCCTCCACTTAACCACGCGGACGGCACGGGGTGTCACTGACAGTGGGCCTGCCTGGCCCACTGGTCAGGTTTGACCAGTCGCCGCGCGTCGTCTCCCTCCTTTGCCCGAGCAGAGCGGGGCTCCGGCGATCGTCGCCGGCGTTTGGCTGCTCCTCGCGGGCCCCCGAGGGTGGGGATGGATCCGTAAGGCTGGGGCGGTCCTCCCGGTAGTCGTTGGGTCGGCGGGGACGGAGTGAGCTGCCGGCGGCGAGCTCCACGGCGGAGGAAGGCTTCGGTGGCGAAGTGACTTTGTGGCGGCGTTGGCTCCCGATCAAAATCAAGTAGGGGAAAAGGCTCACGGGAGGATGTGGGAGCTCTTGGTGGAGAGAATGGAGAGTGGGAGATACTGGAGGTGCCGGATTGGCCAGGGCGGTGGCGGCGGCAGGAGTTGCCGGAGATGAGGAAGGAGGCCTCCCCGGGTCGATTGGCTGCCAAAGGGGGTCCTCGGGAGGTGGCTTGGGACTGCCTGCGTGCGGGGATGAGCTCTGGGCTCCTTATATAGGCGAGTCGAGGCGGTTCAGCGGCGGCCGCGGATGAGCTTGTCGGCGACCGTCTTTCTGTAGCTGCAGGAGAACGTGGCGGCGACGAGAGCTAGGGGACGAAGCTGTGGATGAGCACGCACTGCTCACAAGGGCAGGTGGCGAGCCGGGGTGGCTTGGGCAGCGCTGAACGGTGCAGGGCTATCGGGCGGGCGGCGGTTGCTAGCTCTTGGCTTGCCGGGCGTGGAGAGTAGCGGCTTGGCGCGTAGTGGTGAGAAGGGGAGTATGTGGCGAGGTTCTACAGAGCGGGCCAATGCCGTGGGGGCCAGCGTGTCGGCTCGGCGCACGTGCGTGCCAAACACACGCTCTGCTCACGCTCCGGGCATGCACGGAACATGCTCGACACAATGCTAGAGCATGCTACAAAGCTTGGTTGAGACTGGCAATTAACAGATCTAGGTTAGGAGAAACGGGGAGTCTAGTGGACATGCTTGTTTGATCAAAGGTGCAAGTTTACAGTGCAATGCCAAAACTCATGTCAAAACTGATCATGCCCATAAGGTGTTTGACAAAATGCCAAGGGCACTTAGGCATTTCTTGGAGTGGCCAAAATCTCCAGATGGTGGTCTCTTTAGGTACAAGGGGGAGTGGTGTGGTTAGTTTGCCAAAAGCAGAAACTTGTTAGTGCAAGTTTTACAAAACTTCAATTCTGGACAGGAAATAAATGACATTATTTCATGAACCAAAAATGATCCAAAAGGTGCATGCTCCTGGACTTAAGGGTTTAACATGGGGGACTACAAGTAGGAGAAAAGATCAAGGGTTAAAGAGCAAGTAAAAACATGGTTGCTGTACAAACCATCAAGTTGGTCCAGAATGAAGATGAGGTTGATTCACTCAAATTTTTCAAAGAACATAAATAGGTTTTTGCACAAAGTGAAATAATAGGCTCCTACTGACCTCCCTTAATTTTGGTAGAAGTTTTAAAGAAATATTTAAATAGGTTGTAGTGCAAAAAGCACTCTGGACCAGAGAAGAATAATTGAGTGTAGGGCTCAAAATATTTCATGAATGAAATATATTTTAGCATAAAAGTGATTTAAAAACATCACATGACATCTCCAAATTTTTGTGGGAATTTTAAGTGAATTTATCAAATGGTTGTAGTTCAAATATGGCCATTTAACCTAGAAAACCCTTTTCAAGAAAATAAAGATCAAGCAACCTAATTATTTAATTAGTTACACTGATAAAAGGAAAGTTTTTCTTGAGAGGTTAATCAAGTCCAATAACACATTTGAAAATTTTTCTTTTTGGGAAAAACTCATCATAACAGGGAAGGAAATGATTTAAACAAAAATCAAAATGGAGCTCAAAAATTCAAAGTTTTAAATCCTGGCAAAATTTTATTCCATTAAAACAAGGCCAAAATTTTGGGGTGTCACAATACTAACCCCCTTAAGAAAAAATCTCGTCCTCGAGATTTGCTAAAAGCGGTGTTAAGAAAATAATTACGCAATGACGATGTGGCTATAGTGAGAGGGCAATAAGTGGTGAAAAACCACAGTGTGAAAAACTGGGGCTGCGCGGAAAAGTCTATGGTTCGGGACAAAAACGGGTGATTTCTATGCTGGATATAAATTTAGGATAACTCCTAAATTTAGATATACGCTGGTTGTACCCGAGAGCACAGTGCTCTCTCTGGCCGACAGGTGGACCCGGGGTCCACTGTCAGTCTCCTCTTCTTCTCCCTCTGGCCCTTTCTTCTTCCTCTCTCCCGCGCGCTTTCTCCACCGGCGACGCCTAGTGTGTAGGGCAACTAGGCCGTACCGTGGTAGTGCGCGGCGTGCTAGCTGCTGGTGCAGCGTGCACTCACCTCGCGGGCCAGCGTGCTGTCGGCACTGCTCGCGGATTTGACTCTGAACACCGGCGATCGGCGACGAGCGGCGTTGGTGGACTTCGCCCACCGTACACCGAGCTCGAGCTATAAAAACGACCGGGGTGCCTCTCTCTTCTTCCTCACACCTGGCCTCACTTCTCCTCCTCCTTCTTTCTCCGTTACTGCTTACAGAAGCTCGGTCGAGGCTCTAATGGCGGAGGTGATGCCGGACTGGTTTGTGATCCTGATATGCGGAGGGCTGGCGACGCTGCTGGGGCTCTCTGTGCTCCTGTGCGCGATAATCTTCGACGAGTATCGCGATGCTGCGGCTCTGGTGTTGGTTCTCCGCGGTGGTGGTGATCATGAGGAGTAGATGGAGTGTGCCGGGTGCTAACTGTTGTTAGGGGGGGTGATTGGCTGGATGTAACACCGTTGCAAAGTTTTGCAAACAGTGTATGTGTCCGAATGATTATGGTTGTGAGTCCGCTCGTGGTGCTGTGTGAAATTAAATAATCCACGTCGTGAGAAAGTGTAGATGTAGCAACTCAGGGAAAAGAAAATCTCACTCCAGGGTTTTGCGAGGGAAAAACAGTTAATTTAAAGGAGCATAAACCACAACAAAAACTACACACATTTGCAGAAGCCAAATAATTGACTCGTCGTACAAACTCAAGGTATTACGCATAAGTCACACACATAAATAAATGCTGCAAAGAACAAATACAGTAGTGACGTCTAAAAAGAAAACGGTAACTGGACGGGGTCCTGATAAAATGTCTCTGGTAAAGGAATACACTCCTCTTCTATCGGAGGAAGTGGATTGACCAGTCGATGTATGCGTCTCTCCGGGTCGGGTCTCAATGGTCTGCCGATGGCAATCTGAGGATTTAAATCTGCGAGGCTCTGGAGATAATCCATCACTCGCTGGTTTAAATGCTCTTGAGCAATTATGTACTGGATAAGGTTGGCCAGAACTGGGTCTCTCTCAATACGTCCACCGGGAAAAGATGTCACTTCTCCGGGTGCTGCACGACTCGGAAAGTAGTAATATCCTCGTTCGTGGGCATAGGGTACTGCGAATCGAAGACGAGCAATCGCTTCTTTCGCAGCAGCTTCTATGGCCAAGTGTGGGGTTGGCATAGATTTCCCCACGAAGGAAATTTCTATTGGATCTTGGTTGGGGTCTACAGGAGGAATGTGTACTGCTGCCCAATATTCCGAGGTGGATGGGTGATCCTCGATTTGAACAGCTCGTACTGGGGTGGCTGGGTAGAACCCATGGTACTGCGGGTAAAATCCCACAATATTTTGACAAAGCTACCTGGGGTTGCATCTGGGGTTCTCAGATGAATGTTGGGGTTCGGCATGACAGGAAAAAGCGTGAGTGTTGTGCACAAAGTGAGGGTTGCTGGGTAAGGTCACAAGGTGGCCTTTATATAGCAATGGAGCCGGATCGTTTTACCGTGGTGAAAGGTAAAAATTTGCCAGCTTAGCTCCAAAGGTCGGGTCAGTGTCAGAGATACACATATCTCATAAAAAGACGCGTTACTGTGGTTGTCGTCGGGTTGGTTTTGGGTAGTTGTGCCCGGAAAAATATGCAGCTATGCGCTGACCAATTATGCAAGGCTACTATTAAGACAGAGGCACAACGACAGGCTGCGTTAATATACACGGTCGCGTGATTACAAAGCGAGGATACATTGAAACTTGGTGCTACTCATACGGCTTAGTCTACCTCGTTTATGTCTAAACGGGCGTGCCTGGTGGATGTCGAGGCTTCTCCACGTGTCTCTCTGCCAGGATTGGTCGGAGATGGCGGAGGAACTGCAGGGTCGGGGTAGTGAGAATGACCATTGTGGGGATTGTTGGCCACAACCCCGTTGGAGTGTGCTCCCAAAATGCGTTGAAGCACTTCTGGGGTTATCGCAGCACCTTGGCCAATGGCTGGGGCAGATCTCGGGGTCTCGATCGGTTGTCCAAACAGCACGACTGGGTTGTCGGTGTTGGGCTCGTTTTCTTCTCTCGCCGGGGCTCGACGAACCAGCTCTCCACGAGCTGCGATTAGATCAATAGTGATCTGGTCGAACAGTGCCTCTAGTGCACTTACATAGCGCACTAGGTGCAACAATGCAGGGTCCGTCTCGTGATCTCCATTGGCAACTTGGGGTGGTCTACCATACCCTTCACGTCTGGGATAGTAGTGGAACGAGCGACAGTTAACTCTGGGCGACAAGTGCCTGAGATGAACTATAGCCTCTCGAGCGGCTAGCTGGATGGCTTGTGGCTCAAAGGATGTTGTTCTTCCGGTGAACCGGTAGGGACGCTCGGGTGCTAGACTCCTACCGTAAATGTGCACAGTGGCCCAGAATTGGCGGTCTTCACCGCTCATGGGTCCTTGATACACAACATATTCTGGTGGCTCCTCTAATGCATAGGCACGACGGGTGAGGTTTGCGAGGATGGTCACAAAACCTCCAAGGTTGGTTGCTGTGGTTTCGTTGTGCACTATAGGTCCAGGCATTGTGGCTCGGTTTGGGGTAGCGGCTGTGTTGTGCTGGTTTGGTGCTAGCGCGCCCTTTTTATAGGAAAAAGGGGACGGAATCTTCCTTCGAACGCTTGCGAGAAAGGATTATTTAGGGGCCGGTCACTGGCATATGAGTGACAGGTTAGGTTGATAGGTTGGGCACCGACTGCCAAAAGTGTTGGGCCACTGTGTCTATCTTGCACGAGAAGCTTGGCTGGGGTTTGGTTAAGGTCTGGTGGTTTGGTTTGCCTAAGTTTATTGACCTGGCTAAGATAGGATTAGCCAATGGTTAGCCTGGCTCTGATACCAAGTCTGTCACGACCGGGTTTTCCGGGTAATAAATTTCCAGAAAAGACCATCGTGCTCATCAGCCCCAGGATTACTGTTAGCTGATGAGGCTCCAACTTGATACAGAAATTCCAAGCAAAATACAAAATATGTAGTGCAAGACCATTCTGGCCTGTGAGTACAACAAATGGTTTCTAGTGGTTGATGGCGGAAGCGGGTTGTGAAAAATCAGTGTCTATGGGACTCCATTTCCCACGGGAACAGCTGACCAGGTTAATTCCTATCTTCGCGAGGCTGCTATCTCCATTGAGTGGGTTCCGGGGCTGGCATCGTGTCGCTCCTCTCCGTGCGAGCAAAATCTGGCCAAGACAATAGCCAGGGACAAGCCAGTGAGTACTTTGAATGTACTCGCAAACATTATTAACACAGGTATAATATAACCATGATGTGCTAAAAATATTTTTATGCTCATGACGTCAGTCACAAAAGATAAATAAATCTCGGATGCGTGCAAGCAAGTTATTTATAAAATTGCAATAACATAGTAGTATTAAAATTTATGAAATAAATAACAAGTAATGCCACAGTCGGGCGTCTGAGCAACACCACATAAAGGGCTTTAAAAGAAATGCCACAGTTGGGCGTCTGAGCGACGCCACATAAAGGGCTTTAAAAGAAATGCCACAGTCGGGCGTCTGGGCGACGCCACATAAAGGGCTTTAAAAGAAATGCCACAGTCGGGCGTCTGGGCGACGCCACATAAAGGGCTTTAAAAGAAATGCCACAGTCGGGCGTCTGAGCGACGCCACATAAAGGGCTTTAAAAGAAACAATCATAATGAATATCCCTGGAGGTAGAACCATCCCAGAGATACTCGATAATAACAATAATATCATGGGTTAGTCAACAATAATAATAATCATCATAGATATCACAGTCACGAGTAGTAATTCCATTTTCTGGTTAACGGTTTCACCTCCGAAGACCGACACTAAGACCGACACCTAACCCATCCCAGACTGTAATCCTTAACCATGGACACGGCTATTCGAATAGGTTTATTCTCTGCAGAGGGTGTACTCTTTACACACGAGTAACGGATTTCTCTAGTCCAGCAGGACTAATTCCGTCTACGGTCTTTTTGTTGAAAACACACCTAACTTGCACACACCAGCTTATCTCACATGTGTCTGGAATCACCCACGACACATGTTAAGCAAACTCTAAGTGGGGAGGCTACAACCTCGCGTAGCATGGGATCAAATTTATATCGCGCGCTCTAAGGGGTGGCCTCCCCTCTCGGTCCCAACCGGAAACACCCATGCCCCCGGACCAGGTGGCCTGCCTACCAGCTACAACCGGTATCTTCCACCATGGCCTCTCTGTACGGTGTGTGCTGGAAAGAGGTTGACAACTTACTGAACCGTACTCTACTTGTAGAGACGAGTGGTATTACGAAACAAGTATGGGGGTTACTGGAACAAGACTCGATCTACGGTCGACTCAGGAGGTTCAAGTATTCCCTGCATGATTAGTATAATGAATATATTTCATCCAACAGAGTCACCTCTCATATCACGTTACCATGCCATACCAGACATAACCGTCCCGACGGAGACCGGCGACAAACTCATGCCTACCCAAGGCAGAGGTTTTCCCGGGTTCCTGCCGGTATGCATGCAAGGCACATGAGGGTGATTATCATCACAAGTGTGTTCATTTCCAACAGCATGGAAATCAATAACATGCACCCATGCATATGATCATATCACATGAAATAACAAGTCCTTCGAAATGCGGTGGTGTTATAAATGCATCAACGATCACACCAAAAATATTATGCCGGGGTTCAGAATGCTTGCCTTCAATGTTGTGGAGGGGTGAGATGCTCTCCAAAACTTTTGAAAGCTTCTTCTCTCTCCCAAAATCCTATTTAAAAATATATTTGAATTAACACACATTTCAAAAACAGTACAAAAAAGTTGTTTGAACAATTTTCAAATAAATCTTAAAATAAACTAGATCAAATTTGAGGAAGGTAGGAAAAAGAATCAACTCATTTGGAGTTATATTTAAAAAGTTATAGCCAGTCAAAGATTTGGTCAAATCTGTTATTTAAATTAAAACAGAAAATAAAACGATTCAGACGAGATTACGCTTTCGGTACAGAGGAGGCGTACTTGAGGCTTTACGCCTCCACTTAACCACGTGGACGGCGCGGGGTGTCACTGACAGTGGGCCTGCCTGGCCCACTGGTCAGGTTTGACCAGTCGCCGCGCGTCGTCTCCCTCCTTTGCCCGAGCGGAGCGGGGCTCCGGCGATCGTCGCCGGCGTTTGGCTGCTCCTCGCGGGCCCCCGAGGGTGGGGATGGATCCGTAAGGCTGGGGCGGTCCTCCCGGTAGTCGTTGGGTCGGCGGGGACGGAGTGAGCTGCCGGCGGCGAGCTCCGCGGCGGAGGAAGGCTTCGGTGGCGAAGTGACTTTGTGGCGGCGTTGGCTCCCGATCAAAATCAAGTAGGGGAAAAGGCTCACGGGAGGATGTGGGAGCTCTTGGTGGAGAGAATGGAGAGTGGGAGATACTGGAGGTGCCGGATTGGCCAGGGCGGTGGCGGCGGCAGGAGTTGCCGGAGATGAGGAAGGAGGCCTCCCCGGGTCGATTGGCTGCCAAAGGGGGTCCTCGGGAGGTGGCTTGGGACTGCCTGCGTGCGGTGATGAGCTCTGGGCTCCTTATATAGGCGAGTCGAGGTAGTTCAGTGGCGGCCGCGGATGAGCTCGTCGGCGACCGTCTTTCTGTAGCTGCAGGAGAACGTGGCGGCGACGAGAGCTAGGGGACGAAGTTGTGGATGAGCATGCACTGCTCACAGGGGCAGGTGGCGAGCCGGGGTGGCTTGGGCGGCACTGAACGGCGCAGGGCTGTCGGGCGGCGGCGGCAGCTAGCTCTTGGCTTGCTGGGCGTGGCGAGGAGCGGCTTGGCGCGTAGTGGTGAGAAGGGGAGTATGTGGCGAGGTTCTGCAGAGCGGGCCAATGCCGTGGGGGCCAGCGTGTCGGCTCGGCGCACGTGCGTGCCAAACGCACGCTCTGCTCGCGCTCCAGGCGTGCACGGAACGTGCTCGATGCAATGCTAGAGCATGCTACAGAGCTTGGTTGAGACTGGCAATTAACAGATCTAGGTTAGGAGAAACGGGGAGTCTAGTGGGCATGCTTGTTTGATCAAAGGTGCAAGTTTACAGTGCAATGCCAAAACTCATGTCAAAACTGATCATGCCCATAAGGTGTTTGACAAAATGCCAAGGGCACTTAGGCATTTCTTGGAGTGGCCAAAATCTCCAGATGGTGGTCTCTTTAGGTGCAAGGGGGAGTGGTGTGGTTAGTTTGCCAAAAGCAGAAACTTGTTAGTGCAAGTTCTACAAAACTTCAATTCTCGACAGGAAATAAATGACATTATTTCATGAACCAAAAATGATCCAAAAGGTGCATGCTCCTGGACTTAAGGGTTTAACATGGGGGACTACAAGTAGGAGAAAAGATCAAGGGTTAAAGAGCAAGTAAAAACATGGTTGCTGTACAAACCATCAAGTTGGTCCAGAATGAAGATGAGGTTGATTCACTCAAATTTTTCAAAGAACATAAATAGGTTTTTGCACAAAGTGAAATAATAGGCTCCTACTGACCTCCCTTAATTTTGGTAGAAGTTTTAAAGAAATATTTAAATAGGTTGTAGTGCAAAAAGCACTCTGGACCAGAGAAGAAAAATTGAGTGTAGGGCTCAAAATATTTCATGAATGAAATATATTTTAGCATAAAAGTGATTTAAAAACATCACATGACATCTCCAAATTTTTGTGGGAATTTTAAGTGAATTTATCAAATGGTTGTAGTTCAAATATGGCCATTTAACCTAGAAAACCCTTTTCAAGAAAATAAAGATCAAGCAACCTAATTATTTAATTAGTTACACTGATAAAAGGAAAGTTTTTCTTGAGAGGTTAATCAAGTCCAATAACACATTTGAAAAGTTTTCTTTTTGGGAAAAACTCATCATAACAGGGAAGGAAATGATTTAAACAAAAATCAAAATGGAGCTAAAAAATTCAAAGTTTTAAATCCTGGCAAAATTTTATTCCATTAAAACAAGGCCAAAATTTTGGGGTGTCACAGATATAATATGCATGTGCTTGCTGCTCCTACTTGCAATTATTATGAGAGAGGAACTATATCTCCACCTCTCTATGTTTCCCACACGATAAAATTGCAAGAAATTGTTTATACTATGCATTGGCCTTTACTATGTCTGCATGAATTGTTCTTTTATGACATGCCGATGCATAGGAAGAGAGTTATACTTCGTTGTTGCTTGATTTATGTTACTTTGTGCTCACTACTAAATTACAAATCATTGTTAATTAAAATTGGCTTTGATATACCTTGGGATCCGGGTGGATTCATTACTTGAGCACTTTATGCCTAGCTTAATGGCTTTAAAGAAAGCTCTGCCAGGGAGACAACCCGGAAGTTTTAGAGAGTCATTTATTTCTGTTGTGTGCTTTTTTATAGTCTAAAAGCAAAAAAATAAAGAGGGGAAACCAAAACTTTTCAAAAAGAAAAGCGAAAGTGAAAGAGACATGCATTGTTGAAGTGGGAGAGCTCCTTGAACTTTGTTCATGCTCATGGAAACTTTGTGAATCTTAATTACAGAAACTTTTCATCAAAAATAATTACCCCCCTGTACAATTCCATTGTATTATAAAAATAATGTGCCAAGGTTTGCCTTTAGGATGTTTACAATGCTTGTTGGTTTGTACGGTGCAGGACAGAAACTTTGGCTGTAGTGCGTGATTTTACATTTTTTACTAGGACATCAAATGGTTCGGATTCTTTTTTCACTGTCTTGATGTACAAATTTTTTATTTTTCCTAATTTTGGTAGAAGTTTTGGGGTACCATAACTATGGTTAATGTTCAGATTGCTACAGACTGTTCTGTTTTTGACAGATTCTGTTTTTGATGCATAGTTTACTTGTTTTGATGAAACTATAAATTTATATCAGTGGATTAAGCCATGGAAAAGATATATTACAGTAGACACAATGCAAAAACAAAATATGAATTGGTTTGCAACAGTACTTAAAGTAGTGATTTGCTTTATTATACTAACGGATCTTACCGAGTTTTCTGTTGAAGTTTTGTGTGGATGAAGTGTTTGATCGAGAAGGTCTCGATATGAGGAAAAGTTGGAGAGGCAAGAGCTCAAGCTTGGGGATGCCCAAGGCACCCCAAGTAAATATTCAAGGAGACTCAAGCGTCTAAGCTTGGGGATGCCCCGGAAGGCGTCCCCTCTTTCTTCAACAAGTATCGGTATGTTTTTGGATTCGTTTCGTTCATGCGATATGTCCAAGTCTTGGAGCATCTTTTGCATTTAGTTTTCATTTTTCTTTAATGCACCATGCTGGTATGAGATAGTCCTTGGTTGATTTATAGAATTCTCATTGCACTTCACTTATATGTTTTGAGTATGGCTTTATAGAATGCTTCATGTGCTTCACTTATATCATTTGAAGTTTGGATTGCTTGTTTCTCTTCACATAGAAAACCGCCATTTGTAGAATGCTCTTTTGCTTCATTTATATTTGTTAGAGCATGGGAATATCTTTTGTAGAAAGAATTAAACTCTCTTGCTTCACTTATATCTATTTAGAGACATGACAGGAATTGGTCATTCACATGGTTAGTCATAAAAGCCTACATAAACTTGTAGATCACTGAATATGATATGTTTGATTCCTTGCAATAGTTTTGCGATATAAAGATGGTGATATTAGAGTAATTCTAGTGGGTAGTTGTGGATTATATAAATACTTGTGTTGAAGTTTGTGATTCCCGTAGCATGCACGTATGGTGAACCGTTGTGTAACGAAGTTGGAGCATGAGGTATTTATTGATTGTCTTCCTTATGAGTGGCGGTCGGGGACGAGCGATGGTCTTTTCCTACCAATCTACCGCCCTAGGAGCATGCGCGTAGTACTTTGTTTCAATGACTAATAGATTTTTTCAATAAGTATGTGAGTTCTTTATGACTAATGTTGAGACCATGGATTATACGCACTCTCACCCTTCCATCATTGCTAGCCTCTTTGGTACCGTGCATTGCCCTTTCTCACCTCGAGAGTTGGTGCAAACTTCGCCGGTGCATCCAAACCCCGTGATACGATATGCTCTATCACACATAAGCCTCCTTATATATATTCCTCAAAACAACCACCATACCTACCTATCATTGCATTTCCATAGCCATTCCGAGATATATTGCCATGCAAATTCCATCATCATCATATACATGACTTGAGCATTCATTGTCGTATTGCTTTGCATGATCATGTAGTTGACATCGTATTTGTGGCAAGGCCACCTTCATAACTTCATACATGTCACTTTTGATTCATTGCCCATCCCGGTACACCACCGGAGGCATTCATATAGAGTCATATCTTGTTCTAGTTTTGAGTTGTAATTCATGAGTTGTAAATAAATAGAAGTGTGATGATCATGATTATTAGAGCATTGTCCCAAATAAATAAATAAAAAAAGAAAGGCCAAATAAAAAAAGAGAAAGGCCAAAAAAAGGCCCAAAAAAGGGGGACAATGCTACTATCTTTTTCCACACTTGTGCTTCAAAGTAGCACCATGTTCTTCATATAGAGAGACTCATTTGTTGTCACTTTCATATACTAGTGGGAATTTTTCATTATAGAACTTGGCTTGTATATTCCAACGATGGGCTTCCTCAAAATGCCCTAGGTCTTCGTGAGCAAGCAAGTTGGATGCACACCCACTAGTTTCTTTTGTTGAGCTTTCATACATTTATAGCTCTATTGCATCCGTTGCATGGAAATCCCTACTCCTCATGTTGACATCAATTGATGGGCATCTCCATAGCCCGTTGATTAGCCTCGTTGGATGACTTTCTTGCTCACGAAGACCTAGGGCATTTTGAGGAAGCCCATCATTGGAATATTGCATCCGTTGCATGGAAATCCCTACTCCTCATGTTGACATCAATTGATGGGCATCTCCATAGCCCGTTGATTAGCCTCGTTAACATGAGACTTTCTCCTTTTTTGTCTTCTCCATGCAACCTCCATCATCATATTCTATTCCATCCATAGTGATATATCCATGGCTCACGTTCATGTATTGTGTGAAAGTTGAAAAGGTTTGAGAACATCAAAAGTATGAAACAATTGCTTGTCTTGTCATCGGGGTTGTGCATGATTTGAATATTTTGTGTGATGAAGATGGAGCATAGCCATACTATATGATTTTGCAGGGATAACTTTCTTTGGCCATGTTGTTTTGAAAAGACATGATTGCTTTATTAGTACGCTCGAAGTATTATTGTTTTATGTCAAATGATAGACTATTGCTTTGAATCACTCATGTCTTAATATTCATGCCATGATTAGACATATGATCAAGATTATGCTAGGTAGCATTCCACATCAAAAATTATCTTTTTTTATCATTTACCTACTCAAGGACGAGCAGGAATTAACCTTGGGGATGCTGATACGTCTCCGTCATATCTATAATTTTTGATTGTTCCATGCAAATATTTTTCAACTTTCATATACTTTTGGCAACTTTTTATATTATTTTTGGGATTAACATATTGATCAAGTGCCCAATGCCAGTTCCTGTTTGTTGCATGTTTTATGTTTCGCAGAAAACCCATATCAAACGGAGTCCAAACGGGATAAAAACGGACGGAGAATATTTTTGGAATATTTGGGAGATTTGGGAATAAGAATCAACGTGAGACGGTGCCCGAGGGGCCACGAGGCAAGGAGCGCGCCACAGGGGGGCAGGCGCACCCATGACCCTCGTAGGCACCCCGTAAGGCAGTTGCTGCTCTTCTTTTGCTGCAAGAAAGCTAATTTTCGGAAAAAAACTTGGCGAAGGTTTCAATCCAATCGGAGTTACGGATCTCCGGATATATAAGAAACGATGAAAGGGCAGAATCCGAGAATGCAGAAACAGAGAGAGACAGAGAGACAAATCCAATCTTGGTGGGGCTCTCGCCCCTCCCATGCCATGGGAGCCAAGGACCAGAGGGGAAACCCTTCTCCCATCTAGGGAGAAGGTCAAGGAAGAAGAAGAAGGGGGGCTCTCTCCCCCTTTTTTCCGGTGGCGCCAAAACGCTGCCGGGGGCCATCATCATCACCGCGATCTTCACCAACACCTCCGCCATCTTCACCAACATCTCCATCACCTTCCCCTGAGGGAGTCCTAGATTAGGGGTCCTCGGACATCCGGACTATATACTTTGGCCGGACTGTTGGACTATGAAGATACAAGATGGAAGACTTGGTCCCGTGTCCGGGTGGGAGTCTCCTTTGCATGGAAGGCAAGCTTGGCAATTCGGATATGTAGATCTCCTTCTCTGTAACCGACTCTATGTAACCCTAGCCCCTCCGGTGTCTATATAAACTAGAGGGTTTAGTCCATAGGACAAAAACAATCATAATCATAGGCTAGCTTCTAGGGTTTAGCTTCTACGATCTTGTGGTAGATCAACTCTTGTAATACTCATATCATCAAGATCAATCAAGAAGGAAGTAGGGTATTACCTCCATCGAGAGGGCCCGAACCTGGGTAAACATTGTGTCCCCCGCCTCCTGTTACCATTAGCCTTAGATGCACAGTTCGGGACCGCATACCCGAGATCCGCAGGTTTTGACACCGACATTGGTGCTTTCATTGAGAGTTCCACTGTGTCGTCGCGGTAAGGCTTGATGGCTCCTTCAATCATCTTCAACGATGCGGTCCAGGGTGAGGTCTTCCTCCCCGGGTAGATCTTCGTATTCGGTGGCTTCGTACTACGGGCCAACTCGCTTGGCTATCTGGAGCAGATCGATAGCTATGCCCCTGGCCATCAGGTCAGGTTTGGAAGCTTGAACTATACTGTCGACATCCGCAGAGACTTGATCTTCGACGGATTCGAGCCCATGTCAGGTGCGCCGAACTGTCACGACGAGCATGACTTAGATCTGCCATCAGACGGTGTTTGGGAGATCACACCTGCGGCTGCCCCGGCCCTCAAGCTAGAGCAGATCGTGCCATCCGAGGACGGGTGGATGGACATCGCCACGGAGGCTGCGCACTCAGCGGCGATAGAGCCGAACACAGACATCACCTCCGAAGAGATCTGTGCCATCGGACCCTCAGACTCGTCTCCGGCCATATGTTCCAAACCACATGCGTCCATGCCTACCGAATCAGATTGGGCACCGATCATGGAGTTTACCTCCGCGGATATCTTTTAGCACTTGCCCTTGGGCGACGTGCTAAACTCATTAAAGTCTCTCTCCCTGTCAGGAGACTCTTGTCCGAACTATGTCCGGCTTGAGTGGGAAGCGAGCAATGAAGAAATTCGTTTCCCACCCACCACCCACTTGGTAGCCATTGTTGATGACCTAACCGAAGACAACGACGGTATGGACGATGATGCCGGAGAACAACAGGAACCACCGCCCACAGGGCGCTGGACAGCCACCTCATCATATGATATATATATGGTGGACACCCCCAAAGAAAGCAATGACAATGAGGCAACGGAGGATAATCCCCTTGAGAAGCAATCTAAGAACCGGCGCCATAGGCGCCGCTCTCAGTCCTGCCATAAGAAAAACAGCAATACCGCCATAGGTACCGCCATAGGTACCATAACAAAAACAGCGATACCGAAGACGAAAACAATCCCGCGCAGCCAGGCTTCGAGCAGGCCGAGTGGGAGGATGGGCAAGCTAGCCCTAAGGAACATGCAACAGATGGAGAATCATAGGATGACAATTACATGCCCCTCTCCGAAGACGAAGTTAGCCTTGGCGATGAAGAATTCATCATGCCTGAGGATGCCGTCGAGCAGGAGCGCTTCAAGCGCCGGCTTATAGCCACTACAAAAAGCCTAAAGAAGAAGCAGCAACAACTTCTAGCTGATCAAGATCTGCTAACTGATAGATGGACTGAGGTCCTTGCAGCCGAGGAATACGGACTTGAGCGCCCAACCAAAAGTTACCCAAAGCGCAGGTTACTACCTCAAATCGAGGAGGAGGCATTAAAGCCTACACTACCAGCCACCTCGTGGTCGAGCCAAAGCGGCATATCAGCCCAAAGTCCAGCCCGCACCCCGGCGCCAAGGAAGCAAAAACACAAAGGCCCGGGGCTCCATGCATGACCTGCGAGACAAATTGAAAAACAAAGCAGGACAGTCAAGATCAATCTATGGATCACGGGGGCGCGCCACAATGTGTGACGATGACCGTCATGCAGAATATACTAAAAACAAGTCCGGCCGGGCCGAATACAAGAAACCAGACTCATTTGAACTGCGTCTTGATGTATCCCGGCATAGAGGCGCCGCACACCCCCTCTGCTTCACTGACGAAGTAATGGATCATGAATTCCCAAAAGGGTTTAAGCCTGTAAATATCGAGCCTTACGATGGGACTACAGACCCCGCGGTATGGATAGAAGATTTCTTTCTCCACATTCACATGGCCCACGGGGATGATATACATGCCATCAAGTACCTCCCACTAAAACTTAAGGGACCGGCTCGGCATTGGCTGAACAGCTTGCCGGCAAACTCCATCGGAAGTTGGGAGAACCTGGCAGACGCATTCGTGGATAACTTCCAGGGCACGTATGTGCGACCACCGGATGCTGATGATTTAAGTCACATAACCCAACAGCCCGGAGAGTCCGCCAGGAAATTCTGGACTCGGTTCCTAACTAAAAAGAATCAAATTGTCCACTGCCCGGATGCCGAAGCCCTAGTGGCCTTTAAGAATAATATCCATGACGAGTGGCTTGCCCGACATCTCGGCCAAGAAAAACCGAAGTCCATGGCAGCCCTCACGACACTCATGAACCGCTTTTGCGCGGGCGAAGATAGCTGGCTAGCTCGTAGCAACAACACAACAAGCAATCCTGGCACATTAGAGGCCAAGGATAGCACGGCAAGCCCCGACGCAACAAACACAAGCATAGAAAAAATGGGGATAACGCCGAAGACACGACCGCCAATGCCGGATTTAGTCGCTCCAAGTCCGGTCAGCAGAAAAAGCCATTCCAAAAGAACAATTTGGGCCCGTCCAGTCTGGACCGCATACTCGATCGTCCATGCCAAATTCATAGCCCCCCAGGAACACCAGCCAATCATACCAACGGAGAATGCTGGGTCTTCAAACAAGCCGACAGGTGAGGTGCCGCAAACAAGGAGAAAGGGTCTCAAAGCGATGACGACAGCGAGGAGCCCCGATCACCAAATAAAGGAGGGCAAAGGAGATTTCCACCGCAAACCAAAACGGTGAATATGATAAATGCCATCCACATCCCCCAACGGGAACGGATGTGCACTCTTAGGGATGTGGACTTAATGGAGCCAGTCGCCTCACAACATAAACTATGGCCGATCGCTTTCGATCGTACGTATCGTCCGGTTAATACCAATCAGGGCAATTCAGCCGCACTAGTCCTCGACCCAATAATTGATGGGCCTCACATGAGTCCTTATGGACGGAGGCAGCAGTCTAAACCTGCTGTATCAGGACACAGTGTGCAAGATGGGTATCGATCATTCGATGACCAGGCCCACTAAAACCACATTTAAAGGTATTATACCAGGTGTGGAGGCCCGTTGTACAGGCTCCATCGCTCTCGAGGTAGTCTTCGGATCACCGAACAATTACCGTACCGAAGAGTTAATCTTAGACATCGTCCCCTTTTGCAGTGATTATCAGGCACTGCTCAGACGAACCGCATTCGCTAGATTCAACGCGGTGCCACACTATGCCTACCGTAAGCTCAAGATGCCCGGTCCGCGCGGCGTCATCACAGTTAATGGCAAGGCCGAACTCCCCCTTGGCATCGAAGAGTATACCGCCGCTTTAACAGCAGAAGCAACGAGTGGCACCTTTTGGTTGAACCTTGAGTCGACGGCCAAGCTCCCGGACACCACCAATGGAGTCTGAACTATTTCGCAGCAGGATAGCCTGGCTCGTTCGGAGCTCAATTAAACTCTCACCAAAAGCTAGGACTGGCCACATACTGCGGCTCAAACGCTCTGTGGCATGCAAACATTTCTTGCATTTTCTCTGTAGGTTCACCTTTGCGCAGGCCAGGAATGGCGACATGGAAACACCTCGAACACGCAAGGGAATCCTTAGATATTCACCTGGATGACCATCTGATTACACTCCGGACCTGCACACAGCTCCTTCCTGCCTGGCCTCAGCAGGTTCCGCAGTCATATTTCTTTTTCATCACATTACTTGTACTCATACGCATCGACGTACTAGTGAAATACAACATGTGGACTTATATGACGCTTATCTGCTGCTGTTTCTTATTGACACTCTTCGTCAAAATGGCATCCGAACATCTTGATATGCCCTAATATGCCAGGGGCTTCTTCATACCCATGATAACGGCAATAAAAGTCCGAACACCTTCGCGGACGTTTGGCACCCCGAACTTATAGCATTATATGTATCAGCTCCGAATCATGTCATGGGTCAATAGTTGGGTTTGCCTGGCTCCCATGTTTTGCTACCTTACGTTCCGCTATATCAGCTAAGGTAGCACAGGGAGAACTACTGCGATTGTGTCCCGGTTCTTCTGGACGAGCACCTCATTAGAGAAAGCCGAAAACTACCTGTCATGATACGGCGAGAGCTAGTCAGCTGTTCGAGAGGTTGTAAAATCTTTAAGGATTTCTTCCGCATAATGCCATAACTAATGCAGCGTGCGATGGATTGGCTTTTCTTCCGATCAGGTGCTTATAGAGCCCCTCGTGCGGCCTTCCGAACACCAGGGGCTGCGCCTACCTTCCTTTTGTCAAACTCCTATGGCTAAGTGAGAGTGATAAAGCCCTATAGTTTGATTGCCGGGTTCGTTGTGCTGAACACCTCCTTCAAGGATCCAACACTGGGATAAAGAGTGCTCAGGTTTATCCCGAACAACCCCGTACTTACTACGTGGGGGCAGAAGCCGACGACTGGCCAACTCTCAGGATTAATATATAAAACGGCCGCACAGGAGGAAAAACTTTCAAATAACAGGCAATAAATAATAGAAATGGCCTTGTTCAACATTACAAAGGACAATATGAATGTATTCATGGAAATATAATGCCCTTGGTGCATTGCTCCGCCGCAAGGCGGGCTCCTTTCAAGACACTATCATAATATAATTCGGGCTTGCGGTGCTCCTTCCCCTTCGGCGGTCCCTCGGTCATTAGCTTTTCCGCATCCATCTTCCCCCAGTGCACCTTTGCGTGGGCGAAGGCCATTCGCGCACCCTCCATATAGACCGACCGCTTGATGACTTCAAGTCGAGGGCACACACTCACAAGTCGCTTCACGAGCCCAAAGTAACTGCTTGGAATTGGCTCGGCGGGCCATAGCCGGATAATTAAATCCTGCATGGCTAGTTCGGCTGCCTTATGCAGTTCGATCAGCTGTGTTAGCTGATCGGCAAATGGCACCGGATAATTCGATGCCAAATAGTGCAACCATAAGAGCTTCTCCGCAGTACTCTTTTACTCCGCTCGGTATAATTGGGCGGCATCAGATATGGTGCGTGGCAGCCATGCAAACACCCCTAGAGAAATCAGAATTCAAATTATCAACTTGATTTTCTCCTTTCAAATACCTGCTTTGTATAGAAAAAGCCTTACCAGCCGCAATCTTCCTCGCCTCCTGGATTTCCTTCAGGGCGCCTTGGGCTCCCCCCCGGGCATCACTTGCGGCTTGGCGAGCTTGGGAGAGTTCGGATTCTTTCCCTGATAAACTCTGCTCCAAGGTCTCGCATTTCTTCAAAGCTTCCTGAAGCTCTTGCTCAGCTTCAATGACCATGGCCTCGTGCTTTTCGCGAAGAGCCTGCTCTGCGGCTGCCTTCTTCTCGGCTTCGGCCACAGCCTTCTTAAGAGCCTCAATTTCGGTCGCCGCCCCTAGAGCACATCATAAAAATATTTTCATCATGCACACTTCTTCTTTTGTGCTAAGCGAAGAAGGTTTCTGCATACCTTGGTTATCCTCCAACTACTTCTTCACTCGGCCAAGTTCTCCTTCGGCCCGCTCCAGACTCTGCCTCAGTCTGGATACTTCCACAGTATGAGAGGCGGCAGTCTCTATAGACGTCTGCTTATAAAAGAAGAGAGATAGATGTCATCAAGTGAGTCTCCTGCAAACATAAATTTGATCCTCTGTTCGGTTCTTTCTTTCACCGAACAATGTATTAGGGGCTACTATCCAAGGTTGGAAAAACCGGTAGGCGTAAGCGAGGCGGTTGGCCTTCGCCTAGTGCCTAGGCGGTGCCTAAGCGCCCTAGGCGCGGCCTAGGCAGTGATATAGTTATTACTCGTGGTGTATTTGTATTATTATATGGCTGTTGATATTAGTTTAAAGCACATAAAATTTAATTACCATCTACTGCCATTGGAATATAACCCATTTGGCATGTTAGTGCAGTATGTGGCATGATTTCTTGCTTGGGTAGGCAATTCCTTGCTTGGTCTGCCTAGACCTCCACTTATGACCTAGGCGGGGCATTTGGCCATTGCCTAGCGCCTAGGCGTGCCTAAGCGCCTCCTAGGCACTGCCTTTTCCAACAGAGCTACTATCTATACTATGACACTCTTCGAAACCTCATAAAACATACCTCAAAGCCTCTTATAAGGCTGATACAGGATTCATTCAGTTCACTCTCAGCAGACTGAATCTTCTCAATCACCGCACCCATAAGGGCACGGTGTTCATTGATGATGGAGGCGCTTTTCAGCGCCACCAATAAAGTATCCGGCACCTCTGGTTGGACAGAGGTTGCCGGTGGAACAGGCACACCCCCTCTAGCCAAGGGAGGCTGCCTACCTGATTCTGGAGCCGTATTGGTCTCCGAGATTGAGTGCGGCCGGGGGCCGAATTCAAGATCGCCCTCGCTGCCGACGTCCATGGGAGCCTTCTCTCCCATATATCCGGCCCCTGAAGTTCGACCTCTTGGCACTGCCTATATGATCTCTTCCCCCCTCCTTTGCCTGGGTCCTCCTACGACGAAAGCTCAGCGTCATTCACATGCTTGGGGGAAGGGACCTTCGGGGGGTGTCCCGCTCTCTATAGCATCCGAACCTAGCAAATCCTCCGACGAGGATTGTTCGGTGCGGGACCTCGCCGGACTGCAAAAAAGTATAGCTCAGATTAAAATGTTATGTCATGACGAGCCTGGACGCATAAGCGAGTTCGGATTTTATACACTCACGAGTTCACCAGGGGTTGGGCCCTGGGATCCCACTCCGGGCTGCTATCGGCGGTGGTAGTGGACTCCTCTGGAAGAGGAGTTTTCCCCCTCTTAGGTGACTCGGCCTCCAAGGATGTGGAGGTCGTCCTCTTCTTTCTTCCCCCCGCTGGGGATTCATCTTCCTCCTCCTCCTCGTCCTCTTCGGAGGAGGAACGGGCATTGGAGTCTTCAGATTTTGTGTTCGAGGCGCCGCGGCGACGGAGACCGCCCCTGGTCTTATTGACCTCCTTGTCGGTCTTCTTCTTCGGCGCCTTGTAAGGCGTATGGACCAGCATCTTCGTCAAAAGTGGGTCGGCCGGTTCTTCTGGCAGTGGGACCGGACAGTAGATATGCCCCGCCTTCTTCGTCCAGCCCTAGGAGAGTTGTGGAAAACACATTAAGCATTTTCCTCGGGATATGCGAATAAAACACACGAATTGCCAACATAACAGTGACTTACCGAACTTGCAGGGCGGGACAGTTGGTACCCGCGGTCCTCGGCGGAGTCTGGCCACGATTTGCCGGACTTAAAAAGCACCTTCCAGATGTCCTTGTGCGAGGAGCCAAAGAGCTCCAGTAGGGTCTGGTGTTTGGCCGGGTCGAATTCCCATAAATTGCAAGCCCGATGTTGACAAGGAAGAATCCAGCGAACTAACATCACCTGGACTACATTGACAAGTTTAATATTCTTGTCTTCCATATCCTTGACGCGCATCTGGAACACCGACTGTTCATCGAATGAAGACCAGTTCAGGCCCTTCTTGGGCGAGGACGTAAGCCCCAGGGGGGCTCCAGATTGGAATTCGGGAGCAGCGGCCTATTCCGTGCCGCGCGGCTGAGTGATGTAAAACCACTGCTGCTGCCACTGCTTGATGGAATCATTGAAAGTACTTGTTGTCCATGTGACATTGGGCATCTTGCTCACCATGGTGCCTCCGCACTCGGCGTGCTCACCGCTCACTACCTTGGGCTTCACATTGAAAACCTTCAGCCATAAGACGAAGTGTGGTGAGATGTGGAGAAAGGCCTCACACACGACAATGAATGTCGAGATGTTGAGGAAGGAATTGGGGGATAGATCATGAAAATCGTTCTCGTAATAATACATGATGCCGCGAACGAATGGGTGGAGGGGAAACCCTAGCCCGCGGACAAAATGAGGAAGGAATACAACCCTCTCATGGGGTTCCGGAGTAGGGACGATCTGTCCCACCGTCGGAAGACGGTGGCCGATTTTCTTGGCCAGATACACGGCCTCCTGAAGCTTTTTGATATCCTTCTCCCGCACGGTAGAGGCCATCCACTTGCCTCCTGCTTCGGATCCGGACATTTTCGGAAGACCTTTTTTGGAAGGAGAAGACGAACGCTTGGGCGCTAGGGCTCGAGCGAGGGGGATGGATGGGTAGAGGAAGAAGAAGGCATGGGTGAAAAAGGGAGTCCTTATCCCCTTATAAAGGCAGCAGGGATCTTGCGCCTCCCCACTTGCCCGGTAAACTCGCTTATTCCCCAAGCACCGTGTTGATGGCTCGGTTGGGTTACCCACACCCGTATTGATGAGAATCCCGTGATAAGGGGACACGATCTCTGCTTCGACAAGACGTGCCAATAAAACCGCCTCGTGATATGTGCGGTGGCTGGTTGAGAAAAACGGTTCGAATAATGACCGGGCTACGGCGTGATGTCATGCTATGGAAAGTTGTCAGCAGATTAGATTTGTGGGATATTGTGCTCTCTACGGTGGTATGTGGAATTTGTTTTGCAGAGCCAGACACGATCCTCGTGTTCAAAATCTTCTATAGAGTATTCGGAGAAGGAACCCGCCTTGCAATGCCGAAGACAATCTGCGTGCCGGACTCATCGTCATTGAAGCCTGGTTCAGGGGCTACTGAGGGAGTCCTGGATTAGCGGGTCCTCGGACACCCGGACTATATACTTTAGCCGGACTATTAGACTATGAAGATACAAGATTGAAGACTTCGTCCCGTGTCCGGGTGGGACTCTCCTTTGCGTGGAAGGCAAGCTTGGCAATTTGGATATGTAGATCTCCCTCTCCGTAACCGACTCTGTGTAACCCTAGCCCCCTCCGGTGTCTATATAAACCGGAGGGTTTAGTCCGTAGGACAACAACAATCATAACCATAGGCTATCTTCTAGGGTTTAGCCTCTACGATCTCGTGGTAGATCAACTCTTGTAATACTCATATCATCAAGATCAATCAAGCAGGAAGTAGGGTATTACCTCCATCAAGAGGGCCCGAACCTGGGTAAACATCGTGTCCCCCGCCTCCTATTACCATTAGCCTTAGACGCACAGTTCGGGACCCCCTACCCGAGATCCGCAGGTTTTGACACTGACATTGGTGCTTTCATTGAGAGTTCCACTTTGTCGTCACGGTAAGGCTTGATGGCTCCTTCAATCATATTCAACGATGTGGTCCAGGGTGAGGTTTTCCTCCCCGGACAGATCTTCGTATTCGGCGGCTTCGTACTACGGGCCAACTTGCTTGACCATCTGGAGCAGATCGATAGCTACGCCCCTGGCCATCAGGTCAAGTGCGGAAACTTGAACTATACTGCCGACATCTGCGGAGACTTGATCTTCGATGAATTCGAGCCCATGTCAGGTGCACCGAACAGTCACGACGAGCATGGCTTAGATCTGCCATCAGACAATGCTCGAGAGATCATGCCTGCGGCTGCCCCGACCCTCAATCCAGAGCAGATCGTGCCATCTGAGGACGGGTGGATGGACCCCACCATGGAGGCCGCACACTCATCAATGCTAGAGCCGAACACAGACTTCACATCCAAAGAAATCTGTGTCATCGGACCCTCGGACTCGTCTCCGGCAACAGGCTCCGAACCGCGTGCGTCCGTGCCTATCCAATCTGATGAGGCACCGATCATGGAGTTCACCTTCGCGGATATCTTTCAACAGTCGCCCTTGGGCGACGTGCTAAACTCATTGTGATCTCTCTCCTTGTTAGGAGACTCTTGGCCGAACTATGTCCAGCTTGAGTGGGAAGCAGACAATGAAGAAATTCGTTTCCCACCCACCACCCACTTGGTAGCCACTATCGATGACTTAACCGACACGCTTGACTTCGACTCCGAAGACATCGACGGTATGGATGAGATGCAGGAGAAGAACAGAAACCACCACCTAAGGGGCGCTGGACAGCCACCTCATCATATGATATATACATGGTGGATATGCCCAAAGAAAATAATGGCGAGGAACTGGAGGATGCAACGGAGGGTAACCCCCTTGAGAAGCAACCAAAGCGACAGCATCGGCGCCGCTCCAAATCCCGCCTCAGCAAAAACAGCGATAACAAGGAAAGAAAGAATAATACCCCGGTCGTCTCCTAAGGAAAAAACGACCCCATGGACCCAGCGATGGAGCAGGATGAGCTAGGGGACCGCGAACATAGTCCGAAACCGTTGTCCGATCATGGCGAAGCCGAGGGTAAAACTCTTCAACCTGTCTCCGGTGAGGAGAACAGTCCGGACGACAATGCACACATCATCCCAGAAAGGCATTTGGAGCAAGAGCACCTCCATAGAAGGCTTATCGCCACCACGAGAAGCTTGAAGAAGTAGAAGCAAAGGCTTAAGGCCGTGCAGGATACGCTCAACCGCAGATGGAACAAAGTGCTTAACACTGAAGAAAAATATGGTGGAGATCGCCACACAAAGAGCTATCCAAAGCGCAAGCTGCTGCCCGAATTCAATGACGAGGCCATAGAGCCCATTCCAGCGAAGAATAAAACGGCCGATCAGCCGGACCGACCACCCCGTGGTCGCGACAGGGTGGCTAATGACGCCGTACACAAGTCAGTGCACGATTTACGTGAGCACCTGGACAAAAAAGCGGGTATGACCAGATCCATCTACGGATCTAGGAAGCATGCTCCGACACAGGATCATGGCCGCCCAAACGACTATACTGACCGAATAACAGCTTGGAATCAAAACCGAACACTACAACTGTCAGAAGAATGCCATGACACATCCAAATATAGGGGTGCTGCTCACCCCCTGTGCTTCACCGATGAGGTGTTGGATCATGAATTTCCAGAGGGATTCAAACCCGTGAACATAGAGGCATACGACGGAACGATAGACCCTGGGGTCTGGATTGAGGACTTTATCCTTTACATCCACATGGCGCGCGGAGATGATCTCCACGCCATCAAATACCTACCCCACAATTTGAAAGGACCAGCTAGGCACTAGTTGAAAAGCCTCCCCAAAAATTCAATTGGTAGTTGGGAAGAACTTGAGGATGCTTTTAGGGCTAATTTTCAAGGGACCTATGTCCGACCTCCGGATGCAGACGATTTAAGTCACGTAATTCAACAGCCCGGAGAGCCAGCCCGAAAGCTTTGGAACAGATTTCTCACTAAGAAGAATCAAATCGTCGACGGCCCGGATGCCGAAGCCTTAGCGACTTTCAAACATAGCGTCCGGGATGAATGGCTTGCCAGACACCTCGGCCAGGAAAAACCGAGGACAATGGCAGCCCTAACAAGCCCTATGACCCGCTTTTGCGCGGGCGAGGATAGTTGGCCGGCCCATAGCGGCACCAGTGACCCAGGCACATCTGAAGCCAGGGATGGCAACGGGAAGGCATGACACAATAAAAACAAGCGCCGAAACAATGAAGACAACCTAGACAACATGGCGGTCAACACCAGATTCAGGGGTTCTCGACCCAGTCAACGAAAAAGTCATTTAAAGGCAGCAGAGATGGACCGTCCAGCCTAAACAAGATTCTGGACAGATTATGTCAGATTCACGTCACCCCCGAAAAACCTGCAAATCACACCAACAGAGAATGCTGGGTCTTCAAGCAGGCCGGCAAACTAAACGCCGCACACAAGGGGCGAGAGACGCCAAGTGAAGACAAGGATGAGCCTCGCCAGCGAACACTAGGGGACAGAAAAAACTCCCACCAGAGGTCAAAACAGTGAATATGATTTATGCAACTCATATACCAAAGGGGAGGCACAAACGCGCACTCCGAGACATATACTCTCTAGAACCCGTCGCCCCCAAGTTCAATCCTTGGTCGGCCTGCCTGATCACTTATGATCGCAGGGATCATCCGACTAGTATCCGACACGGAGGTGGCTGCCTTGGTGCTCGACCCAATAATTAACGAATACCATCTCACCGAGTCCTTGTGGACGGCGGCAGTAGTCTCAATCTGATATATCAGGACACTGTCCGCAAAATGGGGATAGACCCATCAAGAATCAGCCAAAGTAATACTACCTTTAAAGGAGTAATACCAGGTGTAGAGGCCCGCTGCACGGGCTCTCTAGTACTAGAGGTTGTATTCGGTTCTCCCAACAACTTCTGAAGCGAAGAACTAATCTTCGACATCGCTCCATTCTGAAGCGGCTATCATGCACTACTCGGAAGAACGGCCTTTGCTCGCTTCAATGCAGTACCGCATTACGCTTACCTTAAACTTAAGATGCCCGGTCCACGTGGTGTCATCACAGTTAGCGGGAATACCGAGCGTTCCTTACGTGCGGAAGAATATGTGGTGGCTCTAGAAGCCGAACACTAAACAACCTCTCCAACCAGAATAAATGATCGGTCATCAAGACCACGGACACGGTTAGACGAGTCCGGTGCACCACCAGTTGCAGCAGCCCAGATAAACCTGAGCTTGGATGATGGATATACCCCCACAGGTGGTGCCAGGGGCTGCCCACATGTAAAAAGGCCCATAGTTTGGCTTGACCCTATTAATACAATAAAAGATTGCATTTTCATGGTTCGTTCATAATAACCAACGTTTCGCACGGAGTCTATCACCTGGGTTTTTATTTTTTTACAGATGATCACCGTGCTACACCCTTCCAAGATACGGCAAAACGGAGACAAAGGCGCGGACGTGTAGTAGGGCCCCGCTCAAAGGTTTCTTTTTATATTAAGACCCTGTGTAAACCTTTTTTAATGTCTCTTGTTGCTTCATACCCTCCGGGCACTTACACAACCGAGAGGGATACCGGCGTTATTGGCATTTCATCACGCCAGACTAATGCATGTACCTGGAAACTCAGGGCTCATTATCGAGGGCGTTACTCAGCCCAGTATATGTTGTAAAGTCCGAATACCTTAGGGAGTGTTCGGCGTCGCGAGTTTGGCCTTCTATGCATCAGCTCCGAATCATGTCTTTGGTTAATAGTTGGGTTTGCCCGGCTCCCGTGTTTTGCTACCTTACGTTTCACTCTAACGGCTAAGGTGGCACCGGGAGAACTACTGCGATTGTGCCCTGGTTCATCCGGACGAGCACCTCAGTAGAGAAAGACGAAACCTGACTGTCGTGAAAAAGCTCGAGACTGGTCAACCACTCGATGAATCAGCAGAATCTTCGCGATTCCTCCACATTAACGAAGGACCGGTTTCCCGGTCATGTACGAACGTGCATTGTATTCGGATGAACGCAGCAGTACCAGGGGCTATATTGGAGCCCCACCGTCAAACTCCTATGGCTAAGTGAAAGTGTTAAAGCTATATAGTCAGATTGCCTGGTTCGCCGCACTATCACCTCCTTAATGGACCAAGATGTTGGATCAAGTGTGATTATGCGCTTTTTCAAACACCCCCGCATTATATGCGTGGGGGCTGAAGCCGACGACTGCAAATTTTCAGGGTATATACATACATAAATGGCCACACAGGAGGCACTATAATACTTTCAGGCAAAAGTATAAACACAACCTTTATAATCAAAATAGCATTGTTTTTACAATTCAGATACATGTCACTCGAACATGGTACTCTTCGAGCACTGAGCCTCTATTAAACGGGCGCCTTCTAGGACTTCTTCCATATAGTGCTCGGCCGGGTCCTGGCCTCCCGCCGGGCCCCGGGTTGCAATAGCGGTGGCCTCCATCCCTGCCCAATATGTTTTACCATGGGCAAAAGCCATCCGCGCACCTTCTATGCACGCCGACCTCTTCACAGCGTCGATATGCAACACAGCACCAAGGAATCGTTGCACTAAACCAAAATAACTGTCCTGCCTTGGTCCCTTCGACCAAAAATGATCCATGACAGACCTCATAGCATGCCCGGACAACCTATAGAGCTCGGCCCACATGGCCATTTGTTCATTCAACAGTAGCGGATGCGTCGGAGCATTGAACTTTGACCAGAACAACCTTTCCACCTCATGATCTTTCTGATCTATGAAAAACTCAGTCGCATCAGCAACACTCTTTGCCAAGTCCGCATACACGTCTGCAGCACTCCATAACTGATCCAGAGGGGCATACTTTGGATCTCCAACCTTCATCCGCAACAAAAAGGGCCTCCCAGCCACGATATCTCCGATTCACGAAGCTCCTCCCTTGCCGCTCTAAATTCAGAGCGAGTTTCATTGGCTGTTTCCAAGGCCTTCTTCAGGTCAGCCGCTTCCGCTTGGCTTTCCTTTTCAAGGAGCTCATATCGGCCGAGCGGCATCTTTCAGCTCAATGGCCATCTTGGCTATTTTATCTTCGCTCTGACGATGAGCGGCATGTTCGTCTCTTAACTCTTCGGCCGCCTTTAGGGCGGCCGCATCACTTATCCTGGCTTGTTCCTTGGCTCGGGTAAGTTCTGCCCGAAGGGTCTCCACGGCAGCAGCTCCATCTGCAGTCACAACATATTATAGATACTAGCATCATGATCCTCTTAATATTTGCTGACCACCCAAAAATACATACCATGTGCCTCGTCAAGCCGCTTGTTCACAAGCGCGATGTCGGCTTCCGCCACGTCAAGCTGTTGCCTCAGTTCGGCAATTTCAGCAGTCCGGCTAGCCGCCGGACCCTCAGCCGCGTGCACATAAAAGCAACACGATCATTACATGGGACTATGATCCTCTGTTTGCCACCTCTGGATGGCAACCAGAGTCTCAGGGGCTACTATCTATACAGAGCACACCTAGCATGTGCAGTACCGTAAAAAATACACATATATTACTTGGCGTACCTCAAAGCCTCTTAGCAGGCTCGTAGAAGCTTCATTCAACCTGCTTTTGGCGTATGAAATCCTCTCAACCACCATACCCATTAAGGTATGATGCGCCTCTGAAATAGCCGCTTGCTCCAGAAGACCCATCAGTGTGTCCGGTTGTGCATCGGATAGTCCCGAACTCTTTCTGTTGCTCTCCTTTGGAGCCGAATACTCCGGACTTCGGGTGGCCGAAGAGTTAACTTCTAGCCTTTGCGGATCAGGAGAAATCCTTCATGACGACACCTCAGGGTCCTTCGCCCCATCAGGCGGGGAGTCAGGAGGAGGCGTTTCGCTCTCCATCATCTCCAGAAGAAGATCCCCCGAAGGCAAACTCTGTCGAGAAGGGATGCAAGCCGGACTGCAAGATATATGTCTCGGTTATTGTCCTCAGAGATAAAAACAGGATATATTTGCCAAAGTACTTTTGTTCACTTATAGCTCGGTTGAGGGCTGGCCCCATTGCGGGTGTTGTGCGGTAAGAACGCCCTCCGGGGCAGGGCCCCCAGGCGAAGGTATCTTTCCTCGTTTGGAAGCCTCCGTTTCCAAGTCTTTAGAGGCGCCCCTTTTCTTCCCTTGGGGAGAGGGGATTCTGGATTCACCTCCCCGATTATCCCCCTTCGCGGAGACACTAATTCCCCCGATTTGGATGTGTAATGTGTGAAGCCCACTTTTGGCTTCTTTATTCCTCCCTTCATCTTCTCCTGATGGCACTTGATAAGGTGCGTGCTTAAGCATCCTGGTTAGTACGAGATCCGGCAAGCCTTCGGGAAGGGGGCCGAACACCTGATCCTCTCTGCCTTTCTTATCTAGTCCTGGCCGAGAGCGATTTTTCAGAATGATGTTGTGACAAATAAAAAGACAGCATGTTTGTTCACGGAATTACTTACTTGAGTATCTGGACGGTTGTAGTTAAGACCCACATCCTCGGTGGTGTCCGGACACTTTATTCGTGATCCGAAGAACAATCCATACATCTCTTCGAGCGTCACGCCGAAGAATTGTTGAATAGTTCATGATCCTTCTGGGTTGAACTCCCACATACGGAGAGATTGACGTTGGCATGGTAGGATCCGACGAACTAGCATAACTTGCATTACCTTAACAAGACTGACATCCCTTTTGAGGAGATCTCGCATGCGGCTTTGCAATGTCAGCACGTCATTAATTGGCCCCCAGTCCAGTCCCTTGTTGACCCATGATGCCAGTTGGGGCGGAGGGCCCGAGCGGAAGGTGGGGGCGGCCGCCCGCTTTGTACCCCGGGGAGCTGTGATGTAAAACCACTCCCGTTGCCATAAGTCGGACACCTCCGTGAAGGAACCCTTGGGCCATGGGGTGTCGGCGCCTTTGCCTATCGTATCACCTCGGCACTCTACGTGTCACCCATTGATCATCTTCGGCTTCACATTGAAGTTCTTGAGCCATAATATGAAGTGTGGGGTGATGCGGAGGAAGGCCTCACACACGACGATAAACGACGAGATGTGAAGGATGGAATCTGGAGCTAGATCATGGAAATCTAGCCCGTAATAGAACATGAGCCCTCTCACAAAGGGATCAAGACTAAAACCTAGCCCTCGGAGGAAGTGGGAAACAAATACGAAACTCTCGTTGGGTTCGGGAGTGGGGATGACCTGCCCTTGAGCAGGCAGCCAATGCGGGATTTCGGCGGTGAGATACCTGGCCTCCCTAACCTTCTTGATGTCCTCCTCTATGACATAGGAGGCCATCCATCGGCGTTGAAGGTTGGATCCGGACATGATTGAAGGGCTGAAGCGCTTAGCCTGAGCCTTGGGTGTTGGAACTCAAGGTGGGGAAGGGAAGGATCGAGCGTGGGAAGAAAAGGACAGGCCTTGGCCCCAAAGAGGGTGAATATCAAGCGTCCCCCATGTGGCCGTTCGGAACTTGCCTAAAATAGAGGAGTCATACTAACAAACACGGTTGGGTTACCCACACCCGTATTGATGAGAATCTCGTGCCAATAAAACCGCCTCGCAACACGTGCAGTGGCAGGATGGGAAAAACGGTTCGTAATAACCGGGCCGCGGCGTGATGTCATGCTATGTAAAGTTGTCAGCAGATTAGATTTGTGGAATATTGTGCTCTCTATGGTGGTATGTGGAAATTATTTTGCACAGCCGGACATGATCCTTGTGTTCAAAATCTTCTATGGAGTATTCGAAGAAGGAACCCGCCTTGCAATGCCGAAGACAATCTGTGCGCCGAACTCATCGTCATTGAAGCCTGGTTCAGGGGCTACTGAGGGAGTCCTGGATTAGGGGGTCCTCGGACAGCTGGACTATATACTTTAGCCGGACTGTTGAACTATGAAGATACAAGATTGAAGACTTCGTCCCATGTCCGGGTGGGACTCTCCTTTGCATGGAAGGCAAGCTTGGCAATTCGGATATGTAGATCTCCTTCTCTGTAACCGACTCTGTGTAACCCTAGCCCCCTCCGGTGTCTATAAAAATCGGAGGGTTTAGTCCGTAGGACAACAACAATCATAATCGTAGGCTGCTTCTAGGGTTTATCCTCTACGATCTCGTGGTAGATCAACTCTTGTAATACTCATATCATCAAATTCAATCAAGCAGGAAGTAGGGTATTACCTCCATCGAGAGGGCCCGAACATGGGTAAACATTGTGTCCCCCCGCCTCCTGTTACCATTAGCCTTAGACGCACAGTTCGGGACCCCCTACCCGAGATCCACCGGTTTTGACATCTATATTCAGCGGTCCACTCTCTCGCAACCCGTTGTAGCCTCTACTTGAACATGGTGCTTTATGCTTCATATTATTATCCAATGATGTGTTGCCATCCTATGATGTCTGAGTAGATTTTCGTTGTCCTACCGGTGATTGATGAATTGCTATGATTGGTTTAATTTTCTTGTGGTTATGTTGTTGTCCTATTGTGCCCTCCGTGTCGTGCAAGCGTGAGGGATTCCCGCTGTAGGGTGTTGCAATACGTTCATGATTCACTTATAGTGGGTTGCTTGAGTGACAGAAGCATAAAGCCGAGTAAGGGGGTTGTGGCGTATGGGATAAAGGGGACTTGATGCTTTAATGCTATGGTTGGGTTTTACCTTAATGATCTTTTCTAGTTGCGGATGCTTGCTAGAGTTCCAATCATAAGTGCATATGATCCAAGAAGAGAAAGTATGTTAGATTATGCCTCTCCCACATAAAACTTGCTATCGGTCTAGTAAAGTAGTCAATTGCTTAGGGACAATTTGTCAACTCCTACCACCACTTTTCCACACTCGCTATATTTACTTTATTGCTTCTTTATCTAAACAGCCCCTACTTTTTATTCACGTGCTCTTTATTATCTTGCAAACCTATCCAACAACACCTACAAAGTACTTCTAGTTTCATACTTGTTCTAGGTAAAGCGAACACTAAGCATGCGTAGAGTCGTATCAGTGGCAGATAAGACTTGAGAGAATATTTGTTCTACCTTTAGCTCCTCGTTGGGTTCGACACTCTTACTTATCAAAAGAGGCTACAATTATGGGTTATCATTCTCACACCCTCACACAATGTGAGATGTTGTGATTCCACTATTGGTGCCCTTGGAGGCGACCGAACCTTTACAAACTAGGTTGGGGCAATCTCCACAACTGAATTGGAGGCTCCCAACGACACCACAAAGCTTCACCACAAGGGACTATGGCTTTGCGGTGACCTCAACAGTCTAGGGTGCTCAAACACCCAAGAGTAACAAGATCCGCAAGGGATTAGTGGGGGGAATCAAATTTCTCTTGGTGGAAGTGTAGATCGAGGCCTTCTCAACCAATCCCTAGAGAATCAACAAGTTTGATTGGCTAGGGAGAGAGATCGGGCGAAAATGGAGCATAGAGCATCAATGGAGCTTAGAGATGGAAGAGGTAGTCTACTCGGAGAAGACTCCCCTTTTATAGTCAAGGGACAAATCCAACCGTTATCCACCAACTCAGCCCGCGACACGCGGTACTACCTTAAGGGCCTGTGGTACTACCGCGGAGCACTGCGGTACTACCGCTGGCACGGCAGAGGCTAAGACCAGTCCTAATGCGCTAAGGCAGGGAGCGGTAGAACCGCTGGCGCGGTACTACTGCGCCCCCTTGCGGTACTACCGCAAGGCAGGAATAGTCTAGGCCAACAAGGCACAGACATATAAAAATACATTCGTGACTACTTCCGCTGAGTTTTGATCTATGCAAAAATCCAACACGACACTACCGCAAGATTGGAGCAGTACTACCATGTAGGGCGCGGAGGTAAAAGATTACATCCGCCCCTACTTCCGGTCATGTTGTTGTGCCTGGCCAGAGCCCATGGTACTACCGCGCCCATGGAGCGGTACTACCGCGTAGGGCGCGGATGTAAAAAATTACATCCGCCCCTACTACCGCTCGAGCAGCTGCGCCTGGCCTGAGGCCACAATACTACCGCTCCAAAGGAGCGGTTCTACCATGAGCACCTATGGTACTACCGCACTGGTGGCCGGTACTACCGCAAGGCCCTCTCCGAAGAGCAGTACTACCGACTGCCTCAGTTCAGCAACACTAGGAGTCTTTCATATTGCAGAGACACGGAGAGACGGAGGATGCTCCAAAGAGCCAAAGTAAAGGTGGTGCAAAAAGGAACACACATGTACGTGTTGATTCCACCCAAACCTTTCCAATGCGGACCCCCTCTTAATAGTACGACTTTCCTACGACTCAAATCCACCGAAAAGAAACGTAGAGAAATGTCGTCGTCAATAGTCTTCGAGGGGCACCAAATCATCTTGTGTTTAGACATGATATATCTGAAATGCTCAATGCACATGATTAGTCTACAAAAGCATTGTCATCAATCACCAAAACTACTAAGGGATAAATATGCGCTTACATCCGAGATCAGTGACATCAGTGAAATTGACAGAACCACAGACGCAAGTACTCCAAAGATGACGGTGGCGACTGCGGCAACTCTGAGAGCGGCAAAATCGATAACATTGAAAGCACAAGTGCTCCCTGGGTGATTTTGGTAATTAATGTCAACATATCTCTTGTTGGACTAATACTTTTATCTAGTGTATTTCAGATAAGTCCAACAGTGGAGTGGCATGGACAAGAGGATGTGGAACCCCTTCAAGATGCTAAGGACAAAGGTTTGGCTCAAGCTCAAAGCTCAGGACTCTACATTTTACTTTTGGTGATCCAAGATCACATTGAATCCATAGGAAAGCCAATACTATTAAAAGGGGATGAGGTATTACTTAATGGCTTGCTTGCTCAAAGTGCTTAGTGATACACTCTAAAGCCCTCAACCACTTTCTCGTATCCACATATTTCCAATACCAAAAGTCAAACTCGGCCCCACCAATTTGATATATCTGGCACCACCAAATTCATTTGACATAGCCACTGCCAAAAACCCTAATCAATTTGGTCTCACCGATGGGATCTCGGTCTCATCGAAATGGGCATGCAAACTCTCTGTTGCCTATTGCAATAATTTCGGTCTCACCCAAAATATGCAATCGGTCCACCGAGTTTGCTTGACCAACTCTTTGTTTCGCTTATTACCAAAATCGGTCCCACCGCACTACAAAAAAATACACTTTCGTGATGATACGTGTTTGTGACAGTAGGTCGCATTTTTTGTCAAGCATGTACATCCATGACGATTTTATGACAGAATCAAGATAGTCATACCTGTGCTATCGTAGAAGTGTTCCATGACATTACCAAAATTATCATCACGGAAGTGTCCACTTCCATGACGACAAATCGCGTGTCACAAAAGTGCTTTCGTCAAGGGTGACCGACACGTGGCATCCACCGTAACGGAACGCCGTTAAGCTATCGGGTCTGGTTTTGGATCCGATAACCCGTTAACAGCCCCGACCAATGGGGATTTTCTATGTGTAAAATCATCATTGGATGGAGGAAACACGTGTCAGCTCATTGTTGGGACAGATGTCATCCACTCATTGGACAGAAGGCGCCTATGATACGTCGACACATGGCACGGCCCAACAGAGGCCCATTCCTGTGAAAAGGCCGGCCCGTTTGACTTGGTCAAAAGGTGGCGGGCCGACCAACTGAAAGCCCATTAATGGCCTGTTCGCATATAGCCCATTTATAGCCCGCTAACCCAGGGCCCGTTACGACCTATCCAAATTAGGCCCAATAGCGTCATATGGGCCGTCCAATATGATTCCAACCCGTTTTAACTTCCAGCCCATGTATGGCCCGTGATGTCTTTCGGCCCATATGAGGCCCTTTATAACTCTTGGCCCATTAACGGCCCATGGTGAAACTGGCCCGTAATAAACAGTGTATCACTTTATACCCATTAACGGCCCATTATTCCATTGGGCCATTTCCAGCCCATGTTATCTTTCGACCTTCTCAGGGCCCATTTATTCTTTGGCTCATTTCCAGCATTGGTTACTTACGGCCCTGTCATTTTCTGCTTGTGGGCCGAATTCAGCCCGTTGTTACAATCGGCCCGTTTGTGGCCCGTTAATACATTAGGCCGTTTTCATAGAGTCATCAAATATGGCCTATTAACGACGACCCGTTATGGTCGGCCATGAATGGACGATTCCAACACTAGCCTGTTTACGGCCATAATGCGGTCTATTATTGGCCCATGTTTGGCCAATCGATCATACGGCCCATATAAGTCCCATTGATGATACAGATCGTAGAAGGCCCGTTGTTTCTACGGCCCGTAGAAGGCCCATTGTTTCGATGGCCCATAGAAGGCCCATTGTTTCTATGGCCCATAGAAGGCCCATTGTTTCTACGGCCAGTAGGAGGCCCAGTGTCACTACAGTAAATATGTAGCCCATGGTTATTGTAGCCTAGTTTTAAAAAAATAGGTTATTGCAGCCACTAGCAAACTGCGGAAAAAGAACTACACAGACTACAAGCAAACAAATAAACAAGACAACAAGGAAATAAATAAGCAAGCAACTAACGCTAGGCTATCACGGCTATAACACATATTACATCCACTAGGCATCAAAGTTCGCCACCAATGCAAATATAGGGAACAAAGCAACATATCATATACACTGGTTGTCAAAGTTGGCGACCAGCGCAAATAAACGCCGCAGCAAAACAAATACAGAACTGAAACCACTTTAGAAGATCTCAAGAAACAATATCCTGGGTACCCATAATGCTGGCAAGATGCTTAGCAAGCTTATTAACTTTCTCTTGTTTGGCGCTTAAGTCCTCCAGCGCTTGCTGTTGCACTAGGAAGTATGCATCCGAATTCTGCAGGGACTTCCTCAGTCCTTCAGCTTCTTGTCGCAGCACATCTGATTGATGTCTTTCAACTTGAAGTTGAGACTCAAGAATACGAACTGATTCATGCAGCGAGTTCGAAGAGCTTGTGCCAGCAATAGTGGCCAATAACTCGAACACTACATCAAGACAGGACTTTTGGGTTCTCTCACTGTCGTCAAGATAGTTTTTATCAGCTTTCTTGGAGACCAACAGGAATGTCTCACTATCTTGAACCTTATCTGCATTACTTCCTTTACCATTGCATAACGCGGCACTGTTCTCCAATATTTTGTCCGCATTCTAAAAGAGAAACAAGAGACACATCATAGGTTAACCATGTTGTATATGAAACTCATTTTGTTAAATGAGTTCAGTAGTAAAGTGGATAGGATAACAACATGAAACAAACATATATCTATGTACCATGGTCACTCTATGGTCTATATCATTCTAGTTTTTGTTGCCAAATCAATATAGAGACACAGTTCAAATAATATTTGTTCAAGACAAAGCAGAATAGACAGAATATAAGTGTGGGAAACTATAGAGCAATAACAACACTTGTAATGTGCATGACATGAGAACATAATTGTTTATTCAATTGAAACTGAAATCAACATAGAGCAGGTTACAACAGCAAACCAGTTAAAGAAATAGGTTTAAAACATACATGTTGAGCCATTGGAGTTTCAATTCCATCCTTCAAATTTGAAAACAGTTGGTATGAGTAAATACAGTAATGCAAGAGCAAAGGAGTATGAACCATAGCTACAGAACCTGACTTGAGAACAAATCTTCTTCTCCTTTAAGCGTTGAGTTGGGATTCGGAGTTGTGGCCCTCGTGCTTTGGGCACTGCAGTTCCCTTACTAACTACTCGTGTTTGGGTGCTCTGTGGTGGAGACGGTGTTGTGTCAACTGGAACTGGGTTACTATCTGCCGGGGTTGGGGTTAGAAGGGGTGTAGCTGGTTCTCTGTCCAACTGGGTAGGGGTACAATCTGCAAGAGTCTGGGTTATGTGTGGTGGATCTGGTCCTTGGGCAAGTACAACCGTGGTTCTATCTGCATCAACTGGTAGCACTATCTTTTCTGAAGACCGTGTTGTTACTCCCTTAGATACTGCCATCACCCTCTCCAATTCAAATGGCTGATAAACAAGAAAAGTAATTGAAAGTATAGACATTGTATGATAGACAGCTGCAATGGATAGTGGGGGATAAAAGAAGGCATGAAATAATTCACATTTATGTTGTCTAACCAAACAGAATAGCATGACACAATTTCACATATATGATGGCTAACTAAACAGGATAGCATGACACAATTTCACATTATGATGGCTAACTAAAAAAGATGGAAAGACATAGTTCAAAATATGATGACTATGTAAATAGGATGACATGATATAACTATATAATGTGTTTATTAAATAGGTTGGCTGCCATAATTTACATACATTCACAGATAGAATGCCATAATTCAAAATATGATGATTGTGAACACTAAACAGGATGAGATGATATAACTATATGTTGTCTTTATTAAATGGGTTGCCATGCCATAATTCAGATAGATGATGTGTATGTACTATGTAAACATGATGGCATGATATAATTCAAATATATGATTTATATAGTAAGCAAGTAAGCAGATGGCAATCCATATATGATGTAATAACTAAGCAATGCAAGACAACATGCATGACATGGGTAATATAACCCTGCCAAGTTTGAGCATAGACCTCAGGGGGGAAATAGTACTGGTCATCAGTCTCTGAATCCTCCTATGAGGAGCTCTCTATAACCAGCAAGATGTCTGCTTCAGCGGGTAGCATTGTCTGCTGTGAATACCTTGTTTTCACTCCAGATACTTCCATCACCGCTTCAAATGGATGATGCACAGGACGAGTAGTTGAATATACAAATGTTGTCGACAAATAGAACACGTAATACAAAAAAATGATAGCATGATATAATTCACATACATGATGATTGGCTAAACAGCATGGCATTGCATAATTAACATATATAATGCCTTTGCAACAAGATAGCATTGCATAATTCACATATATAATGTCTTTCAACAAGATGGCAATGCATAATTCACATATATGGTAATTAGACACTGAACAGGTGGCATTCACACAAAGCATGTCTAAACTAATCAAATGATATAGCAATGTGAGACACCATACGCACGATATGAGCAACATAACCCTGTCAACTTAGAGCATACACCTCGTGGGAGGGGGGGAATAGGACTGGTCATCTGTCTCTGAATCCTCCTCTGAGGAGCTATCCGTAACCAACGAGATATGCGCTTCTTCAGATAGCATAGTCTGCTCTGAAGACCTTGTTTTCACTCCAGAATTTGCCATCACCGTGTCAAATGGCTGATGCACATGAAGAGCAGTTGAATGTACTAACATTGTTGACAAATGTAATATGTAACTAAAAAAAGGATTGACTAATATAATTTACATATAAGATGACTGGCTAAGCAGGATGGCATTGCAAAATTCACATATGTGATGCCAGGCTAAACAAGATGGCGTTGCATAATTCACATAAACAATGAATAACTAAACAGATGGCATTCGCATAAAGGATGTCTAAACTAAGCAGATGAAATATTTGATGTATAAAGTAAGCAATGCAAGGCACCATATGCATGATATAACCAACATCAGCATGCCAAGTTAGAATGAAGACCTCAGGGGGTAAATAGGAGTTGTCTTCTTGTAAGTGCATCTAGTGCACCTTAGTGATTTTGGTGTATTGAAGACTTATAGGTTAAGGGACTAATGTGTTTATGAGTGTACACATGTCTATAAGTCTATGAGGAGTTTGATATTTACAGAGAAAGTCGACCCCTAAAAATGAATATCTTCGACTGAAGATTTTGGTATTCCTGAAGACTTTCATGAAGACTTTGAAAGGGAAGAAATTGGTGTGTCCGTGAAGACTTGATATTCATGCAAGGAATATGAAGCTTGAAGACTTTCATTTTCATAGTTTTGTTTTTCTCTTTCTTGAGTCATAGGAAACACCGTAGTGTTAAAGGGGGTCGAGGAAATACTAAGGAAAAATTTCCATGTGATGCTCAACTCAAAATCCTACACCTACCAATCCCTTCGAGTGAAGCCATTGGAAATCTCATACAATTCAGTCAATTTCTTCAGTGACAGAGACGAAGTTCTTTTGGTCGCTGAGGAATTTGTTCTGACTGAGGAGTTAGGAATTCGCCAGTGCGGATTGCCTACATAGTAAGGAACATGATAGCCCTGAGGAATTTGAGAGTCAAAATTCCGACCGTTGCTGTGCTGCGTGCCAGCTATCCCAAAATATCTTATCCACCTAACGGTCATATCATCGAAGGGCATTTATGTCTTATCATGTCGGGCTGCTCCCTAGGCTATAAATAGCCGCCCCCTACAACCACTAGCTGGTTGGCTGCTCTGAGAGAAACTGACACCTGTCATTTGAGAGCAACCCATCCTACGAGGACTTTGAGCGAAAATCATCGAGTGAAGAAAAACCCAAACCCCAAACACCTACAAACCCAAAGTGATTGAGCATCACTGAAGATATTGATCCTGCGTGGATCCGACGCTTGTTACCTTTGAAGACTGTGCTTCTTCCAAACGGTTAGGCGTCATGGTCTAGAGCATCCAAGAGGAATTGTGGATCGCCGAGTGACCGAAGTCTGTGAAGGTTTGGAAGTCGCCTGAAGACTTACCACGAGTGATTGGACGATGTCTGTGTGACCTTAGTTGAAGGAGAATACGGTGAGGACTTGGTGTCCTAAGTTGCATGCTCAGCGACTGGGTGTCCGGGACTGTGTGTCCTCGAGTTTAAATACTCAGCCGCTCCAACCAGACGTTCAACTGAGACAACAGTTGGAACTGGTCTACCAAATCATTGTCTTCACCAACCTTACTGGTTCTATTTCCTCAACTCTTTCATTTCTTCATTACTGTGTTGA
This sequence comes from Triticum dicoccoides, assembly GCF_002162155.2. Lineage (NCBI taxonomy): Eukaryota > Viridiplantae > Streptophyta > Magnoliopsida > Poales > Poaceae > Triticum > Triticum dicoccoides. Next base: position 263,917,714 of record NC_041389.1, read on the forward strand.
GTGATTGTTCATATCTGTGTTTGAAGACTTTGACTGAAGACTTTCACAATTTCCTCAGTTCAATTTCTTCAGTCTGTTTGTCTTCATCTTGTGTTATCCTGTGTTTATGCTTTCTGTACTCTGTGTTTGTCTTCATTTCATCATGATGACTATGTGTGTATTCTGTCATGCTTACTTCTGAGTACTTATTCCGCTGCAAGTAGTTCTTCGCTAAGGAATTTCCTGACCGGCAAATTCCTCAATGAAGAATTCATAAAAATCGCCTATTCACCCCCCTCTAGTCGATATAATGCACTTTCAATTGGTATCAGAGCAAGGTACTCCCTTGTTCTGTGTGATTTTGGTTTAACCGCCTGGAGTTTTAGTTATGTCGACCGCAGGTATGAAGAAAGTGACATGCCCTATCTTTGACCGTCATGATTATCCCAAGTGGAAGGCCATGATGAGGAAGCGCCTCATGGCAATGAACAGCGAGCTGTGGACCGTCACTGATATTGGTCTTACTGATCTATGCAAGATGGCGGACGCTGATGATATTCACAAGTACACTCGACATGACATCTTGGCGAAGGATATCATCTGTTCCTGCCTATCCAGAGATGAATTCAGGCGCATTATGCATCTTTGCAATGCAAAGCTTATCTGGGACCGAATCTCTGAAGTCTATGAAGGTCATCGAGCTCGTCATGATCCCTGGTTTGAGGATTTCAAGGAATCACTCAACACGATGACTTTTGAACCTGAATCATCGTCTTCTGCATCATGTCTCATGGCAAAGGGTGACAAGGTAACCGAATGTTCCTCATCCGAGTTTAGTGACGATGAATCTGATGATGATGCATCCGATGGTGATATTGAACTTAGTTATACCAAACTTGTTTGCATTGCCACTAAACAACCAACGGCCTTGGAAAAGGTTCAAAACATGCTAGACAAAAGTAATGATATGTTGGGTGAAGAAATGGATCGCACTAAAGCCGTGACTGAAAATCTTCAGAGACTTCAGTCTAGGTTTGACAGCCTTCATGGTCATCATAACACTCTCTTATCTGATCATGAGAAGCTTTCTTATGAATTTCTTCAAAGAAAGCAAGATCTTGAGAAGCTAAGAGTGAGTTATGAAGATCTTCAGAAGGAGCGTGATTCATTACTTGCTCAACAAATCAGCCTTACTCGGGAAGAATTTGATCCTCCATGCTTAAAGTGCATTGAACGTGAATCTGCTAATTCTTCACCTGAATGTTCAAATGCTTCAAATGTTACAAATTCTTTACCTGCCTCTGCTATCACTAATTCCTCATCTGAGGACATTGCTAGTATCACTGACGATGCAGGGCTGAAGGAATTGTATATGACAGGCATGTACAAAAGCCTCAAAGGGCATCAGAATCTTTGTGATGTGCTTAAAAACCAGATCCTCAACAGAAACCCTAGCAAAGAGGGTATTGCCTTTGAGAGGAAACTCAATGCTGATGGAACATATTGGAAGCCTAAGCAGTACCCCAAAACCTCATGGGTTGCTGCAAAGGGACCTCCAGTTGATCCATCTAACTTATATGGCTTTACATGTGAATCTCCTCATTCTTCTGATGAGTCATTTGACTCCAACTATAAACTGTTCAAATATCAGAATGGTGAAGTATTTGCTAGATATGTTGGCACTAACTGCAGGAACGGTTCCCCTATGAAGAAAATCTAGGTTCCCAAAGGTTATGTTGAAAGTCTTCAGGTGAATGTCCTCATGACACCACCAGTGAAGAATAGGAACCCCTGATCAAACTCTTCATATGGACCAAATTCTTCATATGGATCCAAGTCCTCATACGGACCAAATTCCTCACGTGGATCAAATTCCTCAAAAGGATCAAAGTCCTCATATGATCATCATCGTGCTAACCGTTCTGTTTCGCAGGGTAGAGCTAAGGGCTATGAATATGTGCATTATTCTTCAAATCATTATGTTCATAAGTCCTCGAAGAATTTCTCTGCTTATTCATATGCTTACCCTAACCCCTCTTATGTGAAGCGAAGTGGACTAGCTTCTATGCCACCTTTCTCATATGGTGCTCACAGAGTGGTGAATTCTTTGCCACCCCTTCAGATGTGGGTGGTGAAGAAAAAGAACTAACTTCTTTCGCAGAGTCAGGTCTCCAGACGTGCTTTAACGTCTGAAGAATTTGCTGGGGGCCTGACAAAATGCCTGAAAGGACGCAGGCGAATCATGATGAAATGAACTTTCATTTCACACGTCCTCATACTGATTATCTGTTCTAATTGCTTGATGAAATTGAACTGATGATACTGATGTCATATTCTTCACTGATGAAGTATATGAGTTTGTAAGCTGCACTATGCAGGATGATCAACCCAAAGCAAATGAGTGGGTCCTCGATAGTGGATGTACAAATCACATGACTGGTGACAAGAACCTATTGATGGATGCTCCCTTAACACCATCACATCTGAAGCATATCATCTTCGCTGACAAAGGCAAAAGTCAAGTATTGGGTCTAGGTAAGGTTGCGATCTCAAAGGATCGAGACATGGACAAAGTCATGCTTGTTGAGTCCTTAGTATACAACCTCATGTCTGTCTCAATGCTTTGTGATCTTGATATGGTTGTTGTCTTTGGGAAGTATCATTGTGTTGTGATCATGGAAGCTGACAATTCCAAAGTCTTCGAAGGCTTTAGGAGAGGAGACTTGTACATTGTTGATTTCTCTACAGGACCACAACCTGCCATGTGCTTACTTGCAAAAGCTTCAGAAGGCTGGCTATGGCATCGACGACTTGGTCATGCTGGCATGAGGAATCTGCACACGCTTGCGAAGAAGAAGCATGTCATTGGCATTGAGAATGTCAAATTCCTCAAGGATCATTTATGCGGAGCCTGTGAAGCTGGAAAGATGACAAAGGCCAAGCATCCAGCGAAGACTATCATGACTACCACTCGACCGTTTGAATTGCTTCATATGGATCTTTTCGGTCCTAATCATTATTCTGCTATGACGAATGATGCATCTCTATATGGCTTTGTTATTGTTGATGATTACTCTCGTTACACATGGGTACACATTGTCACTTACAAACATGAAGTGCAGGAAGTCTTCAAACGATTTTACTCGACGGCTTCAACCAACTTGGGTGTGAAGATCAAGCACATCAGGAGTGACAATGGAACTGGGTTCAAGAATTCTGGTCTTGATGACTATCTTGATGAACTTGGTATTACTCATGAGTTATCTGCTCCTTATACTCCTCAGCAAAATGGCGTCGTGGAGCGCAATAACAAAACTCTTGTTGAGATGGCACGCACTATGCTTGATGAATACAAAACGCCTCGTCGTTTTTGGATTGATGCAATTGATACCGCGTGCCACATCATCAACAGAGTATATCTTCACAAATTCTTCAAGAAGACTGCCTATGAACTCCTCACTGACAAGAAACCCAATGTGAGTTATTTCAAAGTCTTCGGTGCTAGATGTTGGATTAGAGATCATCATCACAATGCTAAATTTGCACCGAAAGCACATGAAGGTTTTATGCTTGGTTACGGAAAGGACTCGCACACCTACAGAGTCTTCAACAACGCTCTTCACAAGGTTGTTGAAACTGTAGATGTGCGGTTCGATGAAACTAATGGCTCGCAAAGAGATCACCTACCTTCTATGATAGATGAACCAGCACCTGAGGATTCTATCAAGTTCAAGGCTATTGAGGATGTCATTCCTACCAAAGAATCTACTGAAGAATTCATTCCAGAACGCGAAGATCGTCGAGCTAATGTACCTGAGGAAAATGCTGAAGAAAATGGTGCTGGAGAAAATGTTGATCAAGTTCCTCGACGACAACCAGCTCATCCTCGCGTTGCAAAAGAAGTGCAAGTTGAAAAGATCATCGATGACATTGAAGCACCAGGTCCTCTCACCCGCTCAAAAGCTTCACATTTATCTAACTTTTGTGGGCACTATGCTTTTGTCTCTATTAGAGAGACCACTAAGGTAGATGAAGCATTTCTGGAGCCTGAGTGGATTCAGGCCATGCAAGAAGAATTACATCAGTTCGAGCTCAACAATGTCTGGGAACTAGTCAAACGTCCAGATCCTCGCAAGCATAATATCATTGGCACAAAGTGGATCTACCGCAACAAGCAAGATGAAAATGGCCTTGTGGTGAGGAATAAGGCACGACTTGTAGCTCAAGGCTACACACAGGTTGAAGGAATTGATTTTGATGAAACTTTTGCACCTGTTGCTAGACTTGAGGCTATTCGCATATTACTTGCTTATGCTAACCATCATAATATCACTTTATATCAAATGTATGTGAAAAGTGCATTCCTCAATGGTAAGCTTGAGGAAGAAGTATATGTTGCTCAACCCCCAGGTTTTGAAGATCCAAAGAATCCTGACAAAGTCTTCAGACTCAACAAGGCCCTCTATGGCCTCAAGTAGGCCCCTCGGGCGTGGTATGATACTTTGAAGGAATTCTTCGTGAAGAATGGCTTCACACCCGGTTCACTCGACCCTACTCTCTTTACTAAGTCATATGATGGTGAACTGTTTGTGTGCCAAATATACGTTGATGATATTATCTTTGGCTGTACTGACCAACGTTATAGTGATGAATTTGCCTATATGATGAGTGAAGAATATCAAATGTCTATGATGGGAGAGTTTAAATTCTTCTTAGGTCTTCAAATTCGTCAACAACACAATGGCATATTCATATCTCAGGAGAAATACCTCAAGGATGTTCTGAGGAAATTTGGCATGCAAGATTGCAAAGGAGTCAAAATTCCTATGCCCACAAATGGCCATCTATGCACTGATGAAAATGGTATTGACTTCGATCACAAGGTATACCGCTCCATGATTGGTTCTTTATTGTACTTATGTGCATCTAGGCCAGATATAATGCTTAGTGTTTGCATGTGTGCCCGATTTCAAGCTACACTGAAGGAATCACACCATAAGGCTGTGAAGCATATTCTTCGATATCTAGCTCACACACCAACACTAGGACTATGGTACCCCAAGGGCTCTACTTTTGATCTCATTGGATATTCTTACTCTGACTATGCTGGTGATCGTGTGGGCCGCAAGTCAACATCCGGTACTTGTCATTTCCTCGGACGATCTTTGGTCTGTTGGTCCTCGAAGAAACAAAACTGCGTATCACTGTCTACTACAGAAGCTGAGTACATTGCTGCTAGTTCTTGCTGTGCTCAATTGCTGTGGATGAAGCAAACTCTCAAGGACTACGACGTCAACGTGAAGAATGTGCCTCTCTACTGTGACAATGAGAGTGCCATCAAGATTGCTCACAGCCCAGTTCAGCACTCGAAGACAAAGCACATTCAGATTCGTCATCATTTTCTTCGTGATCATGTGTTGAAGGGCGACATTTCTATTGAGCATGTGAAGACTGAAGAACAGCTAGCCGATATCTTCACAAAGCCCTTGGATGAGAAGAGATTTAGCAAGTTGCGGTGTGAGCTAAATATCTTAGAATCTTCGAATGTTCTTTGAAAAGGACACACATCCTGACACTTATGCAAAATTGATGACTTAGATGTGCAACACATGAAGAAACGTTTTTCTTCAATCAATGAAGAATAACACTCTAAGTGTGAAGAAATTAATGAAGAATTTGATTCTCAGAACCCTACGACAATTGTATGCGGTGTCTGAAATCATCATTCTTATACTGTGGGTCACGCCACCACAAAAAGTTGAAAATCTTCAATTTGTGTTTTTCCTCAGTGTTGAAATTCCTCAATTGTGTGGATCCTCAATCTATACAACTCTGGAACCTAAGACAAAGAACGCTTAGTGAAATTCTTCAAGACTCATCTGGTCAAATTCCTCAAACTTCTTCTTTTTGAAAACCTTCTAAGAATGCTTATGACCTCTTCAAATTCCTCGCAACTATACTCTGTTCACAGGTACTCATGGCTGCTGCTGAATCACTAGGTTCTCATCAACTTAACTCATTTGCACCATTCCTCAAAGAAAAGTTGCATACTTCTTCGGAGAATTCGATTGTTCAAATCCCTCAACTGAAGAACATGGCAGACGGTAAGAAACCACAGAAAGGAGGAAAGAGGCCTGAGGTCATGACTGCATTTGAAATACCTGAGGACATCTATGCTGACTATTGCACACCTGATGAGGCCAAGTTCGGAAAGGAGAACAAAAATCAGCGCAAGGTGCGCATACAGAGGATTGAAAGGAGATGGGCAAGAGAATGGAGGGAGTACAGATATGTAACTCCAAAGTATATGAAGAAATTCGCACTAAATCCTCCATGCCCAAGAGCTCCATTGGCACCTGGCCAACAAGCTGACCCCACCAGCATCAAGCGTGGTGAGGATTTCCCTGAAGAATGGGCCAAACGCCAAGCCAAGTTGGCAAGACAAGCCAAAGAAGCAGTGAGGAAATTCAATGAAGACTCTGCTACTGTTGCTGCCACGGAGGCCTCTGTCAGGCCTAGAAAATCAATGGCAAAGAAGCCCGCTCACAAGACAAGTGCTTCACCAACTGTGCCCTCACAGCCAAGTTCCTCAGCAATGCCCTCACGGCCAGATTCTTCAAAACCCTCACGGCCAGTCCCTCATGCTGCTCCTGCTCCTCCAAAGTCCTCAATTGCTCCCCCAAAGTCCTCAGTTGCTCCGGCAAAGTCCTCAACACATGTACATCTGGCCACGTGCCAAAGGACTGCAGGCATCTCTATTGCCTCTGGTGTCTCAGCGAGTTCCTCAGCTGCACCAAACTCTTCATCAGGCCCCACGCTGCTGAAGACAAAGGCAACAGCTAGTCGAGGTCCTCGGTCAAATCTGAAGAAGAAACAGGTTGCCTTCCAAGTGCCATCTGACGATGAAGCTGATGATGATGAACTTGCAGAAATCATCAGAGACAGGCAAGAAAGGGCCGCTAGAGCCAAAGGCACAAATGTGCCACTGCTTTTGGATCCAAAGGCGATCATCGACTACATTGATCTCTGGCACAAGGACCCAAACACTCCTATGCGTCATTTTCATTTGACTCCTGGCCAAAGTCACATGCTGACCCATTTCATCACTAAAGAGAAATGGAAATTTGAGAAGGCTAGGCAAATCAAGAAGGCTCAGTTCAGGAAAGAGAAGTTCCTGAGGAAAAACATTGTCAAAATGACAACTGATGAACTCCTCAAGATCCAGTCTGAAATCAAAGCCCTGGGCGATGATTTCAATGCTTATTATGCTGATTGGCAAGGAGCCCAAGTCAGGTTCGTTAAACTAATTGAGAAGTTCACCAATGTTGCAGCCCCATCGCAACAAGAAATTCCTCAAGCTGAAGCTTCTACTCAGCAAACTGAAGAACATGCCAGCACCGCTGATGACTTTCAGGTTGCTGATGAAAATGCTAGTTCCAGGGCTGATGACTCCATTCCAGCCGCTAATGACATTGCCAGGGCATCCACTAGTGGTGCGCCTAAAGAAAATGAAGAAGTCAGGGCAACTACATCAGTTGCGCCTGAGGAAATTCAAACAGATTCCTTAGCTCCTCCTGCGCCTACACCAACTCCTACCCTTCCATCTGCATCAGATGTGAGGAAGACCAAGGCTGCAGAGAGAGCTACAGTGAAGAAAAGGAAAGCATCATCTACTTCAGATTCTTCAGCTCTGAAGAAAATGAAGCCTATGACCAGCTCACTTGAAAATCCAATTGATGTTGTTCCGATTTCCACCATGCCATCAAAGGACCTTGTTCCTTTTGGTAAAGAATATGTGATCCCTAGTGGATCTGATGAAGAAAATCATTCTGCTGCTTCGTCAGAGCAGATTGATGAAGAAATTGAAGTGGATGCGATCCCTTCAACGCATGTTGCTTCCTCGCCAATGCCTCGGTTCACAGCTAAAGAGGCTGGCGTTAAAGAAATTGAAGATGAAGACGTGGATATTGGATGCACTACGCCTGTGGTGAATGATGACTTTTGGGAAAGTCAGTATCCCAATTCTCCACTCTTCACCCCAATACAACAAATACCTCAGTCCCCTGCACCAACCGTTCAAATGGGCTCTGTAGAAACTCATCCTACCTTGTCTGTGCATGAAGACACTCCAGCCACTAGTGCTGAAGAACCTGCTGCTGTTGATCCTTTGAACACACAGAGTGCCACTGAAGAGGAACCAGAAATTCCTCAGCCTGAAGAACCGGAGATTGCGATTCCTGAGGTTGTGATGCAACTCACTGACACTCCTCTGCCCAAGCCAAAGGATCCATTCTCAAAGAAGCAAAAGTTCAAGGCTTCAAATTTCTTTAACGATCATGTGTTCTTCACATACTACAGTCCCTATGATTCTGCTCGCATAAGGAAGAGGCGTTTCTGGACTGCTAGTCAAGCCAATTTCTATTCCTCTCTGCTACTCGACAAAGAAAAAGTCTTTGATCAAGAACACATTCCTCACATGGACATGGAATCTCTGCTGTGCTTCAGCCAGTCCTCAATGTTCTTCATGATGCTGGATTGCTGAATTTCTGCACTGACATCTGTGATTGGAATGAAGAACTCATTCTTCAATTCTTTACAACGCTGCACATCACAGGAAATTCTGAAGATGTGAACTCATGGGTGGTGGACTGGATGTCAGAAAATACTCACTACAAGGCACCAGCAACTGAATTGCTTCGTGCCCTCCCACTCAGTCCTCCCCTTGATGGTGCTTGTCGGTGTCAAAACCGGCGGATCTCGGGTAGGGGGTCCCAAACTGTGCGTCTAGGCGGATGGTAACAGGAGACGAGGGACACAATGTTTTTACCCAGGTTCGGGCCCTCTTGATGGAGGTAAAACCCTACGTCCTGCTTGATTAATATTGGTGATGTGGGTTACAAGAGTAGATCTACCACGAGATCAAGGAGTCTAAACCCTAGAAGCTAGCCTATGGTATGATTGTTGTTCGTCCTATGGACTAAAGCCATCCGGTTTATATAGACACCGGAGAGGGCTAGGGTTACACAGAGTCGGTTACAATGGTAGGAGATCTACATATCCGTATCGCCAAGCTTGCCTTCCACGCCAAGGAAAGTCCCATCCGGACACGGGACGAAGTCTTCAATCTTGTATCTTCATAGTCTTGGAGTCCGGCCGATGATGATAGTTCGGCTATCCGGACACCCCCTATTCCTGGACTCCCTTAGTAGCCCCTGAACCAGGCTTCAATGACGACGAGTCCGGCGTGCATATTGTCTTCGGCATTGCAAGGCGGGTTCCTCCTCCGAATAATTTATAGAAAATCATGAACACCAGGATAGTGTCCGGCTCTGCACAAATAAATTCCACATACCACCGTAGAGAGAATAATTTTACACAAGATCAATCTGCTGACGTATTCTGTGGCATAACGTCACACCACAACCAAGCCTTTATTTGAAACGTTTTTATTGTACCACTTCAGCGCGTTTAGCGAAGCGGTTTCCTTGGCATGTCCTGTCGAACTAGAGATCGTGTTCCCCTTATTCCGGGATTCCCATCAATACGGACGTGGGTAACCCAACCACGCCATCAATCGCGACGCTTGGGGGATAAGCGAGTTTTACCGGGCCGGTGGGGACACATGCTTTTGTCCGCCCATATAAGGGGATAAAGATCCAACCCTTTTCCCTGCGCCTTCTTCCTCCTTAGCTTCTCCATCTCTGCGAACCCGAGCTCCAGCGCCCAAGCCCGCACATCCCACCTCAACCTTCTCCGATCATGTCCGGAGCGGGAGGCAAATGGATGGCCTCCTCCGTTACGGAGGCGCACATCAAGAAGCTGCGCGACGCCGGATATCTATCCAGCGATATTGTGCACCGGCTCCCCAACGAGGGAGAGCTCATCCCCACCCCCAGGCCCCATGAGAGGGTAGTATTCCTTCCCCATTTCCTCTGCGGACTGGGCTTCCCACTTCATCCCTTTGTCCGGGGGCTCATGTTCTACTATGGCCTAGATTTCCACGATCTGGCCCCAAATTTTATTCTCAACATCTCGGCGTTTATCGTCGTTTGCGAGGCCTTCCTCTGCATCCAGCCCCACTTCGGCTTGTGGCTCAAGACCTTCAGCGTCAAGCCGAAGGTTGTGAAGGGCAGCCAAGCAGATTGCGGAGGCGCCATGGTGGGCAGGATGTCCCACGTTACATGGCTAGAGGGCACCTTTGTGGAAACCATCAAGGGGTGGCAATCGGGGTGGTTCTACATCACCGAGCCGCGTGATCCCGAATGGGCAGCGGCCCCCGAATTCAGATCCGGCATCCCCACACGGCTCACCTCCTAGAAAGAGAGCGGCCGGATTTGGGGCGATTCGGAGGAGCTGACCGGACTCCAAGCCTGCGTCCAAAAGCTGGTGGACAAGAAGCTCAAGCTTGTCAACGTAGTCCAGGTCATGCTCGTCTGCCACATTCTCCCGTGCCAACAACGGGGCTTCAATATGTGGGAGTTCGATCCGGCGCAACACCAGACTTTGAATGGGCTCTTCGACACTATGTACAAGAGGTCTGGAAGGTGTTGTTCAAGGGCGCCGAAGCTCCCGCATCCGCTACCGAAGATCACGGATTCAGCTCGCAGCATCCAGCTGACGAGGTAAGTGATATTGTCCTTTACGGGACGCTTTTTATTCATAGTTTGACTCTATGCGGGATCTAAACTCCCTTTCCTTTGACAGGACTGGCTGAAGAAGGCCGCACAGGCTATATGTCCGGCCCCATTGCCAGAGGACCCAGCTGACGCCCGCCTAACAGGGCTGCTGGCTCCGGCACCCCACGTGGTGCCGGAGAAGAAGGCCAAGAAGAAGGCAACGGGGACTCAGAAGAGTTCCCGTTTTCTGGTGCTATCGGACGATGAATCCGAGGCCGACTCCTCCCACCAAGGCGAGGAGGAGAAGAAGAAAGCCTCTCCCCCAGCGGGGGGAGGGAAGAAAAGGAAGGCCTCCCCAACAAGGGAGGCCGAAGGGTCCAAGAGGGGAAAAACTCTTCCCCCAGACTGTTCCACCAACGCCAGTGACGGCGACGAGGACTGGCCTCCAAGGGCCAAGCCTCTGGCGAGATCGTAAGTATCCAGACTCCCGAATAACTTCAAGGTTTTCGTTTTCCGCCACATTAGGTCTTTCTAATGCCGCATACAACCCTGCAGTCCGCCTAAGGATGATCTCCCCACTTCGTCGAGCGGGTCCTTAGGGGCGTCGGATATGGATTCTCTTCCGACTGCCTCCACCCCCCGTGATGCGGACGATGCCGAGGTGGGATCCTAGGAAGGGACCCACCAGGAGGAGAGGGCCCCGGAGGTGTCGTAGGACAACCTCCCAGACTTTGCACCGGACTCAGCCCCGGAACCCATAGTGGCTCCGAAGTCCAGCGGGCGACCCTTCGTAAGAAGGGCAAGACCGCGACACCGGCTGCCTCCGTCCAACCGGAGGTGCCGGATAATTTGCTGGAGGCGCTCAACGGCGCCTCCATCGAAGAGGAACACCGCACTGTTATGAGTGCGGTGATTCAGAAGGTTCAGCTCGCCAAGAGCGGGCTGACCGAAGCCTGCAGCAGCCTTCTAACAGGCTTTGATGTAAGAATTTCAATATATGTAAAATGGTACCGCATAGACAGTAGCCCCTGATGCTCGGTTCGGTGTTCGAAAAGAATAGCCGGATTGAGGATCTTAAGAAAGATAAACACAGGAGTCATGAAAATATGTCAATATGGGATTGCAGGCTGCACTGCTGACCTCTGTCACGTTGACTGCGGAGTTCGAAACTTTGAAGAAGGACCTCGAGCGGTCCGAGAACGAGCTCGGCCGTGCCAAGAAGCAGCTCGAGGTCAAGGAAGGTGAGTAACACCATATTAAAATTCCACCTTACAGAAAAGGATTTTGGTTGCAAAAAGAATAACGAGGATAACGTGGGTATTGCAGGGGCCACGAACAAGGTGGCAACCCTGAAAGAGGCGGTGGCCGCGGCCGAACGCAGATGTGGCTGCGGAGCGCACTGAGCGAGAGAAACAGGAGGCGCGGGTGGCGGAGGTACAGCAAGAGCTCCAGGATCTCATGAAGAAACACGAGAGCCTGGAGCGTGATTCGAAGACTCGAGAGTCTGAGCTTGCAACGGCTCTTGAAAGTGCCAAAGCCGCTAAGGCCGAAGCCTACAAGGCCCTCTAGGAGATAGAGGCGGTGAAGAAAATAGCAGCGGGTAAGGCATTTTTCATGCAAAGTAAGCATGTGAGTGTTAATTACCTGTCGCTTACCCGAATTCGGAGCTCTCTAGGAGCGTTCGTTGATCTTCCCTGCAGCGTGTCCGATGCTGCCACATTCTACCGGGCCGAGGAGGGGAGCTCAACGGAGAAGGTCTTCTGGTCTCAGTATGCTGAGGCCGGACATTCGGTGCCCCTTAGCGACCAGCTGAAGCAGCTGGTCGAGCTCCACAAGGAGGCCGAGCAGGCCATGAAGGGCCTCATAGTTCGGCTGTGGCCTAAGGAGGCTATGCCTGGGAGCTACTTCGGCCTGGTGCAGCGGTTGGTGGACGCGTGCCCGTGGGTTGAAGTTATCAAGCACTCCGCCTGTATCGAGGGAGCGCGTCGGGCCCTTGCCCGCGCAAAGGTGCACTGGGGCAAGATGGATGCCCAGAAGCTTGTGACGGACCCCCCACCAGAGGGCAAGGAACATCGCACGCCCGAGATGTATTATAGGAGTGTGCTGAAGGGCGCCCGCATTATTGCGGGTGAGTGATCCAAAGAAGAAGTTTTTGAGTAGACTCGCGTTTTGTTATCCTGTGCGCTGAAAACAAAGTTCATATGCGTGAAGCAACACTTGTGAATTTAAAATATTACCTTCTGTGCGGCTGTTTATCAAATCTGAGAGATGGCAAGTCGTCGGCTTCAGCCCCCATGCCACGAGTGCTGGGGTGTTCGGGATAAATTTGGGCACTCTTGTTCCCATTTGGGTCCATCGAGGGAGGCGCTCAACACAACGAACAAGGCAACCGGACTTATAATGCTTGAACACTCTCACTTAGCCATAGAATTCTATAATTTTAAATTTCAGCGAAGCCCCTAGTTTTCGGAAGGCCGAATTTGGGGCGCTATCCATGCCTTGGCCGGACAGAATCCGGCTCCTCGCTCGAAGCGGCATAAGTCTTTAGGGACTTGCAAAGAACCTCTCGAACAGCGACCAGCTCTCGCCTCATCATGACGGTCAGTTTTAGCTTTCTCCACTAAGGCGTTAACCCAGCTCAACTGGGGCGCAATCGCAGTGGTTCTCCCAGTGCTACCTTAGCCGATAAAACGGAATGTAAGGTACCAAAACATGGGAGCCGGGCAAACCCAACTATTGACCCAAGAACATGATTCGGAGCCGATGCATATAATGCTATAAGTTCGGGGTGCCGCACTTGTTAAAGTGTTCGGACTTATCACACCATAACGCAGGAAACATAAGCCCCTGGTGTATTTAGCCGTACCAAAACGTACGGATGCAACATGTCATAGAAGAACATATGTGTAAGAAAGAAATGCAATTGGGAGCAAAAAATGTGCTGCATTGCTTTATTCAATGAAAACTGCTGTAAGTGCAGGACGATACAAGTGGTGCGGTCAGCAAGGGATGAGACTGTTTAACATGTCCCCCTCCAGGGGTAGGCTACGAAATAATGCATAAAACAGATTTAATGCTCATGATGGAGACCACCTGGATTTTCGTTGTAGCCTTTCTCCTTCCCTGGCTGATTCATCGTGGGTTCGACATGTCTGCTGCCGGACAGGGCCTCTAACGAACGGAGTCCTGTAGGTAAAAAATAAAAGGAAAAGAAAAAGAAATGACACACTTAAGAGCCCCTGGTGCGGTTGAGCCGCAGTCTGGGCTTATCGTGGTCGAGCCCCTTGCCCCATGCCCATGGTATCTTCAGAGCGTAATGGAGTACGCGAAGGGTCTGTCTTAATGTTTTACAGGGGCTGGGGTTGGGGCCGCACTGCTACGCGTGCTTGGAACGTGCCAGGTGGTTGTGTTGTAGGTTACTCCGGACACGCTTAGCTGTGTCCGGCCGCTTGGCAGCCGGACTCGAGAATTGCCTTAAAAGGCTGCTTTGTACTTTTGCCGCGAGAGCCGCTATATGTTCCTCCGTTCGGAGGGAGCATTCAGTGTTTCCGTTGACCGTGATGACTCCTCTAGGGCCTGGCATCTTGAGCTTGAGGTATGCGTAGTGCGGCACCGTGTTGAACTTTGCGAACGCGGTACGTCCGAGCAAGGCATGATAGCCGCTGCGGAACGGAACTATGTCGAAGATTAACTCCTCGCTTCGGAAGTTATCCGGGAATCCGAAGACCACTTCCAGTGTAACTGAGCCTGTACAATTGGCTTCTACACCTGGTATGACGCCTTTAAAGGTCGTCTTGGTAGGGTTAATCCTTGAGGTGTCTATGCCCATTTTGCGCACCGTGTCCTGATAAAGCAGGTTTAGGCTGCTACCGCCGTCCATCAGGACTCTGGTGAGATGAAATCCATCAATGATTGGGTCTAGAACCAATGCGGCGAACCCACCATGGCGAATGCTGGTGGGGTGGTCCCTTCGGTCAAAGGTGATCGGGCAAGAGGACCATGGATTGAACTTCGGGGCAACTGGCTCCATCGCGTATACATCCCGGAGTGCACGCTTCTGCTCCCTTTTGGGTATGTGCATGGCATATATCATGTTCACCGTCCGCACCTGTGGGGGGAAACCCTTCTGTCCTCTATTGTTCGGCGGTCGGGTCTCTTCCTCGTCGTTGCTATGTAGCCCCTTGTCGCTGTTTTCGGCAATTAACTTGCCTGCCTACTTGAACACCCAACAGTCCCTATTGGTGTGGTTAGCTGGCTTTTCAGGGGTGCCATGTATTTGGCACAAGCGGTCGAGAATTCAGTCCAAATTGGACGGACCCTGAGTTGTTCTTTTGAATGGCTTTTTCCGTTGACCGGGTTTGGAGCCTCTGAATCTGGCATTGACTGCCGTATCCTCACTGTTATCACCGTTAATGCGGCGTTTGTTTTTGTTGCGACGCGGCCTGCCACTACGGTCCTTGATATCCGGACTGCCAGAATTTTTGTTGAGGTTGTTGCTGCGTGCTAGCCAGCTGTCCTCACCCGCACAGAAGCTGGTCACGAGTGATGTAAGGGCTGCCATGTATTTCGGCTTTTCCTGTCCCAGGTGCCGGGCAAGCCACTCGTCGCGGATGTTATGCTTGAAGGCCGCGAGGGTTTCGGCATCCGGACAGTCGACGATTTGGTTTTTCTTGGTTAAGAACCGTGTCCAGAATTGTCTGGCCGATTCGTCTGGCTGCTGAATTATGTGGCTTAGGTCATCTGCATCTGGTGGTCGCACGTACGTGCCTTGGAAGTTATCGAGGAATGCGGCTTCTAGGTCCTCGCAACTCCCGATTGACTCTGCTGGCAAGCTGTTAAGCCAGTGTCGGGCTGGTCCTTTAAGTTTGAGTGGGAGATATTTGATGGCGTGGAGATCGTCTCCGCGGGCCATGTGGATGTGGAGGAGATAGTCCTCGATCCAGACCGCGGGGTCTGTTGTGCCATCATAAGATTCAATATTGACGGGTTTAAACCCTTCTGGGATTTGATGATCCATTACCTCATCTGTGAAGCATACTGAGTGTGCGGTGCCTCTGTACTGGGCGATATCGCGACGGAGCTCAAAAGAGCTTTGTCTGTTGCGTTCGGCCCGGCCGGACTTACTGTGTCCGGGGTGACGGTGATCGTCACGTATCGTGGGGCGCCCATGTGATCCATAGATCGATCTTGATTGTCTTGCCTTATCCTCCAATATGTCTCGCAGGTCCGGAGTGTTCCCCTGTGGCCTTGTGCTTTTCGAGCGATGCCGGGGTACGGGTCTAGTGAAGGGCCTTGAGGCCTCTCTGTCGCGACCACGGGGTGGTCGATCAGCCGTATTGTCTCCTGGTGAAGCGGGATCATATGCCTCCACCTCTAATCGGGGGAGCAGCTTATGTTTGGGGTAGCTTTTGGAGGGGCGTTCGAGTTCATGCTCTTCGGCCGCGAGGACTTCGGTCCATCTGTCGGCTAGCAGATCTTGATCAGCTCTAAGCTGCTGCTGCTTTTTCTTGAGGCTGTTTGCCGTGGCCATAAGCCTGCGTTTGAAACGCTCCTGTTCGACGGGATCCTCAGGCACGACAAATTCGTCGTCGTCGAGGCTTGCCTCGTCTCCGGAGGGAGGCATATAGTCCTCTACCTCTTCTTCGGCCGCTCTCTAATGAGGGCTGGCGTCCCCCTCCTCCTATGCTGGATCTTGCTGGAGTGGGTTGTCTTCGGCGCTATCCGGTGTATTATTGTCTCCGGTGCCGGAATCCTCATTCTTGCTATGGCGGGATTTAGAGCGGCGCCGCTGACGCCGGCGCTTGGGCTGTTTCTTGGAGGGGTCATCCTCCGCTATTCCTTCGCCGTTCCCATCCTTTGGGATATCCACCATGTATATGTTGTATGAAGAGGTGGCTATCCAGTGCCCTGTGGGCGCTGGTTCTTGGTCGTCTCCGGCATCGTCGTCCATACCGTCGATGTCCTCAGAGGCGCAATCTAGCATGTCGGTTAGATCGTCGACAGTGGCTACCAAGTGGGTGGTGGGTGGGCTCTGAATTTCTTCGTCGTCCGCATCCCAACCGTCCTGGCCGCAGTCCGGCCAGGCCTCTCCTGATAATGAGAGGTACTTTAGCGAATTCAAGATGTCGCCAAAAGGTGAGCGTTGAAAGATGTCCGCCGTGGTGAACTCCATGATCGGCGCCCAATCGGATCCGACTGGAGGGGGCGCGGGAGGTCCGGAGTCCGGCAAGGAGTCCGGCACCTCGGAGTCATGAGCTTCATGGGGGACAAGATCGGTGTTCGGCTCTATCGCCGTAGAGGTTGCAGCCCCCGAGGCGGTGTCTAGGCATCCATCCTCGATCTGCGGAGCTGGCTCCGAATTGAAGATCGGAGTGGTTTCGAGTGCGGCCTCCAGGGTACTACTGTCCGGCGGCAGAGCTAAATCATGCCCGATGTGACAGTGCAGCACGCTCGGCTGTGGCTTGAATCCGTCGAAGATCAAGTCCCCGCGGATGTCAGTCGTGAAGTCCAAACTTCCAAATCTGACCTGACGGCCTGGGGCGTAACTTTCGATCTGCTCTAGATGGCCAAGTGAATTGGCCCGCAGTGCAAAGCCGCCGAATACGAAGATCTGTCCGGGGAGGAAGGTCTCACCCTGGACTACGTCGTTGATGATGATCGAAGAAGCCATCGAGCCTATCGGTGACGACACAGAGGAACTCTCAATGAAAGCACCAATGTCGGTGTCAAAACCGGCGGATCTCGGGTAGGGGGTCCCGAACTGTGCGTCTAGGCGGATGGTAACAGGAGACGAGGGACACGATGTTTTTACCCAGGCTCGGGCCCTCTTGATGGAGGTAAAACCCTACGTCCTGCTTGATTAATATTGATGATGTGGGTTACAAGAGTAGATCTACCACGAGATCAAGGAGGCTAAAACCTAGAAGCTAGCCTATGGTATGATTGTTGTTCGTCCTATGGACTAAAGCCATCCGGTTTATATAGACACCGGAGAGGGCTAGGGTTACACAGAGTCGGTTACAATGGTAGAAGATCTACATATCCGTATCGCCAAGCTTGCCTTCCACGCCAAGGAAAGTCCCATCCGGACACGGGACGAAGTCTTCAATCTTGTATCTTCATAGTATTGGAGTCCGGCCGATGATGATAGTTCGGCTATCCGGACACCCCCTAGTCCGGGACTCCCTCAGTGCTCATTGCATCTATAGTGAATCTGAGCTTAAAAATCATTACATGCAAGTGCTGATGAAGCCTTTGAAGCCAGGGCAGGCCCCACGAACCAAATTCCTCGTCAAGGAATTATTGTATGTGCCTCGGACTGTCTATCGCATTCTGACGAAGACAATGAGTCCTATCAAAGGCCATAACTCAAATGATGAAGAAGTCGTTGGCATCATGAAGAATATGCTTTTCAATATCATTCATGGCGTTCCCATTAACTTCCATGATTTCTTCATGAGGACTCTGGCGAATATAGCTATGTCACCATTTGAGCTGAAGCCTTACGCACCATGGATTATGAGGTTCATCAGGACAAGGTCTTCCCTCAATTACAAGGCTGATACTCCGAGCCACGGCAGCTACTTGTCTCCAATTGAAGTCCTCAAACGGACATTTTCCTCAGCTGATGACAAAGGCAAGGCAACTGCTGTGATAGATGAAGGCATTCGTCCATTGGATGGCCAATTTTGAAAGGCTACATCCTACTCCACCAATGATGACTCTGCCACACATGACTCTGCTGCCAACACCTCTGCCAAGCAAATTCCTCAAGCCACAGCACCCAGGGTGATGACTGATCGTGAGTTACTCCTCAGTCTTCATCAGAAAGTTGATCGCAATCATAAATGGGTCAAGCGTCAGTTTGGTTCAATTCTTCACAACATGACTTCAACACACAATGCAGCGAAGAAAAACCACTACTACCTCCATGAAACCTTCAACCGCACCTGGGCTGTTCTATCTCATGTCTACAGCACCGAAGATCTGAAGAGAATGGGTCTCAAGGAAGAATTTGACTGGTCTGCACCTCCACCGAAGAGATTCAAGAAGGTCAAGGTTCCTTCATTGGTGGCCAGCTCCTATTCTTCATCGCGCGACACTGATGAAAATGAATACTTGGACGACACTGCAGCAGGCCCTACTACGACAACCGACCCCAACAACGCTGACGCTCCTCCATCAACTTGATATTCTTCAGGGGCGTTAGTCCTCAGTTTCGATCCTTCTGGTCATTCGATGACAAAGGGGGAGAAATCTGAGTTAGTCTTCAAGCGGGTCTATTATATGGGCGTTTTTCTTGCAAAGTTACAACTCTCGATCTTCTGAAACTTTTATTGGATCGAGTTGTAATCTTAAAACCGATGGTGCTCTGATACTTTTGATGCACTGTGCTCTGATTCTGCATGCTTGTTCCTCGTTAATATTATTGCATGCATGTTGAATTTCTTCAGGCACCATATTTCATCATGCATTTCAAATTCTTCATATTATATGTCAAATGCATGTATGAATTACAAGATATAGGGGGAGATCTCCATGATTCAACTCTTCAAGTGTGCATTGCTTCAAAAGCAAATTCCTCACTATGCACATCTTCAGGGGGAGTTCTTCTATATCTTGTAATCAAATTCCTCAATATCAGTACTTACACTTCATATGTTTATCCCCGTTGAAAACTTAACCTATATTGTCATCAATCACCAAAAAGGGGGAGATTGTAAGTGCATCTAGTGCCCCTTAGTGATTTTGGTGTATTGAATACTTATAGGTTAAGGGACTAATGTGTTTATGAGTGTACACAGGTCTATAAGTCTATGAGGAGTTTGATATTTACAGAGAAAGTCGACCCCTAAAAATGAATATCTTCGACTAAAGATTTTGGTATTCCTGAAGACTTTCATGAAGACTTTGAAAGTGAAGAAATTGGTGTGTCCGTGAAGACTTGATATTCACGCAAGGAATATGAAGCTTGAAGACTTTCGTTTTCATAGTTTTGTTTTTCTCTTTCTTGAGTCATAGGAAACACCGTACTGTTAAAGGGGGTCGAGGAAATACTAAGGAAAAATTTCCATGTGATGCTCAACTCAAAATCCTACACCTACCAATCCCTTCGAGTGAAGCCATTGGAAATCTCATACAGTTCAGTCAATTTCTTCAGTGAAAGAGACGAAGTTCTTCTGGTCGCTGAGGAATTTGTTCTGACTGAGGAGTTAGGAATTCGCTAGTGCGGATTTCCTACACAGTAAGGAACATGATAGCCCTGAGGAATTTGAGAGTCAAAATTCTGACCGTTGCTGTGCTGCGCGCCAGCTGTCCCAAAATATCTTATCCACCTAACGGTCAAACCATCGAAGGGAATTTATGTCTTATCATGTTGGGCTGCTCCCTAGGCTATAAATAGCCGCCCCCTACAACCACTAGCTGGTTGGCTGCTCCGAGAGGACTTTCAGCGAAAATCATCGAGTGAGGAAAAACCCAAACCCCAAACACCTACAAACCCAAAGTGATTGAGCATCACTGAAGAGATTGATCCTGCGTGGATCCGATGCTTGTTACGTTTGAAGACTGTGCTTCTTCCAAACGGTTAGGCGTCATGGTCTAGAGCATCCAAGAGGAATTGTGGATCGCCGAGTGACCGAAGTCTGTGAAGGTTTGGAAGTCGCCTGAAGACTTACCACGAGTGATTGGACGAGGTCTGTGTGACCTTAGTTCAAGGAGAATACGGTGAGGACTTGGTGTCCTGAGCTGCGTGCTCAGCGACTGGGTGTCCGGGA
Source organism: Triticum dicoccoides (assembly GCF_002162155.2). Classification (NCBI taxonomy): domain Eukaryota; kingdom Viridiplantae; phylum Streptophyta; class Magnoliopsida; order Poales; family Poaceae; genus Triticum; species Triticum dicoccoides. The sequence continues at coordinate 263,938,085 of NC_041389.1, forward strand.
CTGTGTGTCCTCGAGTTTAAATACTCAGCCGCTCCAACCAGACGTACAACTAAGACAGCAGTTGGAACTGGTCTACCAAATCATTGTCTTCACCAACCTTACTGGTTCTATTTCCTCAACTCTTTCATTTCTTCATTACTGTGTTGAGTGATTGTTCATATCTGTGTTTGAAGACTTTGACTGAAGACTTTCTCAATTTCCTCAGTTCAATTTCTTCAGTCTGTTTGTCTTCATCTTGTGTTATCATGTGTTTACGCTTTCTGTACTCTTTGTTTGCCTTCATTTCATCATGATGACTATGTGTGTATTCTGTCATGCTTACTTCTGAGTACTTATTCCGTTGCAAGTAGTTCTTCGCTAAGGAATTTCCTCACCGGCAAATTCCTCAGTGAAGAATTCATAAAAATCGCCTATTCACCCCCCTCCAGTCGATATAACGCACTTTCACTTCTCCTTCTGAATCCCCCTCAGAACAGATATCTTCCTCTCGATTAGAATCTGAAATGCATGGAGGGGGGCTGCCTTTGCGCCTACCATGGAGCAACGTCTACATGAAATTTTATCGCCACGCAAGGCTCGTCTCTTTTGCTCTACATGTTCAGTTCCATTGTTTACAATAACTGTCATGCATATGAATAAAAAATAGTGAGATTATGTAAGGAGTGCATGCAGAAATCCAGAGTGATGGTAGCAACCTGTGGATAGACCCAAAACAAATAATAGCAGGCAGATAATGGCTTCAGTTAAAAATACAGATAATGGCTTCTTTACTATTTGTTTCCCACCCAACATGAAACCCATAGTAGACACCAGAGATTAACCAGATAGTAGATAGATACTATTGATTGCGGCCCCGATATGTACCCCACAACCATTTAAAAACTCAAGTTTGACCATTAGTTTGGACCTGACTCAGAGTCTAATCGGTGAATAGGATGATAGAGTAGCATGTAATATTAAGAGATCCATAACATAAGCACACACGAAAGAGTGCGACCTCTCTTGCGGACCCGTGTAGTCCTCGAGGTCATCTGATCGGTTGATGATGGTAATGCAGTTTTCATGGCTGCCGGCGGCGGGGAAGAAGATCTGAGGCGGCGAAAGACAGTCTGGAGGCTGGATCCCTGCTGTGCTGGATCCTTCTGTCATTGGAGCAGCTGAGCTAGGGTGGACGACGGCGCAGCAGGAGCGGGACAAACCACACAAGGTTTTCTTTGACAACTATCTTTAAGAGAAGTAATTCTGTAAGGGCTCGTTTCAATTGGAGGATTCCAACAATGCAGGGATAGGAAATAGACGGGAATAGGATAGGATTGCACGAGCAAAACAGAGAATTTAAAAACACAGGATTTCTGCCAATCTGGGTGTTTGATTCACAACAATTGGAAGATCATAGGATGCAAAGAAGCATGGTGAGATTAAGTCAAACCACAAGAAAATGTACGGTTATAATGCTATTATGCTACTATGTATTAGTCTTGTGCTTCATGAATAGGAATTTGAAAAGGAGGACAAGTGCAAATTAAAATTCCTACGTTTTTCTTTCAAGGAGACGCTAAAGGAACAAATCCTACAGTTTTCCTTTGCTCCATTCCTTTGAACCAAATTCATGAATAGTAGTACCATAGGAAACTTTCCAATTCCTATGTTTTTATTCACTTTTCCTTTCAAGCACTAGCGATTCTAGCAGGCTGGCTTGAGCAAGGAAAAGCCTACACTAAATAATTATTTTTGTGCTACTTCTATTACTTTGGACCCAGGCCACTGCCCTACTAGCTCAACTCCCAGGGCCATCGACAAATGCACAGCTCAAACGCGCAGAGATAAATAAGGATGGCGTTCAAGAGAGTCCATCACAGATAGCTAAGTTACCTGGTACCTCACTGCTTGTCATATAGTAGGATAAAATAATCGTATTTCCCATTACTACGTGTGCTTAGTGGACAATATATAACATGTAGAGTAAAAAAGAGATGCAACAAGTGTACAACCTCTTTGGCGAAGCCATGTCGATCTCGGCGTGATTGGGTTGGCCGGCGAGGATGCTCCGACTAACTTGGCTGTCGGAGGAGGGGAAGAAGATCTTAGGCATATGGAGACAGAGCCCGAGGTACTGCTTCGCTGTGATGGAGGGTTTCGTCACTGGAGCGGCTCAGGTGAGTTGTACGACGCCGAGGCTGAAGCAGGACAAGAGAGACAACGTTAACCTGAGTGGAATTCTAATAGCATCTCCAATACATGACGTAAAATACATAACCACAAAGTGCTAGATGTAAAATACATCAGCTGCTCGTCTCTGAACTTAACTGTCAAAACTGAATTTAATTGACGAAACTGAACTTAACTGTCGAAATTGAATTTTGCTGTCGAAACTAAATTTTACTGTCGAAACTGAACGCACTAGCAAGGTGAGGCTACACGTCAGTCGACTGACTTTTTCATCTTTGGTCGGTCGATTTTACAGCCGTTGGATACGAAATCAAGGGCCTGCAGTTCATCTTCAACCTCCACCCCCCCTGAGCCGCCAGCCGCCATGGGCCAAACAGCAGCCCCCCGCTGCCCGCGGCCGGTGGTGCGCCACCCCACCCGCTCCGAAAACACTCCCCACCACCGGTCCGCTGCCACCCCGGCCTTCCCTCTAGGCCCCCATGCCGAGCTTTTTCTCCGGCGATCTCCACGCCACCGCCCCACCATCGCCGGCGACCACCGCCACCACCCTAAACCCTAAGATAGATAGTGGGGTACCGATCCGGCGAACCCCCCTCCCCGCTGTGGCTGGTTCTTCCTTCACCCTGGTGAGCCCCCCACCCCCTGAAAATCGACTGACCCAAAAGTTGATTCAGTCAACTGAAGTGTAGCTAAATCGGAGCATCATCACAAGCAAGAGCAAGAGCGAGAGCAGCAGGCGAGCAAGAGCAATAGTAAGAGCAGACCAGGCAGGGGACCGAGAACAAGAGAACAGCAGCAACGTGAGCGAGAGCTAAAGTAGCATCAGCTCCTACTAATGTGGACGTCGTCGCCGAGGGAGCGACGCCGTGGAGGAAGTGGCCGGCGATGCCGCCGTGGATGGAGTCGCGCCGTGTCGGCTCGGAATCAAGAATAAAATGCGGCGATTAGTGTACAACCTCTTTGGTGGGCCGATTAGGTCGTAGCTTCATCCGAGGAAACGGTGATGATGATGCTCTTCCGGTGGTGCAGGTGAAGACAGCGATGTGGGAATGGAGGTGGCGCGAATGACAAGGGGAACGTCGGGGCACCTCCTTGGAGGTGGAGGACGAGGTGGTTGAACCGGCGGGACGATGAGATCAACAACGGATCCTCATCCGGTACGGTGGATGAGGGACGTTGAGGTGTTGTTGTGGACGAAGTCATCGAGGAAGAGGCTCCGGCTGGGTAGCGGACGAAGGAGGGTGTGGGGCTTCGTCACGGGTTTTCGCGGCCTCGATGTATGAATGAGTGGGCCGATGGGATGGGAGTGGGTAACCATGGCTTAGGGACGCGCTTGTCCGAAATGTGGGGTAAGTTACAAAAGTACCCCCACCGATTTGAGGCGGTTCTTTCAGTTCAAGGGTACCACGGGCATTTCGCATGTCCAAATTTCACTGGAGGTGGGAGTTTTTGTGCGTGTTGTAATTTCGTAATAGCAAGGCGCGGGTTGAGATGGAGGGAGTTGTCGGAGCACAACAAGACAAAGATATATCTTAAATATTTCGGGCTAACAAGGCAAGGGTAGAAATTTTCGGACAAGCCTAACGTGTACTGTACCAAATCAATTCGCACTACAAATGTCATTCAAAACTTTGAATTCATGTTATGTTCAATTAAAATATTTAGCTACGTGTATAATGCATGCAACCTACTACTTAAATGAACGTTTTAGTGCATTCCAAACGTATATACTACCACTTCAATATGAACTAAATTTGAATTCGTTTCTCTATTTGAATAAGATCTACAGTAATGATTGTTGTGAAGTCAAAGCATTTGAATTTGTTTCTCTGTTTTAATAAGATCTACAATCATCATTATTGTCAAGTTAAACCATTGTTTGTGTATTATCTTCACAGCACACCACATGATTAGTCTCGAGTTACATATGAACTATGTGTAATATATGAACTCGAACTTGATTTTTTGAATCCACTTTATGTTGATTTCAAATCACATTACATTTCTAGCTCTATCTAGATCTTCATAATCTAAACCATGTCTCATATGTATAATGTGTTTATCACATTATGTATGGTGCCCCGCCCCCTACGCCTACAAGTATTTAGATGTCAGTTGCAAACACCACACATTACAACAAATTCAAATAAAATATGAGAATGTTCGATATATAGTATTGTTTAGATTGTTCGATATTTAGTTGTGAGCTGCAAACGCCACACATTATCACAAATTCAAATAAAATGTGAGATTGTTTGATGTATAGTACGGTTTAGATTGTTCGACATTTAGCTGTGAGTTGCCAACGCCATGCATTATCACATTATGGTATAACATGTGCACAGCACGCGTATCACCGCTATATTCATGCATGCATATGTTTAAAACACTATGATCTCCTATTCAAATATGAATCCATTTTTATATCAAATTATGATCTTTGTTAGTCTCTTACACCCACACAATCCTCTATCCTTTTTAGCTACCACTAAATTTCTCTCGTGCATGCACACGCCCTCCTCGCCTCCCCCTCCCTCAACATTCTATCCACCGGGCACATTCATTTTTTTTCTTTAGGTCATTCTCCCAGAGTCTCCACAACTCCTTTCTGACACACACCGATCGATAAACCTCTCCAGCGATGCCTGCCTACAACATACACACGCACCTTGAATCTCCTGCTTTATGTGTCCTTGCCTCGTGTCTCTCATACGGTCACACACACGTGTAAACTCTCGCCCCTCTTTTCATCGATCTCACAACCGCACACTCCTCCCCCTATCTAGCTAGTAGCTGGGCCTCTCGCACCACCTCCTAGCTCCATTCTCTCTGTCTATCCATCTCGCTCGGCCTTATTTCCCTCTAACAAATGGACATACACCGACCGATCTCCCGCTATACATATAGCTAGCTAGGTCCTTATAACTTGTTTTTACCCACGCGTCGATCGATCTACCTTGTTAGTTATGTCTCTCCCTTCCTACGACAAACAACAATTGATCTCTCGATCTAGTTAGGTTTGCTTACCAAACACATGGTTTCCCTTCATCATCCATGGATGCGTCCTGACAGATCTATCACGCACAGGCACACACAGAAACACATCCCCACTCTTATTGATAACATTACAGTTCCACCCTCAGTTTGTCTAGTAGGCCTCTCCCACCATCTTTGAGAAGCAACTCCATCACCCATCCAGCACTCTACCCATCTCCCTCCCTCTCTCTCTCTCTCTCTCTCTCTCTCTCTCTCCTCTCTCTCTCTCTCTCTCTCTCTGTGTCCCATCATATTTCCCTTCCTTCAGTTATGTATGGATGTCGACCGATCTTCCTCAAGACATAGCTGGGTCTATCCTTCTCAACACATATATGAGTCGTTCTACCTCTATAGTT